>NC_063353.1:37364069-37387014 GCF_021869965.1 Rhincodon typus
ACCGCATCCCAAAACCAGTCCAGCTCGTCCCTGCCTCCCTAACCTGTTCTTCCTCCCACCTATCCCCTCCTCCCACCTCAAGCCGCACCTCCATCTCCTACCGACCAACCTCATCCCGCCCCCTTGACCTGTCCGTCCTCCCTGGACTGACCTATCCCCTTCCTAACTCCCTACCTACACTCACCTTTCCTGGCCCCATCCCCGCCTCTTCGACCTGTTTGTTTCTTCTCCACCTATCCTCTCCTCCATCCCTCTTCTATCCGCCTCCCACTCTCTCCCTATTTATTTCAAAACCTCCTTCCCCTCCCCCTTTTCTGATGAAGGGTCTAGGCCCGAAACGTCAGCCTCTCTGCTCCTATGATGCTGCTTGGCCTGCTGTGTTCATCCAGCCTTGCACCTTGTTGTCTTGTATTTGGATTTGTACTTCTTTACATTTTTTTTCAATATTTCTTTGGCAAAGACACAATGCCAGTAGGCTGCTTGGCACTAAGGCTGTTTTAAAAAATGAGAAAAAGAGATAGGCCTTTGAGCCTAAGTTTGATAGTGGAAAAATGAAAGAAAAAGTTCTGAGCTACAGTATTGACAATCATTAAAAAGGCACTGATTAATCAAAGACAGTCACCATGGTTTTGTGGAGGGGAAGTCATTTCTGATTAACATGACAGAATATTTTGAGGAGATAACATTGAGGGATGATGAGGATTGTGCATGTGATGAAGTGCACAGGCATATTAGGAAGGCTTTTGAAAGGTCCGACATGGTGGACTGATCATGAAAGTAAATGTTCATGAGAACTCACAGGAAGTTGCAAATTGTATCCAAAATCTGCAGGAGGCAAATAGCAACATTTGACATGTGCTAATATTTCTTACGATGTATGTCAATTTCTGAAGAAAAATGCTTTAGACGGCAGAAAGGTATTAACAGACTGCTAGAGTTGGGAGAAAACTGAAACAGTAGATAATGTGGTGAAGTATGAGCTAATCATTTTCGAAGGCGAACAAGACAAGGTTGTACAAAATAAATGGCAAGATATTAAAAAGTGTGGAGAAGTAATGGGCCCTGGATTACAGATTTACAGATTCCTGAAGGCAGCAAAACATACAGATAAGGTGGTTAAGATGACATTCTGGATATTTTCCTTTGATACCCAAGCCATAGACTATGTGGCGAAGACCGCAAATAATAGCAGTTAAACCACAGTTACAGTTAGTGTAGAGTTCTACGTTACAGCAAGAACTAGCAAGGGTAGCAAAGTACTTTCTGACAATGTTGCCAAGACTGGGGAATGGGTGGACAGGCTGGGATACAGGAGGCGAGGGGATACTTAATTGAGAATGCACCTGGATGCACTTCATAGGAAGGACCTATTTATCTTTGCACATTGGGCAATAACTTAGGGCATGGACTTCTAGTAATTGAAAGGACAATTAGAGAAGAGCCGAGGAGAAACATTTTAATCCCAGAGATGGTGGGATCTGGAACTCATTGTTTGGAAGAACGGTAGAGGCAGAAAACCTCACTGTATTTAAAAATGGATGTGCAGATACAAGAGCTAGAAAATGGGATTAAACTCACAGACATAATGGGCTGTGGCCTTTTGCTTAGCTGTGCATTTCTATAATTCCATGAGTTAGTTTCCCAGATTTGCTAAGAATGGCACTTGGGAGTCAGTGTGTTATGGGTTGGTTGGACGAGTTTGCCATTTTACTAGTAGAAAAACAGTATGAGTATCTGATTAATTCTTGTTGAATTCCAATATGTTTAGGTTTGTGTGGCATAACAATCAAAGAATAATTTGTTCCTCAGCGCACCATTAACACCACTGACAGAGTACATCTTGGAAGCACCAGCAGCTTTGTCATGAAAACTGTCACTGCACTTCTCGAGATGAGAATTGAATGTCAACTTTAGCTTTTGACCTAAGTTCCAAAGAGTTCTTCCAATGACCATCACCAACTAAATATTAATTTTAACATTTTAAACTGGACTCTGGTGATAAAATCTTTGGAAGAAACACCTCTGTGCTTGCTAGCTCTGACAATTGTCTCATTGATGCGGAATGCCACCGTGTTGTCCCAACTAAGTTACTTTGAATATCAACTGCATTTTCACACCATATAACTTGCATCAGTCAGGTATTGAAACATAACTGAATATCTGTCCATGGACGAATATGCACAATATATACTCATTATCTGCATACTTGATAACAGTGTGAGGGAGATAAAAGATTTTTCAGCAAAGTATATTGAATACTGAAGTTCAGAAAAAGACATCAAATCAAATCCAACCCAGTCATCAGTGTTCAAGTGCAACACCCACTCAAGACCTTGTCTGATATCAAATTATATTGAAGAGAGCAGACAAACAACAGGTATTTACAAATACTAATTGGGCATGCTTAAATATAGAACTTTGAATCCATTTTCTTGCCCTGTTCTTGACTGATTGACTGCATGAAATAAATATATTTATGTCAACTCTGATAGGGTGATAACTCTCAACCCTCGATAATAAAAGGTATGAGCATCCAAGAGTTAGAGGAACATCAGTAGGTGTGCACATTGGAGCAGTTGCTTTTCTACGTTTTCTTCATCTAACTGTCGGGACACTTGATTACCTAAAAGAAATTTTATTGACTAGAAAGGGTACTGTGAAAATTTAAAGAATTAATTCTAGAAAGACAAGTTTATTGCTGTAAAGAACAGTTTGTAAAATTGCAATGGTCCTACTAGAAAACAGAGGGATCCAAGAGATTTCAATAACTGTTGTAAATTTGAGGGTAAATAGGGAATCTCACTGGGTTTCACGCAATAATTGCTAATTGCATTGAACTATGATGGCTTTGTCACATTATGTATTTTAAGTCACCCAGTAGTCTCTAGAAGAATGGCAGAAGAAGTGAAAATAACTCACATAGCACAGATACAACAAGGACCACAAACGACTGCTGAGACAGAGGCTAAGAAAAGTTCTCAATAAAAAAAAGCTAGGCAAGTATTTTAAAAATAAAATGTATGACTACACGTGCTGTGGGATTCATCAGATCCTAACACTACTCCATGGTGAAAAGTCTGAGACAAGAAATTCAGCATATTGAGGGTTTGCTGGGTTGTGTGCAACTATGGATGAGAGGATCAGGCTACCTGGGACTTCCATGAAACAATTTGCATGTAAAGGCATCACATCCAGTTTGGAAGGGAAGAAGATCTGATCAAAAAAAGGAACAGAATCTTGCGGTGAAAACTCACTGAAACTCAGGAACCAATGCAAGTCTGCCAATACTCCACATTGGGCTTTAACTAAACCAGCTTATTACTACAACGTACCAATTCATCTGTCTTTAAAGGGGTAAAAGGGCAAAGTGCAAATTACATTCAGCTGTGATGGTTTTGTCATGTTACGTATTTTAATTTATAATCTACTACTGCAACTAATTCATTTTGTTCTGGCTTCACTTATGTCTCAATTAAAATGCAGCTGTTCAGTTGTTTCACCATCCACTACTGCAAATCACTTCAGTCATGACTTCTAAAGGACTACACAGTACTAATTATGTATACACTTAGTTTACATCCAACCCACCTCTCTGACACCACTCACTTCCTCTACCATAATTAACGACACATAAATTGAAGGTGCAGAATATTTCAGTGCAAATACCAATCATGCCATGATGCAAATAAACCATCTGGAGAGTTTGCTGCATCAGTTCACACAAGAATGGAATTGTACGCATTTTCTGTTTTGTTACTTACAATTTCAAATTTAGGGTTTGGTCTCATTATGAAGAAAACCCAAGAGGTTTCACAACTTATCTCTGCAAAGCTCAAAAAAGGAAGTTTCCAGAGGATTCGATAATAATGATTTATTTTTTGTTTGGTACCATCTCAGTGAAATGCTGAAGTGTTTTATTTGAAGCTTTTTCCTTTCTTTTGGTTATCCTTTTGAGATTTTGCTCATTTGCATTTTGCTGACATAAACTGGGCTCAGATACTTCGAGTTGACAAGTCACAAAACTAGACCATAAGACAGCAGAATTTGTTCTGCCATTCAATGAGATCATGGCTAATCTGATAATCCTCAACACCACTTCCAGTCTCTTCCCCCAACCCTTGATTCCCTTACTGGATTAAACATTTGTCTCAGTCTTGAATATACTCCATGACCCAGACTGAACAGCCCTCGGTGGTAAAGAATTCCACAGGTTCACAACTAATTGTTCAAGTCAAAGTTTCAACATTGACTGAAGACCTGAATGCAGTGCCTGAATCCACTACTCAAAAGTTGTTTTTTCCCTGTGTTGTATGACATGTACTCACAGTGCTATTCAGATTTTTAACTTGAAGCTGAAGTATCTTTGTTTAAATAAAAAAAGGAAAGTCTTCTTGTCCACTCGTGGCAAAATTCAACATATTTCTGTTTTTCTAATTGCTGGGTGAGTCTTCAGCATTAGGAACTGATGGCACTAGAAGCTTTTTTTCAATGAAACAAGTTGCAAGTTCTAATTCAAATAAAACAATTGTGAAGATCAGAGAGATTAAATGGTCACTTGTTCGGTAAAACCACAAATTTAGTGAAAAGGATAGAAGAGAGGAAAATGAATTGTGGCTTGATGTTTTTGTGCATATCCTGTGATAGAAATGGACAAGGAAGAATGCACAAATCAAAAGACAATTTCATTTATCTTCCAGCAATAAAGCATAATCCTGAGAAATGTCAAACATCTGTATTCTATGTTCGATTAAATTTTGAATGAAAATATCCGGAGAGAGAACATTTGTAGGGCTTTGGGGAAAGGGGAGTGGGTCTAGTTGAATTGTTTTTGCAGAGATCCAAAGCGGCCAAGTAGGCTCATTCTGTGCCATAACCATTCTACAATTAAATGTAGTGTTTGCTGATAGAAATACAAACGAATTTCACAGCACTTTGATCAAATTAAATCTGCAAAATCCAAAACGAGCAAGATTGACAATTAGTTAACAAGAAAAAGCGCCATTCTCTCAGAAGACAGACAATTATCAACATCTTCAGTTGGTTTAAGAGCAATGCACCAAATGCTTGAATTCTCAAAGTCACAGCTTCAGTGGCAGCCTATGATCAATAAAGGGTCTTGAAGAAAGATAGAGAGAGATTGCACAAGACAAGTGGTTGCTAATTACAACAACGGCTTAACACATCTTTGAATAATAATTCTTGGCTTTTATACAGCTGGAGGCAATGGCTGAAAATCAAGCCGTTCGAGCAATATTCCATATGAACATTCGCCATACAACACTGTTGATAACTTTTCTCCAAAATGATTTTGATGGGGTTTTTGTTCTGACAAAGTGAGCATGCAGTTGTTGTCCATTTGCAAGACAGAAAAGCAGAATACCAGAAAGACAGCATCTGTAATTTCAGAGATAACAAATCCTTGATGTCGGCCAAGTCACTGGCAATGTACAACGACTTAAAATAGTCACTATGAGAAGGAGGAGGCAGGTTTGGAATAATTCCTTTACTCAGAATTGCTGAAATAATGAGTAAGTGAGGGCAGCACAGTGGCTTAGTAGTCAGCACTGCTGCCTCACAGCACCAGGGACGTAGGTTCAATTCCAGCCTTGGGCAACGGTCTGTGTGGAGTTTGCACATTCTCCCAGTGTCTGCATGTGTTTCAGCTGGGTGCTCCAGTTTCCTCCCACAATCAAAGATGTGCAGTTGAGGTGGATAGGCCATGCTAAATTGCCCAGTGTCCAGGGATGTGTAGGTTAGGTGGATTAGCCACAGGAAATGCAATGTTATGGGGATAGCGTGGGGGAGAGAGTCTGGGTGGGATGCTCTTTGGATAGTCAGCATGGACTTGTTGGACCAAATGGTCTATTTCCATACTGTAGGGATTATATGAAGTAGAACAAGTGCCAATAATCAAGCTGCCAAATGGAAGAAAACAACTCAATTTGCTATCATGGATACACGCCACAATCTTTTAAATATGTGTGACTTTTGTTCCCTTCCTCCTGTTTTGTTCATTTTCATTGAAACTGAAAAATATAATTGATAAAAATTCCAAAGCATAACCATAGTTAACTTATCTCCAATGTCTCTGCTTTGTCTTAATCCTCAGTCATTCCAGTGCTTTCTGTCTATCCTATATCTGTGCTGTAAATTCTATGCTCCGAGTTACTGAACAGGCTTTAACATCTTAAGATACATACAACAATTCAGCCCACCCTCATTACCTCATGGAATATCAATGTAGATCGGGGAGTCAAATTAATTTTATATGCTGAACCTGAATTCTCAATGTGGCACTCAGGCATTGGGGTAGAAACATGGATCAGCTTTGTCTATTTTTAGGATGTACAAGTGCAATTCCTGGCATCAATTACTCTGTTTAATCTTCATCAGTGGCATAGTTTAAAGCATGTAAAGAATTTGTAGCAAAATCTTTTTGTTTGGTTATTAAATGCCTCATCTGGGATAGCAACTCAGGGTTCCAGAATGCAGAGGTTCCCATGTTCAGCCTTCTGGGAATTCCTTCATCTCACTGCAATAAAATACCTTCAATTTACATAGAGCCTTCACGGAATGAAATGCCCCAGGGTGCTTCATCGGACTATGTCAGACAAAACAAGACAATGAAACATATGAGATATTAGGGCTTGTGACCAAAAGCTTGGTCGAAAACAGTCATGTCCCACAACTCACTGGTGACGCAGCAGGTCCAAATAAGCTTCTCACGTCAAGCTAGCTGCCTCTTGAGATATCTTCCTCAGAAGTAGGTTTTCTGACACAGCTATTTTGTAAGCACACAGCCTAATTAGAAGCATCACATATAAACATAGAAACATAGAAGGTAGGAGCAGGAGACGGCCATTCAGTCCTTTGAGCCTGCTCTGCCATTCTTCACAATCGTGGCTAACTGACCAACTCATTGGTCTAATCCTGCTTTTCCCCCCATAACCTTTAATCCCATTCGCCCAAGTGCTATATCTAGTTGCCTCTTGAACACATTCAATCTTTTGGCATCAACTACTTCCTGTAGTAACGAATTCCACAGGCTCACCACTTGTTAGCTGAAGAAATGTCTCAGCCAAAATAAACTTGGAGTCCAGGAGCTATAACCGTGCAACAAGGTACTTTGGAGTGTCAATGTTTCCAGTGATGGACATGCTCTATAGGGGATTTCTCTGGATTCTGTTCAAGACTACTGTATTTTATAATCACAAAATTTTTGTTAAGGAAGCAACATGGCCTATTATTTTAGACTTGTCCCTGTTGTGTTTTATAGTAAAACTCAGCAGGTACAAATTATATACAATTAAGCATCCATCCTCACTAGTTCTCCAAGTGGGGCCTTTTGTTTTAGGCAGCATTGCAAAATTATCTAACAATCAGCACAAAACAAAACATATTTATCATCACTGCCTTTGGGGTCAACTTTAGCTAGTTGTTAAAATCGGTATGCGACTTCTAATGCAAGAGGATGTTGGGTTAATTTAAGCATTTGTGACATTGACCTCAGCCAGGAGAGAGGGCATCTGTACACACTGGTGGCCTTAAAAGGTTTGTCTGGCTGGGTCATAATGAGGGCAACACAAGTGTTATTTCTTCATTTTTCATATGACCCAAAGATTCCGACTCAATGCTTAGCCAGAGTTTATTTTATAAAATGATCATTATAGAACAATTACTTTTGTTCAGTCTTCCTCAATAAGCAGTAAGAAGAAATTACACTGATCAAGCGAGAAGGATTAGTGCAGTTGCGATTCTTTGCTCAAATCTTCAACATGGCATTTGTTATCAAACTGTCAGATCCTCAGGCTATGTTTCAAATTTGATTGTTACCCCCTTTTAAAATCTTCAAGCATTTCTGTCAAAAAGCTTCACTTTAGGCATTTACATTTTTAAATAACCAAAGGTTATAGAAGTCTGTAGTTTTTAATATGCCATGCAGTCAACTTTTCAGCAGCTTTCAGTTACTTTGCGTTGTAACACTTGAATATGTTAAGAACAAACCTTCAAACAGAGAAGGAGCAAGATTTCCACTTCCTTCAACATTTATCCGTCAACAGTGTTTAATATAACCTGAATGTGACCTACGGAAAAGCCAGCATGATTTGTCAGGTGAAGCTCCAGCTGATCACTCTTAACTGAAGAATGCTGGAAACTTGACTGCTGTGGACTGTAATGTGGAATGAACTGATTGTTCATTTTCCTTCAGGATTCTTCATCTTACATTTACCCAAGATCAGCCAAGTCATTTAGAGCACAAGAGGGTAAATTCTTTCTCAGAAGTCAGGGAATGCCCTTCTCCAAAGCAACTGAACAGAACTGGAAAAGACTTAGAATTGACTATTAGCTCAGTGAACAATATTTCCAATCCAATTTTGTTCCAGCAGTCAAAGTTAGCAAACAGGAGTTATTGAGAATAATACATAATTATTTTCATGAAGTCCCAGTCATCTGCTTGACCTCTCTCAATGATTGCAGAGCTGCTTCCATGATAAAGCTCAACAGACTCAGTTGGCAGCATCCTCTCTCCTTTCAATCAGATATTTTTGGGTTCAAGCCCAATGCTGGACTTGAAGCATATAATCTGCATAGACACTTCATGCTGTATTTGAAGGAATGCTGCACTAATATATCAACCTACCTTCGATACGGAGGTTCTGTTTTACTTCACAAGTGAACATCGATAGATCCGATTGCACTTTTTGAACAAGGGCGGGGAGTATTTCCACTGTGCTTTTGCTAAAGCAACATAAAGTACATGAACTCGTCATTTATCTCACTGTGGTTTTTGGAAAATGTGACTGCCATTGGAAAATTATTAGTGATGAGAGAGATTCTTTGGCCAAAATGGGATTCGTTTTGAGTTTCAAAGTTACTTGCAAAACTTCTCAAACTCTTCTAAACTATCTCCTCCACAGGTATCCTTTAGTCTCACCAAATGCACCTCATCACATATTTGGTGATCTTTTTTAATGGTTCTCTTTACCAGATGCATATTATATCGTAGGTAGCTATTTCTACCAGCACAAAATGTCAACAGTCATTGACATATTTCCTCAGATGATGCTACCCAGTAAAGCACAGGTAGGGCAAGCACTTTGGTCCATCTAACACAATAAACCATAGGATTCCTTTGGTGCTTTACTATTAATTCCAAATTCAATTTGTTGATGAGAATTCAGTCAGTTGTTCTCTCTACAATAAAAATCACTGGAAGATTTCAAACGAACATTTAGAAAAAAAATTAGCATTTGATGCTTGCGCAAATCAATGATGCAGCAAATTCTCTTTACTAGCAATTATCTTTGAGTGGAGAATAGTGGGTGGCAGGTGTTTCCAATTAATAACAAGATCATATTTTAAAATAGAAACAAATTAGATTGAAAGACATCAAGCAAATGCAATCTTATTTTCTTACGATCTTCTCAGAGACCAACCATTTTAAAAAATTGAATTTCTCATTAAAAGCTGAAAGATTGCAAAAAGATTGCAGAGTTTAAAAGTTTTACTGTAACAAACGACAAAAAAAAAATCACTATTGGTGAAACTTGATCTTCTTTTTGTAGGCAACTTTTCCATCAAACTACAGAAATACATGTTCCCTCTTATACTTATCACACATCACACTTTCCACAGAATTACTGTCTTTAAAGCAAACAGTCCACAGTTACTTCCAGCTTCCAATGAGTTTCCATCGCCCAGTTTCATTGAATAATCGTTTTGAGTGACTGACTCCAGGCATTCCCCTTAATTTTTGGAGAGTTCCTAAAATCCACGAGCACTTATAAAGCTTGTCCAGATGATTCTACCCCTTTGGCCACATCAGGATACATGCCGTGGAATCCTTAGATGACTGTGGGATGTGCTTCTTCAGCTGGAGACCATTCCCTCCCCATATGCAGCTGCAGTAGCTTGCAAAAGTTAAGAAGTAAGCTGACGACACTGTAGCTACTGCTCGTCTGGGATATTCATTAAATTATAGGGAAGCCTATAGCCTGGTCTCAAAAATGCCACCTTTTGCATATCTATCATTAGCCTTGTATCCAAGTAGAAATGCTTATTAGTTATCGTTGTTGTGAACTCACTTTCATCTTGGAAAGGAATGGTCAGTTTGTGGTACAACTTGGTATCTAGAATACCTCTGTTCTAATACCTTGTTAGGACTTTTGAGAAACTCAGCATGCATCCACTATGAAGTCATGGACTACTGCCATGGTCTCAACAATGAGCACCTCAACATCATCACTCCAGAATCATTAGATGGGCCTGTCTCTGAACTTTAACAGTGCCAGGACTACTGTCAAGCAGATTTCAAAACAGATAGCATAATCCTTTTGCTTTTGCCTTCAATTTAAAGACATCATCCCAAAACATAAATTGTTAAAAACCTCAATTTCCAAAAATATTAATAGCATATACTTTCATGCTGGAGAACATTCTTTTCTGTTTAGGTTTAAAACCTTGACATTTGACAAGTCAAGTTGACAGCTCCATTCCTTCAGTGAGAAATGTGACATAGCTAACATTTGCACTTTGAGCTAACATGTACTCAAAAGACACAAAATCTTCACTATCTGCTACTAACAGGGTTGTTTGTTCCAATAAAGTGACATATCTGACAAGTACGTTCTTTTTAATTCCACTGAAATACTTGGGCTGTGAGCCTGCTTGATGCACAGCACAAGAAAGCCTGCTACTGCTGGTGTAATGTACCATGCTTTGGAGTAGCCTGCATTCTAACATAAATCTTCTCATATCAAGACCAGAAAAAAAATTTCAAATCAGAGAAAAAAGGGATAGATCACTCAGAGCTGAGAGCACCAAATGCTGATGGCTCTTGACAGCAGAGCTTTTGGTGTGTTTAGCTACAGAGATCGGTCACGAAGGCATGCCATTTTCAAAAGGTACCTTGATACTGTAATGGCATTCTGGATCTGACCATTTTTTTTTGAGTACATGTCACCAATCGCCAACAAACAGAAGATTCATTTTTTCACTGTCTGTAATGCTGCCTTGTCATCTGCATTCCATGTTGTGTGTCAAAGGAAGATTTGAATGTTGTAAGAGACACTGTTGATGGATATACTACACTTTCTCCAAAACAAGTAATAAATCAGGCTTTCTTGGGTTGTTACACAGCACTGTGAATTGTCAACACAGGGTTTCAAATTTCAAAAGGGAAAGTGAAAAGGAGTTAATTTATGCCAGCAGCTTAAACACAGACTGAATCATTATTCACATTTTCTCAGCAGCTTCAGAAGATTCTGTGGGACATAAGACTTTGGCTTCTAATTTTTACTTTGACTCAGGACCTCAAACAAGTCACATGTTACCACACTACTTGTTAAAATACACTTTTCTTTCAGAGTGTTAACTATAATTTCTGGATCAAGCGTTTGCCCAATTCTAAAAGTTGTAAATGTGACAGATAAGTATCTTACAAACCACAAGTAAAAGAACTGCAGACGCTGGAAATCAGAAACAAAAACAGGAATTGCTGGAAAAGCTCAGCAGGTCTGGCAGCATCTGTGGACAGAAATCAGAGTTAACATTTCAGGTCCAGTGTCCGTTTTTCAAATCAGATGGCAGCGAGGAAAAAGTTTTTTTTAAAGTAAAAGATAGGATGGCAGGAGGGGTTAAGGGTAAACGACAGGTGGAAACAGAGCCAAAAGAAAGAATTCCAACTTTTTCCGAGCTACCACCAGTTCTGAAGAAGGGTCATTGAACCCAAAATGCTAACTGATTTCTCTCCATAGGTGCTGCCGGACCTGCTGAGCTTATCCAGCAATTTCTGTATCTTACAAACCACTTACCATTCCCTGTTGTACCTTCTGTAAGATTTCAACAAGTTGAAACAATTCGTGACCTAACGTTTGAACTTCAATTCAAAAAAGTTGATCTGTTGCATTATCTTCGTGGTCATTTATAGTGCAGTTTTAATCAACTAAGGCTTTCAGCCTTCCTACTTAAACTTTGTCTTTTGTTTTCATTGACAGAAAATGAAACCAAGTTTGATCCAACAGTCAGCCACACATTACAATGAGATTATTTACTCTTCACACTGCTATCTTACATTAAAATACAGTTCACTAACAAATTGGGTAGCAATGAATAATCCTGAATGAGATCCTGAACTATTCTCATCATTGCTATAGCATAGCAAAATATACCCGGAGATGACTGAATGACTGCTTTTGTTACTGGTCAACCTTATGCAAGACCTATCAACAGTAATAATAAAGGGCCCTAATTTCTATTTAATTTGTTCTTCAGGTATGAGTAATGCAGGCAAGGAGTATTTACTAACAAATCCAAGTGGCCTTAAGAGATTTAACACAGTTGGTGGTTGGACTCAATTTTAGGAGTAACAAAGTAGGATTGTAGAATTCCTTACCTTGAATGACACCAGTCAAACAGTTGACAGAACAATTCACTTTCCACAGAGCCAAGATAAAGATCAAGTTCAAATTTCAGTTCAGTAAAAAGAACAACTTCTGAACTGCTTACCAATTTAATGATATATTTTTGTGACATTGCATTATGTAAGTAAGTTGGCATGTTGCACTGAATTCAACAAAGACCATGAAACCAATCTCTAGTGAGGAAAATTCAGAAGGTGAATAAACTTCCAATTGAAGTTTTAAGCTTCTTTTCAAAGATACATATGAACATCTGAGTCAGGAGGTAGAGGAGGCAGCAATGACAAACTGGCCATTCATCTCCATTATTCAATGAGATGGTGGCTGTCCTAACTGTTAGTTTATCTCCATAATTCCCAATCCTATTGTTTCCAAACTGCTCCTGTCTAGACAAAGGCCAAAGAGATAAAGGAATTGCCACATTGAGACTAGAGTGCTCCAATCCTCGTCCGACTGTCCTCATGACTTGTACCATTCATAAACACAAGCCCACTCTTGAACCCTGGTGCCTGTGTCTGGACCGGTGTCCAGCACCGATAACCATTCATCCACTCTGCTCATAAATATACTTTCTTTCAGTCCAGCAATTTGATTTCAAATTGCTCCATTGCTCCTCCCCATCTCTTATAATCATTACCAAGCCTCCAAAATCTCTGCTAACTTTTAATTCTGACTTCTTCTACTTCTCATATTAAATGGCCCCACTTTGCCAGCTCTGCCCTTAGCTGCCTAGTTCATAAGTTTTGCAATTCTTTCCCAAAATTCCTCCATTCTCATTTAAGACACTCCCTTAAAATCAAATTCTGACAAAGATTTTGCTTTCCTTCTTGACTTTCTTCCAATGTAGTTCAGTCTGAAATGTTTTTTGAGCACTCCTGCAAAATGCCTCTGGGGGGCTATACATCTTGAAGACATAATAAAAGGTCAAGTTGTATTGATGCTGCCTTGGCATGGGGATTGATGTGCGAGAGTTATAAATATAACTGTGATGCAAGTTTGCACTATATTGTTATTATTTGGAAATTTGGAATCTCAGATAGAGGAAATAGATTTTACTCTTCAGTTATGTGGAGGTAACGTTTCTTAAAAAATGTTGTCAGAAAGTCATTTTTGACAGGTGGTTCAAAATATAATTTCCAAGAAAGCATGTGATGACTGGCCTGGATGGAGTCTCCAACCATGCACTCAGATCCTGTGCTGACCAGTCAGGGGGAGTATTTGCAGACATCTTTAATCTTTTCTTACTATGATGGGAAGTTCCCATCTGCTTTAAGACGACCATGATCATCCCGGTGCTAAAGAAAAATCAGACATGTCTTAATGACTACCAGCTGGTTTTACCAAGTGCTTTGAGAAGTTAGTAACTGCACACATCAACTCCAGCTTCCCTGACTGCATTGATCCACTCTGATTCGCCTACTGTCACAATAGGTCCATGGCAGATGCTATCTGTGGCCCTACACTCAGCCCTGCGACATCTGGATAACAATGTCAGACTCCTATTAATTGGTTTCAGTTCCGTCTTCAATGTCATAATTCCAACCAAACTCTGAGACCTAGGACTCTGCTCCCCCACCACTCCTGCCCCCCCTCGATAACTGGCTCCTCAACCTCCTAACCTGCAGACAACAATCAATAAGGATAGATGACAACACCTTGTCCACAATAATCTCAACACCAATGCCCCCCAAGATGGTGTACTCAGCCTCTTACTATACTCGTTATACACTCACGACTGCGTGGCCAAATTCAGCTCTGACTCCATTTAAAAATTTGCTGATGACATTACTGTAGTGGGTCAGATTTCAAAAAATAAGACGACAGAATACAGGAAAGAGATAGACAGCTTAGTGGCATGGCATCTCTCTCTCCCAATGTCAGCAAAATGATTAGCTCGTCATCAACTTCACGAAGTGGAGTGGAGGACACGGCCCTATGTGTATAAATGGTGCTGAGGTGGAGATGGTCAGGAGCTTCAAGTTCCTAGGAGTAAACACAGGTAACAATCTGTCCTGACCCAACAGCATCAATGCTACAGTCAAGAATGCACATGAACACCTCTAGCTCCGCAGAAGGCTAAGGAAGTTTGGCATGACCACAATAACTCTGACCAATTTTTACAGATGCACCACGGAAAGCATCCTATCCGCATGCATCACAGCTTGGTATGGCAACTGCTTTGTCCAAGACCGTGAGGAATTATAGAGTTGCGAACACCGTCCAGTCCAATCATGAAAACCAGCCTTCCTTCCATTGACTCAGTCTACACTCCCTCTGCCTCAGGAAAGCAGCTAACATAATGAAAGAACCTTCTCAACCAGATTACATTCTCTTCCATCCGGCAGAAGACACAAAAATTTGAAAAGATGTACCAACGGATTTAAAAACATGTTCTTCCCTGCTGTTAATCAAACTTATGGACAGATCTCTCATATTAGATTAATCTTTCTCTGCACCTTCTCTGCAGCTGTAACGCTATATTTTGCATTCTGTTGTTTTACCCTGATGTACTTACGTGAAGGATGATTTGTCTGGTTAACATGAAAAACAATACTTTTCATTGTATCTTGGTACATGTGACAACAGTAAATCAAATCGAAGTGATTTGCAAGGTACCTGGAAAGTTAATTGATGAAATGTTAAAAAGTGAATTACGACTGCAGAAAAACTGGCCAGATGTTAAGACTTTTGTGTTCTTTATTAAATGTGGTGATTTCTCTGAATGCCAAAATGACTATTGAGGTGGCCCCTGCCCATATGCAGAAGCAGGCCATGACATCAACTGATCACGACAGGGTGCACATCATTGACATCACTATGTTCCTTGTGCAGTTTCTGCACAAGTATAGATGGCAACCACCACGGCTACCGTAGGAGGAGAGGTTGGGAAAGAGACAGGGGTGAGGGCAGCTTCTCCCCCGGGCAGGATAGCTCTTCTCCACTCAGCCATCATTTGTTACAGTGATTGGAGCATGAACAGTGCACAAGTTGTCAGTGGACAGTCACTTTTTTGTTAGTTCCACAACTGGAGATTGTTTGATTGAGTAAAGGAAGCTGTTCCGCAAACTTGTTACGTAGGCAGCAAACACCAGAAAATAGCTTTAAACAGAAAGCATAGGGGAGGCTCCTGGCAGCTGTTATTTCTTTGCTGTACAATGATGTGTCACCACAAACCTGTGTTCCTTAACATGCATTGGCACTGCAACACCTAACGGCAACTTTCATAATAAATGTATCCTTTGTTAAAAGAACATTCAAAACCTCTTGGGAATACGTTCAGTGACTACCCCAGTGGCCAAACAAGCCAGAAAATTTGCGATCTATCAAACCAGCTTTCTGTCTGGGATCTGACATGTTAAGATCATCAGCTGGGATCATAACTAAAATTTCTAAAATTTGCCCTTGTACAGAGTCATTGACCGCTCACAACAAATAACAACATCTATTAACCCAATAAAGAACAAACATCAAAGTTGGAATCTTTCTGATGGCTGTATTCCAGCAACCTAACCAAATTAGCTATCAGTGCTGAATTTAGTAGAACACTTCAAGAAGCAACATTAGCATAAGAAAGAAATAGTAAAAAGGTGTTGAAGAGACGGTTTGATCATTTAAAAGTGGAACTGACAGTTCCCTCCCTCTGCATTTCCATCGAATAACTCAAGTTTTGCAAAGATTAGAGAAGCTGGCAGTAACAGAGTAGGCACAGTCAATATAAAAATAAATCAAAAGCCTGTCAAATCCACTCTCCATCGAAATATCTTTAGGTACTTCTGTATCTACCAATTCTTCTTTATTCTATCATTGAGTTTCAACAACATTGTTTCCATTTTACACTCAGACTTCCCTGATATGAAATGCCACTCCACTGATTTGATTTGATTTCATTTATTTGTTGTCATGGGTACCTAAGGACAGTGAAAAGCTTTGTTTACAAGCAGTACAGACAGATCATAGTAAGCAAGGTCATGCAGATCAGAAGGTGAAAAACAAACCTGGAAGCATACAGGTTAATGTCACTCAAGGTGTGCGCTAGGCAAGATCAGCATTATTTGAAGTTAGAGTGTCCATTCATCAGTTTAATAACGGCCAGGAAGAAGTTGTTCCTGAACCTGCTGGTGCGTGTGTTCAAGCTTCTGTATCTTCTGCCAGACAGAAAAGGTTGTAGGAGAGCATTACCGGGGTGCGATGGGTCTTTGATATGTTGGCACCCTTTCCACAGCACACAAGCCAGGTAGAAGGAGTCCATGGATAGAAGGTTGGCTTCCATGATGGTCTGGGCTGTGCACACAACCTTCTGTAGTTTCTTACGGTCCTGGGCAGAGCACTTGCCATACCAGGTTGTTATGCGCCCGAACAGTATGCTTTCAATGGTGTAGCTGCAAAAGTCGATGGGAGTTCTTGTGGACATTCCAAATTTCCTGAGCCACCTGAGGAAGAAGAGGCATTGTTGTGCCTCCTTGACCATTGCATCAATGTGGGAATTCCAGGGCAGGTTGCTGGTTATTGTCACTTGTTGGAACTTGATGTTCCCCACCCTCT
The DNA here is from genome assembly GCF_021869965.1 of Rhincodon typus. Taxonomy (NCBI): domain Eukaryota; kingdom Metazoa; phylum Chordata; class Chondrichthyes; order Orectolobiformes; family Rhincodontidae; genus Rhincodon; species Rhincodon typus. The sequence continues at coordinate 37,381,031 of NC_063353.1, forward strand.
CAACCTCAACTCTGTTAGTGTAGGTGGGGGTGCTGTTCATTTGCAATTTGGCAACACAGTCGTGGGTGTATAGAGAGTACAGTAGGGGGCTGAAGGTGCATCCCTGGGGGTCTCCAGTGTTGAGTGTTATCATGGAAGTGCAGTTGTCTATCTTTACTGATTGTGATCGGAGAGGCAGAGAACTGAGGATCCAGTTACCGAGGATGGAGCGGAGACCTAGGTCTTTGAGGTTTGAGATAAGTCGGGAGGGGATAATGGTGTTGAAGGTGGAGCTGTAGCCAATGAGCAGGAGTCTAACGTAGGTGTCCTTGTTGTCCAGATGTTCCAGGGATGACTATAGGGCTCAGAAAATGGCGTCCACTGTGGACCTGTTGCATCAGTAAGCAAATGGTATGGGATCGAGGCAGGTGGGGAGACAAGAGCTGATGTGGGCCATTACCAGCCTTTCAAAGCACTTCATGATTGAGAGGTCAGAGCCACTGGACAGTAGTCATTAAGGCATGTTGCGTGTGTATTCTTAGGTACTGGGATGATGGTGGTTTTCTTGAAGCAGGTGGGGACTTTGGCTTGTAGGAGGGAAGAGGCTGAAGATGTTGGCAAATACCTCCATCAGTTGGTCTGCATGGGATCTAAGTACTCATCCGGAGACTCTGTCTGGACCCGTCACTTTCCTTGCATAACAGGTAGTACAAAAGTACTACATCACTGCTACATATTTAATGGTTGGAATTTTTAACATTGGCTCTTCACAAAGGCAGACTGGCTCTCCTCTGGCATTCTTCTCTGCTGCAGCATTATGCACATCATAAAACTGTTGTTAGCTCCAGTGAGATATTTATGGTTTCAATAAGAATTGTAGTTGATGAATTTTATCTTGCTATAAAACTTGGGAGTTGTCCAATGAGTGCCATAATCCAAATAGATTAGAAGTGGTAGCATTGTGGTAATGACACTAGACTAGTAATCCAGAGGCCCAGACTAACGCTCTGGGAACATGGATTCAAGTCCATCACAGCAGCTGGTGGTGCTAGATTTTAAAATCAAGTCATATATCTAGAATGTAAATCTCAATAATAGTGCCACAAAACTACTATCAAGTGTCATAAAATTGCATCTGGTTCATGAAGGCAGACCGGCCCTCCTCTGGCATTCTTCTCTACTGTAGCATCATGCATTTCACAAAACTGTTGTTAGCTCCAGTGGAGGTATTTTCTACTGACCAATCCCTACCACCCCCCGATTTGCATCCACCATTCCCGCTGAGCAATCCCCACCACCTGCATCCACCTATCACCATCCCACCTACCTTTCCCCACCCCCACCCCTCCTCCCTCTATTTATTTCACAGCTCCCTTCCCCCACCCCAGTTCTGAAGAAGTGTCCTGACCCCAAACGTCGACTTTCCTACTCCTCTGATGCTGCCTGACCTGCTGCGTTCCTCCAGCTCCACACTGTGTTGAATCTGGTTCATAAATGCACTTTTGCAACAGAAAGCTGCCACCCTCACCTGGTCTGCTTTACATGCAACTCCAGACATGCAGTAATATGTTTTAATTCTGAACTGACCCTAAAATGGCTATAGTAAGCCATTCAGTTCAAAGATAACTAGGGGAAGGCAAATGTCCTTTCTTATAACATCACATTCCAGGAAGGGACAAAGAATAAAAATACTGACTTCTTAGACAAAAAAATTCTTTTAAATGAATTCTCAATGGTTGGTAGTTTGCTGAATGCAAGTCCCATCCTATGAGCCAGTGAGAGTATCAGGTGAGTCAAAAGGAGAGGAAGCATTAAGTATCCAGTTACAGCCGTATCCTGTAACCTGTCAGTACATTATTGCTGCAACTTAAATATAAAGTAATGTATATATGGTATATTCAGATTTTTCCCTTTTGAGCAGAAGGCATAATCTCAGAATAAGGGGTTACCCTTTTAAACGAAGATAAGGAGGAATTTTTTCTCTCCGAGGGTAGTAAACTTGTGGATTTCTATACCACAGAAGATGATCACTGGGTCATTAAGTACATTAAAGGTTGAGATCGACCAATTTTTAAATCAGCAAGGGGATCACAGCTTAAAAAAAAAGGTAGGAAAGTGGAGTTGAGGATGATCAGATCAGCCATAATCTCTTGGTGAAGCAGACTGGATAGACTGAATGGCCTGCTCTTGCTCCTATATCTTATAGTCTGAAACTATGAAACAGGATTAAGACCATTCAGATCTTGAACTTGTTCTGCCAACATTAGATCATGGTTGTCCTGTACCTTATTTTAATTTAGGCACTTTTGCGCTATATCTTTTATTACTCTTGCTGAACAAACATGTATAAATCTCAATTTTGAAATTTTTAGTTGAATACAGTCTCAGCAGTTCTTATGGAGAGTATTTCCAGTTCCCTTCTATCCTTTGTATGAAGCAGTGCTACTTGATATCATCCTTGATTGGCCTCTTATGTTATGCCTTCTTAATCTGCCCTCCAAATCTGCTTCACATCCCTCCAATCTTATGCATCTCAAATTTGTGACTCAATCTTCTACGTTCAAAGATATCTGAGTGTAGTTTGTGCAATTTATCTCATAATTCAACTTGTGTTACTGCACTGGTTGTTTACTGGGCATTTTAAAATATTTTTTCTTTTAAGTTAAATTTTAAAACAAATTATTTTCAAAAGGTTGGAGTTGATTAGCTCAGTTCACTGGATAGCTGCTTTGCCATGCAATGTGACAGTGCGGGTTCAATTTTCACACCAACTGAGCCTACCATGAAGGACTTGCCTTCTCAACCTCTGCCCTTGCTTGAATTGTGGTGACCTCAGGTTCAACCACCACCAATTATCTCAATAAGACAGCAGCCCTGTGGTCTGGTAGGACTTTGGCCACTTAACATTATTCCCTCAATACTATGCATACATGACCAGAAATAGAGTTGACAGGTACCACACAACATTTGTTGTTGTGTGTTGCACTTTTATTTTAGAGATATCATTGCTTGGCATTGGTTTATTTTGAACTCTTCCTGCTACAGATTTGCAGTTAATTTATCAAAGAGTCTTTGCAATTTTATGTTCCAATCTAAAACAATTACTGCGTTATCAAAGTTGTTCTAAGTGACGTTGATACCTGGCATTTCTAAATATTACGGAAGCGGAGGCCTCAACATAGATAACCCCTGGTGGACATGACCACTCATACATGCCCTGGTAATCCGAGCGCATACCCATTTGTTCTAGTCTGTCTATTAATAAACTCTTCATCTACACCGAAAGGACACATTTACAAATCTTTATGAACAGTTATTAGAGCTATTAAGAACAATGAAAGCCAACTTCAAATCACAAGAGTAGATGCTAAAATGAATTTTTTAATTGATGCTCATGGCAGGAAGCCAGAATTTCCTTTAGTCTGCCATTCATGCTTCTTTGAAACACATTATTTGGTTCTTGGCTTGTCCCATTATGGCACTACCAATGCTTTTATAATGTATTTTTCAGGTTTTCAACCACGTGACAAAACTTCCCTTGGAGTTTGTTTTCCATATTTCCCATCACTTGCTTAGACCTACTACAACTCAAATGGTTTGTCATGCAGATGATAGTTAATCAACCTGAAACATCAAGTCTGTTTCTCTCACTAGAGATGTGGTCTAACTTGCCGAGTGTTTTCAGCATCCTTGGTTTTTATTTCAGACTTGCAATATCCACAAAATTTGTGCCCTGTTATCAGTGAATAACGCTTCTCCATAACCCTTGATTGCTTTACTGATTAAAAAAAAAACATCTCAGCCTTCAATATAATTAACAACAGAGAGTCTCAACAGCCCTCTGCAGTAAAGAATTCCACAAATTCACTGTCCTCTTGTACTGCAACAAGAGTAATCCTGAAAAAAAAATGTAGGCAGAAGTGGTTTCTTTGTTCCTCTCAGGATCTCTGGAGATGCACATGAATGATGCAGCAATTTTATTCCATAACTATATCAACACTATATCCATTTTGCTAGTTCACATTATGGCTCAAAATAATGTATAAAATATAAGGGGCAATATGTATTTGAGGTACAACTTTAAATGCAACATTCAAAGGCAACTGAACGGTCAGCTCTCATTTAAAATTAGAATAAATAATCACGAATAGATTTTGCTACCCTTAGATTTAACCTTAAGTAGGAACTTCTTTGGATCTCCGGAATGATACACACCATTTCACCACAATCCTAACAGATCACATTAAAAGTTGAATCACCATTGGGAAGTATGAAAGAGTGGAACAAACAGGAGTCTTAACAGGATATGCACAGGGATGTCTGTCAGCAGAGAGTTACAAAGCCCAATGATATAGAAAAGTCAATTCCCATCATGAGTGTTTAAAGACTGCTTTGCTGTGCACTTGAATTACACAGACAATCTCACTGATATTTTAAATTTATGCGCACAATTAATACACTGCAGTCGGAAAAATGGGTAAGCAGAACATACTGCCCTCAAATTTTTGGACGTGGATGCAAATCCAGTCCATACTGGTGGAGTAAATCACAATTATAGACAGTTGAGACGTTCCCAAATTAAATGTTTCAATGCAATTTCAACTGGTTTCTTAGTAGATATGCCACACAATCAGGTTACAAAACCTACCTACAACAATGTTGTCTCACTTTGACCAACATTGATGCCTCAAACCTCTATCCAACAGAGTCTGCTTCAAACACCTAATGCAAGACAATGCAGGACCCCTCAACTGTGTGCCAAATTTTTAACCAGTTTTGTGTGTGCCATTGATGCAGTGGGACATACCCACACAATCTTTTGACTTTTGAGTGAATTAAAACCATGCTCCAGAATAAAAAAAAAGTTAATTGATTTTACTTCTGAACCTGCTCTGTTGACAAAAGGAACCATGTGCAAAGTCAGTTGAATCAGCAATGACATTGCCAGTTCCATTTTGCAGCCAATAAACATACACACAAGATGGTATCTGTTGATGACCTGAACAAAAGAAACAATATGATAATTGCATGGCTCAAGATTCTGTATTATAATGATGAAATGTAGAAACAATTGGAGACAACATCCCCTTCCCCAACCAATACTAAAAATGCCCATTAGCTGAATGGGGAAAATAACATTTCATTTGTGAAATATTTCCCGATCTATTTTGTTGTAGTACGTTAATTGTCTAAAAAAAATGTTTTCAGAAGGACCTCAAGTCAAAGTCACACTGGCCTCCAATTCACAAGGGCTATTTAGGTAAAATAAATAGACTTGAATGATCTGGTGTGCAATCTGTTGTGACAGTTAATCTCATGCTCACTCGCCACTACAAATTAATGTATGCTTACTGCATTTTTTTTTAAAGCATTTCATCTGCTGTCAACAAAAGGCAACCATTAACCTGAAGGTTTTAAGACTTGTCAAGCAGCATCAAGGGCAAACACCCGCACTGTCAGAAGAATCAAAGCTGAATAACGACTTAGTAGTTAATTCTGAGACATTTTTCACACAGACCTAAATATGACAGATTAAAAAAAAACTTTTGGCTAAGTCATTATTTGGCAATGGTTGGTATTTAACTTAAAAGACAAAACTAAACTATTTGAAATGATATTATTTTTGCTGGACAGGCTGAAGAAAAAAGTTATATCTATACGGTTTGTCTGTAAAAACAACCCCGAGCATCCAGGTGCCTGCCATTTCAACGTACCACTGTGTTCTTATGCCAGCATTTCGGTTGGAGGCCTGCTGCAGTGTTCTAATGAATCACAGCGCAAGCTTGAAGAACAGCATCTCATTTTCCGCTTGGGGATCTTGCAGGGCTCTATCAAATTCAATAGCTTATAGAGCCTGATTCTGTCTTTCTGTATGTTTTACCCACCTCCACAGCCTGGTCCTGTCATGATTGCTTTCAGCACAGCCAACCCAAATCATACTGAAAACAACGAATGCTGGAGATCACAGTGGGTCATACAGCATCCATGGAGAGAGAGCAAGCTAA
>NC_063353.1:37387414-37414099 GCF_021869965.1 Rhincodon typus
TTAGCTTGCTCTCTCTCCATGGATGCTGTATGACCCACTGTGATCTCCAGCATTCGTTGTTTTCAGGAGCAGAAATTAGGCCATTCGGTCCATCAAGTCTGCTCCACCATTCAATTATGGCTGATTGGTTTTAAAACCCCATGCCTCTGATTTCTCCACGTAACATTTGATCCCCTTGACAATCAAGGCCCTATCTATCTCGATCTTAAATATACTGAATGAACTGGCCTCCACAGCTTTCTGTGACAATGGTCAATCCATGAAATTTGCTCTCTGGCTGAAGAAGTTTCTCCTTATCTCCATTCTAAAGGCTCTTCCCTTTACTCCAAGGTTTTCCCCTCGGGTCCTAGCCTCTCCTGCCAATGGAAACAGCTTCCCAACATCCATTTTGTCCAGGCCATTCAGTATTCTGTAAGTTTCAATTAGATCCCCCCTTATTCTTCTGAACTCCATCAAGTTTGGACCCAAAGTCCTCAAACATTCCTCATGTGTTAAGCTTTTCATTCCTGGGATCATTCTTGTGAACTTCCTCTGGACCCAGGGCCAGAACATCTTTCCTGAGATATGGGGCTCAAAACTGCGCATAATACTCCAAATGTGGCCTGACCAAGGCCTTTTAAAGCCTCAGTAGTACATCCCTGCTTTTATATTCAAGTCCTCTCAAAATAAATGCCAACATTGCCTTTGCCTTCCTAACTACTGACTCAACCTGCACGTTCACCTCAAGAGAATCCTGGACTAGAACTCCCAAGTCTCTTTGCACTTCAGACTTCTGAATTTTCTCCCCATTTAGAAAATAGTCCACGCTTCCATTCTTCTTACCAAAGTGCATGACCTCTCAATTTCCCACATTGTACTCCATCTGCCACTTCTTTGCCCACTCTCTTAACCTACCCAAATCCTTCTGCCTCCTTAGGACTACCTGTTCCTCCACCTATCTTTGTATCGTCTGCAAACTTAGTTGGAATACCGTCAGTTCTTTCATCTTGATCATTAAATGTATAAAGTGAAAAGTTGTGGTCCCAACACTGACCCTTGTGGAACACCACCAGTCACCACCTTCCATCCCGAGAAGGACCCATTTATGCCCATTATTTGCTTTCTGCCAGGCAGCCAATCTTCAATCCATGCCCCTAACAACATGGGCCCTTATCTACTCAGCGACCTCCTGGGCGGCACCTTGTCAAAGGCCTTGTGGAAGTCCAGATAGATAACAACCATTGGCTTTCGTTAGTCTAACCTGCTTGTTACCTCCTTAGAATTCTAACAGATTTGTCAGGCATGATCTCCCCCTGATGAAACCATGTTGATTTTGATATTTTTGTAATCAACCCATTCAGAGTTATTATTACACACCGCCGGAGCAGGTCATTTCTGAAAAAGGGTCCAGACCCACAACATCAGCTTTCCTCCTCCTCTGATGCTGGCTGGCCTGCTGTGTTCATCCAGCTCTACACCTTGTTATCTCAGACTCCAGCATCGGCAGTTCCTACTATCTCCAGAGCAGGTCAGACTTGAACCCAGGTTTCCTGGTTCAGAGGTAGAGACACTACCACTATACTAAAACAGCTCTACTTAGGACAGCTGTCTCTTTGTAACTAAACTACCAAATCACTGTCACCAACCAACAATTATTCAGCTCATAAATATAAAAGTCCAAAGACAATTATCCTCTCTGTCAATTCTACAGCAGATTGTTTGAGCCTAGAGGGGACCCGCAGTTCTATTTTGACAAGTACTTGGAATGCAGATATACCTACAGTGTTGTTAGGAAGTGAAGTCTACAATTTTGGCTCAGCAGCAGTGAAGGAACAGTTAAATTGTTTCAAGTTAGGTTGATGTGGGCTTGGTGGAAAATTGTAGATGATAGTGTTCCCATGTACTGACTGTCCTTGTCATTCTAGATTGTAGAGATCTCAGTTTTGGAAGGTGATGCTGGAGCAGCCTTCATCTGTTGCTGCAATGCATCTTGGAGATGGTACCACATAGTTGTACTTCTGTTTTGGCAGCGAATGGTATGCATGTTTAAGATGATGGATAGGGTCAAACAAGCTGCTTTGTCCTGGATGGGATGAAGCTTAGAGTGTTGCTGGAGTTGCACACTTCCAGACAAGTGGAGAATATATGATCACAGTTCTGACTTGTGCCTTTCAGATGAGGGACAGGCCTTTGGAAGTCAGGAAGCGAGTTATTCACTGAAGACATTGGAGCCTCTGACCTGCCCATTACCTCATTATTTGTATATCTGATCTAGTTCAATTTCTGGTCAACGGTAACCCCCAGGATGTGAACAATGTTAGATTCAATAATGACTACACCACTGGGTATCAAGGTAAAATGCTTTGATTCTCTTTTGTTGAAGATGGTCATTGCGTGGCACTTGTGTGGGGCACTTATCAGCTTAAGCCTGTTAACTGACCAAGACTTGATGCACATGGCACTAGGCGCTTCAGAATCTAAGGAGTACTGAATGGTGCTGAACATTGTATAATTATCAGCAAACATCCCCACTTCTAACTTTACAATGGAAGGAAGGTCATTCTTAAGTCTGGAAATGGAGTGGAGGGTTATCAGATCAGCCACGATTTCATTGAATGGTGGAACGGACTCAAATGGGCCAAATGTCTACTTTTGCTCCTAATCTTATGATGAAGCAGCTAAAGATGGTTAGACCTAGGACATTTCCCAGAGGATATCTTGTGGTGATAACTTGGAACCGAGATGAGTGACTGCCAAAAACTACAAGCATCTTCCTTTATGTTAGGTATGACTCCAACTAGCAAAGTTTGCCCCGATTCCCATTGATTCTAGTTTCTTTGATGCCATACCTGGATTTCAAGGGCAGTCACTTTTACTACTGATGGCAAACAGTGCTTCAAATGGTCCTCAGTTTTGCATTGCTAGATCTGTTTCAAGTTTGTACCAGTTAATATTGTCTTGCTTGATAGAGGCATAATGGAAAATATCTTCAATGTAAAACCAGGATTTCATGTCCACAAACAACTGAGTATTGGTAGGAGTTACCACAGCAGTCATTCTCTAAAACAGACTGCACAGTACTGACATCTGCCAAGTAGATTGGTGAACATAAAATCAAGTATGGTTTCCGTTATTAATCATTTTCTCCACAGGGTACAGATTTGGTTTAGCAGCTGTATCATTTAGGATTCGGCCAACTCGGTCAATAGTGGCATTTCACAGCAACAGTTGGTGATAAAATTTTAAGTCTTCTATCCAGAATACATTCTGTGCCCTTCTAAGACTCAATGCTTTCACCAAGTGTTTTTCAATATGGAGAGCTACTGATTCATCAACCAAAGGAGGACAGGGGAGTTTAAAGGTGATAATCAGGAGGAGGTTTCCTTGTCCATATTTGACCTGATAACATAAGACTACATGATGTATCAAGCAAATGTTGAGGACTCGAAGGGCAACTCTCTCCCAACTGTATATCACTGTGCTGTCACCTCTCCTGGCTCAGTCTTGCTGGTAGTATGGTCATGTCCAGAATATTGCCTCTAATGTAAGAATCTCCAAGTATAGTTATGCCAAAGTTGTGGTGCACATCATTTAATTTTGTAACACACTCCCAGGTACTGGTAAAAAAGGCTTTGCAAGGTCAATAAGGTGGTATGTGCTATTGTTATTTCCAGTGCCTAAGTTGATGGTCAGATGGCTGTGAATCTGTGGAATGTTTTACTACAGCGAGCTCTTGATGCCAGGTCATGAAGTATATTCAAGACTGAGATGTACAGATTTTCAATCAGTATGGGAAATCAAGGGTTACTGGAAAAGGTGGGGAAATGGTGTTGAGAAATATAAAATCAGCCATGATTTCACTGAAATGCTGGAGCAGAACTGATGGACTGAATGGCTTACTTCAGTTGTTATGTCTTAGGGTCAGCATGCGACTGATACACTGGAGGCTTGGTAGGCTGTCTCAGAGGCCAGTTAAGATACATCGCATTGTTGTGGGCCTGGAGTTACATTTAGCGAGACCAGGTGGGGATGGCAGATTTCGTTCTCCGATCAGTACTATGAAGTATTATGAAGTAATTTGATAATATAACATGGTCGCAAGTAGCCTGGCGTTCAATTCCAGATTTTAGAAATGGAGAATTAAAAGACAGATCCTTGTGGACATTCAACCCTTTTACTCTTAACAACAACTTCACAGATACTCAAATCTGAGTGAAGAGTCACCTATCTCAACTTTCCTTGCTCAGTTGGCATGGATATCACCAGTTTCTTTTTGGCAGATTTCTTCAGTCACTTGATTATACTTCTTTAGTGAATCTTTCTCCTGGAAATTCTTAAAGAAATTGCTAACATAGATACTTTACTTCTTTGCATGGTTTCCTTAAAATCTTCTTCCAATGCCTTCGTTTTCTGGAGGGATACTCTTAGTTACATTAAGAATTCTACCTTGTTTTGATGACTGCTAAACTACTATGTTATTGTTATAGGCCTTTTCTCATTGAATAAATTGTTTCTTCATGAAAAAAAATGCTCAGCACCTTTCTAAATGAATCTGTTTCTATCCTTGTCTCCTTGTGTTATTGGATACCTTGTTGATACACGACAGTCCAATAATCTGCTCTTCATTTCTCATACATTGAATAGTTCACCTCAAGGGTTTTAAAGACATGATTTAAATGCAAGTAAACAAGTTTCCAGACAACTGGACACCACTGAAAGCTCAAAAATGCAACTAAAACTACATCTCCCATTCTTAACAAACACAGTGGAAAAAATACAAATCAAACTTGAAACAAAGATAGTAGAACTGCAGATGCTGGAAAATCTGAGATAACAAGGTGTAGAGCTGGATGAACACAGCAGGCCAAGCAGCATCATAGGAGCAGGAAGGCTGACGTTTCGGGCCTAGACCCTTCATCAGAAAAATACATGATTCATCCATTTTAGAACCCAAGTTTCCCAGTAGTAATGTATTGTGAATCTTCACCACACAAGAATTGATCAAGGTGGGTACAGTTTCACTCAATTGGATGATGGTGGCAAATTTACAGGAGTCTAATGTGAATAAAGATTGCCAAAGGCTGCAGACCAGTTGAAAAAGATGTGAAATAGTTTACTATGATTACACATCATTTTTTTAAAAAAAAAACTTTGATAGCTGCAAGAGCAAAACTGCTGCTATGGCAGAAACCAGATTGGACGAATGAGTGTTAGTTCCAGAAAAGATGGGCATGGACTTCTGTTTACAGCATATTCACAGATTTGAGAGAATAGGGAAACCGAAGACAGTCGAAGTGGAGGGGCATGTGCTAGCTCGCAAGGATGTCAGGTCAAGTTGTTTTTGAGGACAGGATTGATGACAGCAGATTTGAAAGACAGGCAGTTGCTGAGGATACACAACAGTGAACAAAAGAAACCAACAGTGGACAAAAGATGTTGAGTCATAACATCCACAGTGCAATGGGTGGAGCAGTGGTGAAAGGTGCAATTCTGAGAGAAGGGTCAATTTAATGGCAGGGTACCATGATCACTCAGCTAGATTTCCAATAAGGCTGCAGAGTTCTCCAAACATCCAATATAAACTCAAAGGCAACATGGGTCCTTGTCACAGCTCAATTAACATTTAGACATGAGATGTAGTGACTGACAGCAATGGTTTATCCGCTGCAACGGTCCACTATTTCAGTGGGATAGGAAGAAAATAGGACATAGTGGCCATTCATGGGCATGCTGGATGGGAAGGGCTGTGGGATTCAGTTGTGGTAGTTGCAGGTGCTGCTGAAAGGGAGGTAGCAATTAGTGCTCAATAGGTTGATCTGAGGCACAAAGAAAAGGAGTAAGCTTATTTAAGTGGCGATCAAATCTGAAATGGCAGCAGGACAACCAATAGGCTGGAGTGCTGAAGGGTTGGGTGAGGGATTTCAAGAGCCAAAGTGAACTTTCCACCACTGGAAATAGTTTCTCCTTGCTTACATCTTCAAAACCTGCAAGATTTTAGTTTCCTCTGCCAAATTTCCCTTAGCCATCTGTAGTCTAAGGAGAATAATCCAGTTTCTTCACATTTTAATTTGCTTTATTAGAGTGGAATTAAAATTTCTTTGAGCAATCAATGCAATTACATTAGCCAATTCCAAGAATATGAATGGTTTTCCCTAATTTCAAGTTGCAAAATAGGCAGTTTGACAAAGAGATTTTCTTTAAATTCAAGTCTGCACCCTTATTACAAACTGTGAAAAGGATATCATGAGTTTAACAACTGCTTCTTAATTGAAGCACATGGTTAGGAAACTATATAGACATCCAATATGTTCTGTTTTTAACTTTCATATAACAAATAACTATACATTAGACTACTGGATGTAGAGTAACTCTGCTGGTGACTGCCTAACCAGTGAAACCCACACCTCATGAACAAATAAACCAAATAGGACATGATGGTTAAGCATTGGTCTAGCAACAAGAGTCAAATCCCACCAGGAAATGGCCTGAAAGAGATTTCAATAAATTTGTTAATGTTGCGGAAAGTTTTGGAAAAGTGAATACAAGTGTTGTTGTGAAAATCTAACTGGTTTATGGAAGAAAGCCTTTACCCAGCTGGCATACATGCACTGGCAGCTTGTGACCTTTATGTCAAGTGATCAGACACAGCTATGCATGCCTAATCCAGCCAGCATGATACAACGGCAACAGATGCTTCCTGTTGAATCCCATCACCAATATTTAAACAAATCACATTTGAAAAATTCCCAAGTGCATTACTCAAAGGATGGATGGAAGAATTGGTGTGTTTTGCCAGATTTCTTTCAAAATATTCTTAACATTAATTATAGGAATGTAATAAAAGGCACAGGGTGATAGAGGAACGGGAGTAGGCCATTTAGCCCCTTGAACCTGTTCCACCATTCATTTAGATCATGGCTGATCTGTGGCTTAACTCTGTATGCCTGCCTTTGGCCCATTTCTCTTTATGGCATTGCTTACCAATAAATATGAGGCAGATAAACTTGTTAACAACTGATGCTGCATTTATGGGAGAGAATTCCCAACATCAATCACACTGTGTGCAGAAGTGTTTCCTAACATCTCTCTTGAATGTTCTGGCCCTAATTCTCAGACTAGATCCCCCAGTTCTAGAATCCCTAACTAATGGAAATAGTTAAATGTTATTCAGCTCTCTTTTCTTGTTACTGTTGTAAAGACCTTGATCAGTTCATCCCATAACCTTCTAAATTCTACAGAAAACAGGCCTAATTTGGATAATCTCTCCTCATTGCTTAACCTCTAAAGTCCGGGTATCATTCCTGCAAACCTGCATTTTAACATCAAAGGCTAACATACCCTTCCTAAGCTGTGGTGCCCAGATCTGCTCAAAGTATTCCAAAGTGGAGTCTAACAAGGATTTTGTTTAACTTCAGCATGACTTCCGGATCTTTGTACTCCAGCGTTCTAAATTATGTAGGCCAGCATTCCATTAGCTTTCTTCATTATTTTCTGCACCCATTTGTGACATTTTGAAGATTACGCACTGGAATCTGCAAATCTGTTTGGGCATGCATTGTATTTAACATCATACGACTGACAACACAGTCAGAACTGCACAAGTAAATTCTGGCCACACAGGTCTACCCAATTTCACCGGCTGCAATCTACCAAATTTTGCCAATGAGAACTCAATCAGCAGTGCAAAGATTGTTCTGCTTGCCTGCATGTCAACAGCAGCATTGACTCCCAGCTTGATTCATATTAATGCTGGACTTCATGAAGTTTCACTGTATCACAACAACCATGTGGAAGCAAGATTTCAAGTGACACAGCACCTTATCTGACAAGCTAGTTCAATGTTTACTCAACTAATATGGCTGATTCTTGATATCCTTTGCAGTCTGGAAAGTTGCAAAGTTGTAAAACAACTATTGTTAAAGATAGCAGAAGAAATAATGGATGGGCTCAACACCAATTTCTCAGTCACTGGATCACAACAGCAAGCAATTACAGTTCAGCTAACCCCATACCAATCGACTGGAGACACGGTCATGATGGGAAAGACTGCCCACAGACTCTACAAGCAACAGCCTAATGCAGGGTGTTTTCAACAAAGTACATTTTTTAGTTTATGTGCCAGACTCTGCCAGCACTAATCCAAGGTACTTGCTGTTTCAGTAGTACGGCAGACACACTAGAGGTCCCAAAAGAAAGATGGATTTACTAGAGGAGGCACTTATGGCACAGTGGTAGTATCCCCACCTCCTTGCCATGTGGTCTGGGTCCAATTCCCATCTGCTCCAAAACGTATGTCACAACACATCCTAACAGGTTGATTAGAAGTATTTAATAAAATCTGACAGTCTATTTATGAGCCAGAAGGCCCAAGTTTAAGCCTCAACTTCTCCAGAATTGTATCATAATATGTCTGGGTAAACAGATGGTCAGACTCTGAGGAAAAAATACATTGCTTTTGACTCAAACTAATAATATTGGGGCTCTTGTGAAACAGTGGTAGTATCCCTACCTTTGAGCTAGGAGGGTCAGATTCAAATCCCACCTCTGCCAGGCGTGTGTAATAATATGAACAGGTTGATTGGAAAATACGCATGAAGATTAGCTGCACTGGAGGTGGGGGTGTGGTGACATACAGATGCACATTGTTATAGATAGCCTCAATATTAATGCTGGACTTCATGAAGTTTCATTGTATTAACATAGAACATAGAACTGTACAACAGAGGAACAGGCCCTTCAGCCCACGATGTTGCGCTGAACATAATGCCAAATTAAACTAATCCATTCTGCCTGCCCTTGGTTCACATCTCTCCATTCCTTGCATATTCATGTGCGTATCTAAAAGTCTCTTAAACACCCCTATCGTATCTGCCTCCACCACCACCCCAGCAGCACGTTCCAGACTCCTATCAATCTCTGAAAAAAAAACGTGCCCCTCATACCTCCTTTGAGCTTTCCCCGGCTCACCTTAAAATGCATGCCCCCAGCTTTAGACATTTCAACACTGGGAAAAAGATTCTGACCACCAAGCCTGTCTATGCATCTCATAAATTTTAGACTTCGATCAAGTTTCCCCTCAGCCTCCACTGCTCCACAGAAAACAACCCGAGTTTTTCTAGATGTATGAGACTAGTCCAGGCAGCATCCTGGCAAACCTCTTCTGCACCCTCTCTAAAGCTTCCACATCCTTCCTGTAATGTGGCGACCAGAATTGAAAGTAAAGTCTTATAAAACTGCAATTTAACATCCTGACTTTTACTCAATTCTCTAACCAATAAAAGCAAGCATGCCATATGCCTTCTTTACCACCCTATCTACTTGCATACCCACTTTCAGGGAGCTATGGATTTGAACCCAAAGATCCTTCTGTATATCAATGCTGTTCAGGGTTCCTGCCATTAACTGTTCACTTTTCCTTAACATTTGATCTCCCGAAGTGCAGCACTTCATCTCAGGTCAACCACGTCGATGCAAAATCAGTAGACAAATGTGGTCTTAGTAGAATTGAATATATAGAGTTGCCATAATATAAGAACCAAATAGAAGCAGGAATTGGGCACACACTTCCTGGTGTCTGTGCTGCCATTCATTTAAGATCATGGCTGAATTCCAAAATCAATTTAATTTTGCTATCCTATCGTATGTCCCTTATTGATGGGAAATCCACCCAGCTCAAATGAAAATACTTAAGTGAAAAACCACAGTTTCCTGAGCTAGAGAATTCAACATTTGAATCCCAGACTGGTTTTGATGAAGGCCTTAACTGATTATTTCTAAAGAACAGTCATAGTGTAGAATTACTGTTGTATTAAAACTTTTCCTTCTTTGGTGCAGTGATGCTTCTGGCCACAATGAATAATACTCCATGATCATTTGACCGCTTTCATCATGAGGTTTTCTAGCGACAGGACAGCATTTTCTCATGTTTATGTTTTAGTTCAGCTTGCCACAGTATTTATATTCAACAATGTGAACTTGCAGTTCTGATATAGCACCATCTAATGTTATGTTTCAGGGACTGAAATTGTGCACAAACAAACCACACACAACTTTCATATATGTGGTGCTTTCTTACAATACAACATTCCAAACCAATTCACTGGAAAACAACTTGATAAAATTATACCAAGGAAATACTTGTAAAATGACTAAACATTTGGTCAAAATGATTTATTTTTAAGGTGCTCCTTTTAAAATTATGAGACAGGGGTAGTGATTATAGGAAGGAATTTAAGATCTTAGGGCTTAGGGCTTAGAAGGTCCCAGTGGTTGGGTGAAAGAAGTTGGGAATGCACAAGGAACCTCAGGTAGAATAAAATTGAGTTCTCAGATGGATATATGGCAAGAACAAATTATTTTTAGACATGAAGGATATCAACAGAAATGAGATAGGGCAGCTAAGAGGAGTTGAAGTAGATTAACCCTTAAGTCAATGAGTGGTGGAATGAACTGAAGTGACTACATGGCTTACTCCTGCTCCAACTTCTTGTTATAAACAGAGCTAAGATGGAGGCCATGGAAAAATTTGAACAATCAGAAATTGAAATCAAGTTGCTGGTGACAGTGTAAATTTAGGCCAGCAAGCAAAAATTCATGGGGTGGGTTAAAACACAGCAAAGTTTTCAATGCGCTCAACATTATAGATGGTGGAAAATGGGAGGTAATCCAGGAAAGCATATGAATACTTGAGGTGGCAGGGAACAAATGCAAGGATTCCAGTGACCTGGCTTGTCCTCTTTCACGTTATCTGGCAAGTTCAAGTCATACTTGTTTGATTTTTAGGAACATCAAAAACATTCTTGGTGGATCACCTTAAAACAATTATTTGATTTTTTCAATACTTAGTACTGTCTGATTTGTTTTTATTCAGTGGCACATTTCAACTATGTAATTGCAAATAAACTGCAAACAAGTGCAGCTGATGTTTATGCTGAAGGGTTCCAGCACTTTGATATCTGATAGCCAAATGGTGTTCAACAGTACTAAGATCATTTGGCATTTTCACCAGCAATTAAACTATGCAGTCAAACAGCACAAGCCCTGAAGTGATGGCATCTGTTCATGGAAATCTCTAGGAATAAAAATACTCTTGTTTTGGCGAGTAAGTTCCTCCTATAGGTTAGCAGAGGACAGGGAAACTGGCTGAATGAAATGATTCCATTGTGTTCAACAACACAATAGTACATACATTCAAAATAATTACACATCAAGAAGAATAATAAATAATGTGCATAAAATTCCATTAGTATTCACTTATCATAAACATATTTGCAAATATGAACGATATATTTAAACCATTCAACAACGGGAAAAAACATACAAACATATTTCAGAGTGACCTGCGAATACTACTTGCATGGGTAATCTATTTGAACAATAAATTCCTTACAAATCTTAGCCTACAGTTCATACATATATGCACCAGTAATTAAGCTTCTTAATCATACTCAGGTGGTTTATTTGAATGCAACTACAGCTTCATTTGCTTACAAGCAAAAATATTTACTTACCTGGAAAGACTGATAATTTGCACTGGGCCAACCACTGAACACATCTATATTTCTCTCTCTCATAAGGAGTCCACATCTGGGAGACATGATCTTTTGTTTATCTAGGCCCTATTACATCCTGAATGCATCAACTTAGTAGTTTCAACTCTTACATGGGTTCCAGTCATCAGAAATTGATGCTACAATTTAGGTTGATTCGGTGACATCCTTCCATCTGTGACAGTTGATGTGAATACAGCCTCAACATTAGTGAGGTCAGGTGAGATCACTTGCTGCAATCGTTTCATGCATGAATGAATCAACTCTGCACCAAACACAGCTAGTGTTGCCATTTGCGTTACTTGTCAGTTGGAGACTGCTACTTATCACAGTTGATGTTTTAGGCCTGATCTTTTAAAGGTGATACTTCAGGTGACATGGAAGCAAAATTCCACAGTTGGACGCAAAGTCAAATCAGACGCCTGCAACTTTTTGTTGCATTGGTTCAGATAGAAACAAAAATTTGATGGCAATTGTGGAAACAGGAATTCCTTTGTCACCTTGATCAGCACCTCCTTATTGAGCTTTAACAGAAAAGCTGATCCTTTCTCCTGTAATTCTTACTGTGAGCTTGCTGTGCACAAATTAATTATGCTGGTCCAAAGTACAGTGTTAGCAGTTCAAAGTACGCAAACTGATTTGAATTACATGAAAGAAATGAAAATGCACTTTATATGTACACAATATCTTCCTTTCTTTTCTAGTTTTTGATGTCTACCATGATAGATACTCAAAGCAGTGGTTCATCCACTTCTGCAAGTTTGCAATGCATCACATGACTGGGGCAAGATTAAAAATATTACATTACTGATTATGTCCTCCAGGGCTTATTATTGTGCAACATTTTCACTCTTATCACTGAAATGGATTCAATTATGGATTTCAAAAAGGATCTGGATAATTACCTGAAAAAAAGAACAAACTTGGAGGATACAAAAGAAAGAAAGATAGCAGCGGAGCTGTAATACATGAATTATTAGAATTACAATAAACCTAATTGCCACATGCATTCAAATGAGTACAGTGAAAATTTTATGAGTCACCACTCACAATGCCATCTTAGGTGCAAAGGTACCTAGGTAAAGATTTTCAAGTACAAATTCTTAACAAAAATAAATTAGAAAAGTAAAGAAATAAAAAGTCCAGCATTACAGATCATAGGAAGAAACTAGAAAAATAAAGAAATAAAAAGTTCAAAATAACAAACCACCATGCCGTGCCAAGAGATTGCCATGGTGGGTCCGCGCGGAGGCTGAGAGTCTGAGGCTGGGAGTCCAAGTCCATGCTGTGCCGGGAGTTCAGGACATCACCAAGAAGAAAGAAGGAAATAAATAAAAAGCAGTAAAGAAGAAAATGAAATGGACAGAAGGGACGAGCTCCTGCTGAGCAGCCCTCTTGGAACTGCTCTTGCAGAGATCCAACAATGGAGTGAGGGATTTCCTTCTGTGCTATAACCATTTTACAACTTACCCTTCTCAAATCTGCTACAGCCTTCGACAAAGTAAATCCAGTGTTGAACTTCATTTTATAGCTCAGTGGGCCTATCCCTTGCTTGATTTCACTTTCATCTATCCAACTGTGGTGAGCGCATCTCCAAACATCATATTACTTCCCACCATCTCATTTCTACTTCAAGTGTCTCAAGGATCAAACACGGGCTCCCAGATTTTATTGGTGTTTTGTTTTGTGGTGTGGTCATATCTGAAGTTGTTGGTTAGGTTTCACATTTATGCTAACAACACTCAGCTCCACTACTCTACCATCTCTCAACCACATGCTGCCTCTGGATCGTTAACCAATGTAGTAAACATCCAGAGATGTTTTGGTATTTAAGGATCTTAAATGAGCTAGATAAGAAGCTGAGCAATGCAAGTCCAGGGTGTAGCATCTTGAAGATCATCTTCAAAACCCAGTTCTTTGACCAAGCTTTCATCCTTGCAACTGACTTTATTTTTGTGAAGTACCTTGGAATATTATTCTACTTTAAAGTTACTACACAAATGCAGCGACACTGTTGTCCTCTCAGTCAATGACTCCATCCAGCACAATTGCCTATTTTTTGCCCGGAGTTCGACTCCCACTGCAACAATAACATAGCCATTGATGAAGATGCACTTTCTTCCCAATCTTGAATCCACTTATCCCTCGGGTTGCAGCCCTCAGCATGGAGTCAACATCCAACTGGATCTCTCCACCATCTCCATTGGAATGTGGATTCAAAAACATTTTTGCCAAATGAACATCAATAAGCCCAGATACTGATTATGCTCTCTGGCAAAAGTTTCACGTCCTTTCCACTCATCCCATCCTGTTCAGGATGAACCAAGTCATGTCAGGTCTCAATAAAATTTTGCGCTCCAATACTGAACATTCCACTAATCATCAGTTCCGTAATACAATGCAACTTTATTCCAACCTCCCACCTACTGTTTCCTTTATTTACATGGATATGTTTTGTCAGAAGCAGACTTGATTTCCCTCTTGTCCTCCTTGCCAGTGTCCTGTTCAGTTTTTCATGAATTAAATTGGTTGAAAATGCAACTACTCATTTCTTACTTACATATACTTGCTTATAATCAGAAATCTATATCGACTTAAATGCAACCTAATGTATTGAATTTAAAATCCTTAATCATTGACAAAAGATATTCCATGGTATGGTCACACTGTACTTTTGCCTTTAATCTAATAATGGATCACACAAATACTGCTAAAGTTTAAGTATCAAAATGAATCTCATAACAGATTAGGTATTCAAGAGAGATTCTAAGGACAGGACTTCACAAAATGTGAATTACCTCTGATCTTATTATTGTGTTTACTTACCTTTATCATCAATCATGTCAATTAAACTACATATTCTGTCTAACTTGTATGACTCATAACTGTAGTATGTGAATGCTGATGCGTGTAGGTGGGTCAGCAACTCAATTACTTCCATCTTCTCCGATATCAGACAATGAAGCATATCACATCTTCTCTCTTTTCACATAATTAAAAAGAATATGTAAAACTTGGCCTTATTGCGAACACAAATTCATTAATCACTGAGGCAGAAAAGGGAAAAACAAGGTACCACCAGAGGCAACTTTAACTTGGACAGCTGTCTCACTCAATTAGTCTTTGGTGAGAGGAAATCAACCATACAAGGAGTAAAATGAAAAATGTGCTGAAAATAGTGAAAGTATGTTCATTCCATGACCTAATTTCTTGTAGCTTGATCTTTATGTTTTTCTATCTCAATGAACAAAAGCCATATTAATCAATATTAGTTTTAGTACTTTTTAATATGCTTAATAAAATCTTTAGTGCAGGGGGAAAGTTTTTGATATTTATTAGTAGATAATCGAAACTTTTTGCGCAGGCAAGGTGACCAGAGTTGAACAATGAAACGTGAAATTAGATGAATACGGCAGACTTTTGCAGGTCACTGAGGGCCCTGCGTTTGCCCATTCATTCAACTTGTCTAAATCAACTTGGAGCCTCCTTGCACCTTGCTCACAACTCTCAATACTACCCAGTTTTGTGTCATCATCAAGCTTGGAAATTTTGCATTTGGTTCCCTCGTCCCCTAAGTCACTGCCTGTCATGTGGAAAACACCAATTTTATTACCACTCTTGGTTGCAAGCAAGCCTATTTTCTGTTCTTTTATTGAATGTCAGCTTTGGTCAGTCCTCAAGGTATGATTTGAGGTTGACTGGTCCTTAGCAAGTAACTCATCAAACTCAACTCCAAGAGCACACAGCTTCTGTCAATAATGTGCTGAGATTACAGCATTTATTATAATTAGATTAGAAAAACACCACTTCATGAACATAACAGAGCAACAACTATAACTGAAACACAGTTTGATAATAATTTATTCCCACAAATTCATAACAATTCATCATTATGAATGTGGCCTTTTGTAAACTGGTCATATTGTAATCACATCTTGCAACGGGTATACAGCACTCAGGAGCTCATCTCCAATCTCCTACTTTTACTGTAATGAAACTTCTATGTTCTAACTAAGTCTTATTCTGTACTTGAAGTTTCCCCAAGTCTGTGGTTTAAGTATAATTAAAAATACAAAATTGAATTGAAAGGAAGAGTCAAGGTACAAAACAATAACAAGATGTACAGTTTGTAAATTGGGATTGAAATTTGGTGACATGCCTTGGATCATCACCTGAAAGTTGGACGTTGCATGGGCAAAATTACAAGAGAATAACTCAAATCAAATTTGTTTCCATTTTTGTTTTAGTATCAGAAAAATAAATCATTCAAATTTCAGACTGACTCTACCTATTCACATCTCACCTGGACCTATGTTTAATATCTTCTCATGTAATGTGACCATTATTGACTAGGCCAGCATGTGTTATTACTGCTAACTGCTTGAGAAAGTGGTAGTGAGCCACTAATTTTATAAATTCTTTAATGGGGTGACATTCCAGGTGAGGTCAGCAATTGTTGCTCATTCATAATGCCCTTGCAAAAGTGAGTAATCCTCTGAAATCCACCTGAAGTACGACTGACTGCAGACATCTCAGCAACTAAATTGGAAAGCTGAAGGATAAAGCACAGTTTTAATGTAACCAAGAGAATTTAAAAAAAATGCATCAAAAACTACATCCAAGTTTACTTCCTTCTGCTTTTGCTGAAAACAATTAAAGGTGCAAAAGGTAATACAGTGCTGGAACATAGCTTAAACTGCTGGAAACTGCAGCCAAATCCTGTGCAGAACAGGTGGCATCAAGATTTCCTCTCTTCACCAGCTGCTAAAAGTCCTAATCAAAGTAAATTTTGGCAGTTTTAATTGAGTTTCCAATTGAACATAGACATAGAACATAGAAGAGTACAGTGGATGTGATAGGCTCATTCAGAAAGCAAGGAGGCATGGGAATCCCATGCCTCCTTGCTTTCTGAATGAGCCTATCATGGGGAACTTTATCAAATGCCTTTCTAAAATCCATATATATCACATCCACTGCTCGACCTTCAAATGTGTTTTGTCACATCCTCAAATGAATTCAATAAGCCTTGTGAGACATGACCTATCCCTCACAAAGCCATACTGACTATTTCTAATCAAACCGTGCTTTTCCAAATATTCATAAGTACGGTCTCTCAGCATCCTCTCCAATAATTTGCCCACCACAGAAGACTGACTGACTGGTCTGTAATTCCCAGGATTATCCCTATTCCCTTTCTTGAACAAAGGAATAAGATTTGCCACCCTCCAAATCATCTGGTACTACTCCAGTGGACGGTGAGGGCGCAAAGATCATCGCCAATGGCGCAGCAATCTTTTCCCCTTGCTTCCCGTAGTAACCTTGGGTATATCCCGTCTGGCCCAGGGGACTTATCTATCCTCATGTTTTTCCAAAATTTCTAGCACATCCTCCTTCCTAACATCAACCTGTTCGAGCATATCAGCCTATTTCATGCTGTCCTCACAAACGCCAACGTCCCTCTCACTGGTGAATACTGAAGCAAAATATTCATTAAGGGCCTCCCCTATCACCTCCTGCTCTGCACACAAGTTCCCTCCACTATCCCTGATTGGCCCTACCCTCACTCTGGCCATCCTCTTGTTCCTCACCGAAGTATAGAATGCCTTGGGGTTTTCCTTAATTCTACCTGCCAAGGCTTTGTCATACCCGCTTCGAGCTCTCCCAAGTCCATTCTTCAGTTCCTTCCTGGCTACCTTGTAGCCCTTGAGCCCTGTCCGATCCTTGCTTCCTCAACCTTAAGTAAGCTTCCTTCTTCCTCTTGACTAGATGTTTCACATATCTTGCATCCAAGGTTCCTTCACCTTACCATCCCTTCCTTGCCCCAGTGGGACAAACCTATCCAGTACGCGCAGAAACTGCTCCCTAAATAACCTCCACATTTCTGTCGTGCACTTCCCCGAGAACATCTATTCTCAATTTATGCTCCTAATAGCATTGTAATCCCCCCTCCCCCAATTAAATACGTTCCGATACCATCTGCTCCTGTCCCCTCTCCATGACTATAGTAAAGGTCAGGGAGCTGTGATCACTATCAGTAAAATGCTCTCCCACTGAGAGATCTGACACCTGGCCTGGTTCGTTGCCAAGCACCAAATTCAATATGGCCTCTCCTCTAGTTAGCCTACCTACATATTGAGTCAGAAATCCTTCCTGGACACACCTGACAAAATCTGCTGTATCCAAACTATTTGCACTTAGGAAGTTCCAGTCAATAATAGGGAAGTTGAAATCACCCACGGCAACAACCCTATTATTTCTGCACCTTTCCAAAATCTGCCTCCTAATCTGTTCCTCAGTGTCTCTGTTGCTACTAGGGGGTCTACAGAAAACTCCCAATATAGTGACTTCTCCTTTCTGGTTTCTGACTTCCACCTAAACTGACTCAGTAGACAATCCCTCCTTCACGACCTCCCTTTCTGCAGCTATGATACCGTCCCTGATTAGCAAGGCCACTCCCCCACCTCTTTTACCTCCCTACCTATTTGTTTTGAAATATCTATACCCCGGAACATCCAACAACCATTCCTGCCCGTGTTATCCAAGTCTCCGTAACGGCCACAACATCCTGGCTTCAAGTACTGATCCATGCTCGAAGTTCATCACCCTTATTCCTGACACTTCTTGCATTAAAATTGGCACACTTCAACCCGTCACACTGACTGCAACTTTGCCCGATCAACTATCTATCCTTCCTCACAGATTCTCTGCATACTGTGTCTGCCTGCACACCAGTTACCCCATTCTCTGATTTGTAGCTTGGGTTCCCAACCCCCTGCCAAACTAGTTTAAACCCTCCCGAAGAGCTCTAGCAAACCTCCCGCCCAGGATATTGGTTCCCCTCCGGTTCAGGTGCAACCCGTCCTTCTTGTACAGGTCCCAACTTCCCCAGAAGGTTTCCCAATGATCACATATCTGAAACCTTTCCTCCTATACCAGCTCTGTAGCCACGTGTTCAGCTGCACTTGATCTCTATTCCTAACCTTACTAGCCCGTGGCACCGGTAGTAATCTTGAGATTACTACTCTGCTCGTCCTGCCTTTTAGCTTCCAACCTAATTGGCATAATTCCAAATTGCAAAGCCAGTCTTAATGTACCATTCAGCCTTAATTGGCAGTCACCCATAGAAAGCTCAAAGGATCAAGAGAAGGATAGAAAATTAAATGGCAATGGGACATGGAGAATATGTATCCATCTTTGCCAGCAAGTACTGGGTGTGACCATTCGACATGTGATGTGAGAATTGTTGGAGTTGTTAATCGACTAATAAACTCAAATGACAGTTCTTTCAGGCTAAGTAATAATGGAACAAAAACTCAAACAATGACAGCTTGTTTGTGCAGCGTATTAGTGTGCTCAGCCCATGTTAACACTCGTAGCATCTCATACTGGTAGGAATCCAAGTTTTGCACCCACATCAAGTCCCTGATCTTAGCAGAAATACCTGAAGAAATCTTGAATAGTCAGTGATCAGAAGAGAATCACATTGTGTTCAGTTGTCAAGTCGTAAAATCGAGCCATCAAAAGACCTAAACAACTTTGTTCAGCAATGCTGAATTTAATTTGAAAAGGACATTACGATAAATCAGAAATATTGCCTCTCTGTATTGTCAACATATTTCTACATTTCTTCATTACTTGTTGTGGAGTCATTAAAATTATGAATAGTTTAAATAAAATTTTCAAGTACAAGTGTTTTCTCTAATACCAAAAGGCCATCAATTGAAAGCAATTTATACACCAAATGCATTTCAGGCAATACAAATCAATATCTCGCTTTTCTACTAAGGCAATACCTTAACAATGGATGGAAGATAACTGTGATGTTCCGAGCTCCAGGTTTGCAGACAAACTTCGTGCCTCCTCCTTCGATTAGACTGTCATCAGCTCCTCCTGCAAAGCAACACATCAGGTTCAAATACTCAAGTCAAATATTTGAATCCCAAAGGGACCTCACTTCAAGGGGATATGGAGAACCAAATAGTTGTGTGACTGCTACAGTTCCCTGTTCTTTAAAGGAATAGCATTGCTAGAGTAAAAGCGATATATGACTACATAAAAATTGCTCAGTACAGGTTGATAAGTCATGTTGAGGTTGTATGGGACATTGGTGAGGCCTCTTCTGGAATACGGTGTCCAGTTCTGGTCACCTGTTACAGAAAGGGTGTTATTAAGCTGGAGAAGGTCCAGAAGAGATTTACCAGAATATTGTCGGGTATGGAAGGTTTGGGTTAAAAAGAAAGGCCGAATAGGCTTGGACTTATTTCACTGGAGGGCTGTCAGGTTGCCTGTCAACCTCCTGAGGTTTACAAAATAATGAGGGGCACAGCTACAGTTAATGGCAAAGATAGTAGAAACTGCAGATGCTGGAGAATCTGAGATAACAAGGTGTAGAGCTGGATGAACACAGCAGGTCATCACATCCAAATCTGCATTTGACAAAAATCATACTTTGCAGAATAATTCTATCATAGTATAACTCTACTTTTAATGGACAACGGTTCACTTCAGGAGAGAATGTCTAAGATTGGAATGGAGTACTGAGAATACAGGCAATATAGAAAGCAATAAAGAAGCACAGTAATTGAGCACTCAGTAAAGATTAACAACACAGGGAAAACAGGCAAAGACCTAAATTACAATTCTTGCAGCATAGCCCTTCTATACTATGACCCATGCCAAGTACTGACCCTAATGTTATACTTAATAAAACCAATTTCCAGAACAAGAACACAGGCTTAATTAAAAAAAAAACACAAGTCGATAACAGTCAGCTTTTCAAAAGTGGCACTTCTGATGTGACTCACGTGTCTCAAAATATTCTTCTACCTTTTTATTGAACATGCCTTGCGCTTGCAAGGCCAGCATTTGTTGCCCATTGGCAATTATTCTTGAGAACAAAGCACAATACAGTACAGGAACAGGCCCTTCGGCCCATCAAGCCTGTGCCAATTCCTAATCGTATGTCTGTCAAGTTACACCTTAAACATTGCTAACACGTCGGCTTCCACAACCTCCACTGGCAGTGCATTCCAGGCACTCATCACCCTGTGTGAAAAATTTTCCTCACATTTCTCCCCTAAACTTTCCACGTCTCACTATGAACCCATGCCCTCTTACAGTTGACCTTTTTACCCTGGGGAAAAAGCCTCTGTCAATCCACCCTATCTATGCCTCTCAATTTTGTAGACCACTATCAGGTTACACCTTAGCCTCCATCTTTCCAGTGAAAATAATCCAAGCTGTCCTCATGCCCAAAACCATCCAAATCAAGCAACATCCTGGTAAACCTTCTCTGCACCCTGACCAAAGCATTTACGTCCTTCTGGTAGTGCAGCAACCAGAACAGTATGCAATAAGTTTCATACTGGGGAAGGAGGGGATGAATGGTTTTCTTCAACTGCTGTAATCCATCAGCTGCAAGTACATGCAGAAGTTTGTCAGAAAGAAGATTCGAAGGATTTTAACGCAGTGACAGTTAACAAACTGCAATACAGTTCCAAATTCAGATGGTATGTTAGAAACAAACAGAAATTGCTGGAAAAACTCAGCAGGTCTGGCAGCATTTGTAAAGAAACGTCAGTTATCGTTTCAGGGGTGACCCTTCTTCAGAACTGAGGAAGCATCACTGGTCCCAAAATGTTAACTCTGCTTTCTCTTCACAGATGCTGCCAGACCTGCTGAGTTTTTCCAGCAATTTCTGTTTATGTTTCCGATTGCTGACGCAGTTCTTTCAGCTTTTATTAGGTGGTACGTTGCCTGGAGGGAAACATATAGGTGGTGGTGTCCCCTTGCTGCTACCCATGTACTTCGAACAACAAAGAACAAAACAGCACAGGAACAGGCCCTTTGGCCCTCCATGCCTGCGCTGACATGTTTTGCCCTTCCACACCAAAATAGTCTTCACATACAGGATCCGTATCCCTCTATTCCTTTGTATTCATGTATTCATTCATGTGCTTCTTGAATGCTGCCATTGTCTCTGCTCCCACCACCTCCTCTGGCAGCGTGTTCCAGGCACTCACGACCCTTGGTGTGAAAGGCCTTGCACATCTCTTTGAACCTTCCCCACCCCTACATCTTGAACCAGAGTCCCCAAGTAATTGACGCTCCACCCTGGGAAAAAGCCTCAGTCTTTCCACTCTATCCATGCCATTTATAATCTTAGAAACTTCTATCAGGTCGCCCCTCAACCTCCTGTGTTCCAGGGAAAACAAACGCAGTCTATGCAACTTCTTTCATAGTTAAAATTCCCCATAAATCGGTCAACATCTTGGTAAACCTTTTCTGTACCCTCTCCAAAGCATCCATATCCTTCTGGCAGTGTGGCGACTAGAACTGTACACAATATTCCAAGTGTGGCCTACCTAAAATTCTACGAAGCTGCAGCATAACTTGTCTATCCTTGTACTCAATGCCTCCACCAATGAAAGGGAGCATGCCACCGGCCTTTTTACAACCTTATCTACCTGCGTTACCACCTTCACGTGATCTGTGAACCTGCACACCCAGATTCCTCAGCATATCAATACTTGCAAGGGTTCTGCCATTCACTGTATAAATTTCCACCTGTACTTGACCTTCCGAAATGCATCACATCACATTTGCCCGAATTAAACTTCATCTGCCATTTTTTGCCTATGCCTCCAACTGATGGATATCCTGTTGTATCTTCTGACAATCCTCCTCACTATCTGTAACATCACCAATCTTTGTATTGTCTGCAAACTTACAAATTACATCAGCTACATTTTCCTTCAAATCATTTACGTAGACCATAAACGGATGTCCTAGCACTGATCATTGTGGAACACCATTAATCACAACCCTCCATTCCGTAAAACATCCTTCCACTGTTACTCTCTGTCGCCTATGACTAATGTGCACAATGTGGAAACACCTGCTGAAAACGCTTTCTTTGATTCATTTGTGGGAGGTGGGCATCGCTGACTGGCCAGCATTTATTGCTTGTCCCTAGTTGTCCTTGAGAACTGCATTTCTGAACCACTGTAGTCCACTCACATTGCCTTTATGAAGGAAATTCTAAACTTTGATCCAGCGCCGTTGAAGTAAGAGCAATATATTTCCAAGTCAGGATGGTGAGTGGCATGAAGGGGAACTTGAGGGTGGTGGTTTTCCCATATATCAGCTGCCCTTGTCCTTCTAGATAGAAGTGGTCTTGGGTTTGGAAGGTGCTGTCTGAGGATCGTTGGTGAATTTCTGCAGTGCATCTTATAGATAGTACATACTGCTGCTACCGAACATCAGTGGAGGGGGGAGCGGATGCTTGTGTTTGGAGTGGCAATCAGGCGGGCTGCGTTGTCCTGGATGGTGTCAAGCTTCTGGTGTGTTGTTGGGGCTACACTCATCCAGGCAAATGGCGAGTATGCTATCACATTCCTGACTTGTGCCTTGTAGATGGTGGACAGGCTTCAGAAACTCAGGAGGGGTGTTACTCGCTGCAGTGTTCCGAGCCTCTGACCTCCTCTCGCAGCTACTGTGTTTATACGTGGAGTCCGATTGAGTTTCTGGTCAATGATAGCCGCCAGGATGATGACAGTGGGGAATTCAGTGATAGTAACACCAATGAATGTCAAGGGGCACTTGTTAGACTGTCTCTTATTAGTGATGGCCTAGCATTTGTGTGCCATCAAATGTTATTTGCCACTTGTAATCCCAAGCGTGGATATTGTCTGGATCTTGTTGCTTTTGGACATGGACTGCTTCAGTATCTGACGTGTTGTGAATGGTGCTGAACATTGTGCAATCAATCATCAGCAAACATCCCCACTTCTGACCTTATGATGGAGGGAAGGTCATTGATGAAGCAGCTGAAGATGGTTGGGCCTAGGACACTACCCTGAGGAACTCCTGCAGAGATGTCCTGGAGCTGAGACGACTGATCTCTACCAGCCACAATCATCTTCCAATGTGCCAGGTGTGACCTTAACCACCAGAGCATTTGCTACCCCCAATCCGGAAGCCCAGTGATTCCAGTTCTGGCGAGGCTCCTTGACACCACAATTCATTCGAATACAGCCTTGATGTCAAGGGCTGTCATTCTCACCTCACCTCTGGAATTCAGCTCTTTTGTCCATGTTTCAACCAAGGCTGTAATGAGGTCAGGAGCTGAGTGATCCTA
The DNA here is from genome assembly GCF_021869965.1 of Rhincodon typus. NCBI lineage: Eukaryota > Metazoa > Chordata > Chondrichthyes > Orectolobiformes > Rhincodontidae > Rhincodon > Rhincodon typus. Next base: position 37,411,082 of record NC_063353.1, read on the forward strand.
GTGGAACCCAAACTGGGAATCACTGAGCAGGTTATTGCTGAGCAGGTGCTGCTTGATAGCACTGTTGATAACACCTTCCATCACTTTACTGATGATTGAGAGGAGACTGATGGGGCGCTAATTGCCTGGGTTGGATTTGTCCTGTTTTTATGCACATGACACAGTCAATTTTCCACATTGTCGGGTAGATGCCAGTGTTGTAACTGAAACAGCTTGGTAAGAGAAGCAGCAAATTCTGCAGCACAACTCTTCAATACAAATGCCGGAATATTGTCAGGGCCTGTAGTCTTTGCAGTATCCAGTGTCTCCAATCGTTTCTTGACATCAAGTGGAGTGAACTGAATTGGCTGAAGACTGATATCTGTAATGATGCGGACATTACAAGCGGCCAAGATGGATCGTCCACTCGGCACTTCTGGCTAAAGATTGCTGCAAAAGCTTCAGCCTTATCTTTTGCACTGATGTGCTGGGCTCTTCCATCATTGAGGATGGGAATATTTGTGGAGCCTCCTTCTCCAGTGAGTTGATTAATTGTCCACCACCATTCATTGACTGCATGTGGCAGGACTGCAGAGCTTAGATCTTATCCATTGGTTGTGGGATAGCTTAGCCCTATCACTTGCTGCATATGCTGTTTAGCATGCAAGTCGTCCTGTTTGGTGGCTTCACCTCATCTTCAGGTATGTCTGGTGCTCTCCCTGGCATGCCATCCTGCACTCTCCATTGAACCAGAGTTGATCCCCTGGCTTGATGTTAATGGTTGAGTGGGGGATATGCCTGGCCATGAGGTTACAGACTGTGGAGTACAATTTTGCTGCTGTTAATGGCCCACAGTGCCTCATGGATGTCAAAGTCTTGAGTAGCTTGATCTCTTCAAAGTCTGTCATTTAGCACAGTAATAGCGCCACACAACACGATAGAGGTTCTTCTCAATGTGAAGGTGGGACTCAGTCTCCACAAGGATTGTGCAGTGATGACTCTTACCGATACTGTCAGGAACAAATGGATCTGCAGCTGGCAGATGGTAAAGATGCAGTCAAGTATGTTTTTTGCCCTCTGCTGGTTCCATTACCACCTTCAGCAGACCCAGTGTGGCAGCTACGTGGAGCTCGACCGGCTTGATCAGGCGCATTGATGCCAGGACACTTTGTGGTGGGCATTGAAATCCCCCACCCAGAGTACATTTTGTGCCTTTGCCATCCTCAGTGCTTGCTCCATGTGTTGTTCAACAGCTGAAGGAGGACGGTATATGGTAATCAGCAGGAGGTTGCCTTGCCCATGTTTAACCTGAAGCCATAAGACTTCACGGCGTCCGGAGTAAAAGTTGAGGACTCCCCTGGCAACTCCCTCCCAACTGAATACTACTGGACTGCCATCTCTGCCAGTGGGACAGGATATATCCAGGGATGGTGGTGGTGGTGTCTCGGACATTGTCTGTAAGGTATGATTCCATGAGTATGACAGGCTGTTGCTTGACTAGTCGGTGAGACTGCTCTCCCAATTTTAGCACTGGCCCCCACGTTACCAAGGAAGGTTTTGCAGGCTTGATGGGTCCATTTCTGCCATTGTCTTTTCCGGTGCCTAGGTCAATGCCAGATGATCTGTCTGGTTTCTTTTCTTTGAAACTATGTAGTGATTGGTAGAATTGAATCGTTTGCTAAGCCATTTCACTAATGAACTGAGAGTCAATCATACTGCTGAGAGTCTGGAGTCACACGTAGGCCAGGCCAAACCAGACCAGGTGAGGATGGCAGATTTCCTTAGTCGGCCAAATGGGTTTTTCCAACAACTGACAATCATTTCACCATCATCAGTAGATTCTTAATTCCAGATTTTTTTTTTTATTGAATTCAAGTTGGAACTCGGGTCCCTCTATAGGGAAGGAGATGGGAAATACTGTTGCAATTATGCAGTGGAGGAGGGAAGAAGGAATGTTTAGAGAGTGGTGAGCATCATAGTACTTTGTCCTGGATAGTATTAAGTTTTTTGAAAGATGCTGGTGCATCACTCATCTAGGCAACATAAAATAAAATTAAAATATTTGTGAAGATGATGTCCACAACAAAGAAAAATTTTAAAATTACTGGATACTCATAGCAACATAGGCACACACAAACATAGTAACATAAGATTTAGGATGATGTGTCCATTCTGCACTTCCAGCCTACTCCACTTGCCTGTTTTTCCCTAAGAGCCCTCGACTCCCTTGTCTATCAAAAAGCTATCCAACTCAGCCTTGAATAAATTCTATGAACCAATGTTCAATGATTTCTGAGGAAGGGAATTCTACAGTTTAATGACCTCAAATAATTCTCCTTATCACTGTCTTAAAAAGGGGGATCATGCCCCCATAGATGTTTCCTCTTGTTGGGGTGAGTAAAACTAAATAAAAACTGAAAAAAACTGTTGATGCTGTAAACCAGGAAGGAAAAGGAAACACCTGCCTGGTATCCATCCTATCAAGTCTCAGGATCATCACCTCAGGTGACCTCCCACCCACGGCCTCCAACCTCATCGTTCCCCAACCTCGCACTGCCCGCTTCTATCTCCTTCCCAAAATCCACAAACCTGAATGCCCTGGTCGACCCATTGTCTCCGCCTGCTCCTGCCCCATCGAACTGATCTCCAACTATCTCTACTCCATTTTCTCCCCCTTGGTCCAGGAACTCCCTACCTATGTCCGTGACACCACCCACGCCCTCCACCTCCTCCAGAACTTCCAATTCCCCGGTCCCCAACACCTCATCTTTACCATGGACGTCCAGTCCCTCTACACCTGCATTCCCCATGCAGATGGCCTTAAGGCCCTCCGCTTCTTCCTGTCCCGCAGGCCCGACCAGTCCCCCTCCACTGACACCCTCATCCGCTTAGCCGAACTCGTCCTCACACTCAACAACTTCTCTTTCAATTCCTCCCACTTCCTACAGACAAAGGGGGTAGCCATGGGTACCCGCATGGGCCCAAGCTACGCCTGCCTCTTTGTAGGTTACGTGGAACAATCCCTCTTCCGTACCTACA
>NC_063353.1:37414599-37427781 GCF_021869965.1 Rhincodon typus
GTAAGTAAAATGATAACCTTTGCTTACTGATGTATCTTTTGGTTTTAAAGTTGTACACTGTCGTCAGATGATTGTCAATGCTCATAGTCTAATATTTAATATGGCCAAAAATGTGCATCAGGTGTCACCGGTGTTAATAAGTCCGTTCCACTGAGTCCCCAAAAAATCACCTTAGTCCATTGATGGGTACAATACAAGCTTGTATTGTGTCTGCAAGTCTTGGTTATAATGTAATATTGATTGCTACTGTATCCATGTTGACAAACATGCTGCCCTTATCAAATTCCTACCTTGGAATAATAGTTGACCAGCAGTTTTGTGCAAGTCTTTATCTCCAGATAAACCAACACCTTGAGCGTGTTGGTTGGATAGAAGTAACATGTTCATGATATTGTCCACTGCTATTCATAACTGATTGTAGCAGGACTGTAGAGCTTTGATTACTGACCGTTGGTTTCAGGATCGCTTAGCTCTGTTTATCGCATGGTCCATCTGATATTAAGCATGCATGTTATCCCATGTTGTAGCTTTCAGGTTGACTCCTCACTTTTTTGGTAAGCCTGGAACAACTCTTGATACATCTCATTGAAGAGTTTGATCCTCCAGTGTGATTTTAAGGGAAGAATGAGATTTACATCGTGCATGAGGTTTGCAGATTGTGTGAAGTATAATTCTGCTGATGATGGTCCACAGAGCTTGGCGTTGTTGCATGCTGTTTCTACTGTTAGATATGCAAGTCATTCGGTCAATTTCACATCCCTCCAAGATATCTGTGCACCTCTAATTCTCTTGAATTTTCTTTATATTAAGTGTACAACCGTTACTAGTTACATTAACAATTGACTCTGCCTTCAGCTCTGTAATTTTCTCCCTAACCCCCTCTTTGTGTCTTCTTTGCTTTTCTTTTTTTAAGACATTTAAAATGTACCCTTAAGAGCAAGATTTTTGTTCTCACGTATAAAATATCTTGATGTTGCTGAGTCTCATTTTGCTTTATAATGCTCTTGTAATCTGCCTTGGGACATTCTATTACATTAAGTGCACTACCAATATCAACTGTAACTGTTGCACATTAGCTAGTTAGTGTGCTACAATTTCTGCAGTCTTCTAGTCATCCAACTTCATCACAATGTGGAGTATACAGAGCCAAGCTGAAACATTAATTGTGCCAACTAGACATTAAACTGATCATTGGCAAAAGTCCTTAGAATCTATCGCCATCATAAGGAAACGATGCCTAGTGCTCTTATTCCGAGAATATTAATCAAGAAACTCAGCTAATATTCTGGGGACCCAGGTTTGAATCCCCCGATGGCAGCTGGTGGAATTTGAATTCAATAACAAGAAATCTGAAATTAACAATCTACTGCTGACCATGAAACCGTTGTTGATTGTCACAAAAACCCATCTGGTTTATTGTTGTCTGTGACAGAAGAAAATCTGCCATCCTCACCTGTTCTGGTCTGGTCTGCATGTAACTGCAGACCCTCAGCAATGTGGTTGACTCTGAATTGCTTTCTGAAAACCTAGCAAATCATTCAGTTGTATCAATTGCTATGAAGTTTCAAAGAGATAAAACCAGACAAATCACCAGGCATCAACCTAGGTACCAGAAAAGACAACTGCAGAAACAGCCCTGTCAATCCTGCAAAGTCCTCCTCGCTAACATCTGGGGGCTCATGCCATAATCGGGAGAGATGTCTTACAGACTAGTCATACTCGTGGAATCATCGGGTGGCATGGTGGCTCAGTGGTTAGCACTGCTGCCTGACAGCGCCAGGGACTCCGATTCAATTCCAGCCTCGGACAACTGTCTGTGTGGAGTTTGCACATTATCCCAGTGTCTGCCTGGGTTTTCTCTAGGTGCTCCTGTTTCCTCCTACAGACCAAAGGTGTGCAGGTTAGGTAGAATGGCCATACAAAATTGCCCATAGCGTCCAGGGATATGCAGGCGAGGTGGATTAGCCTTGAGAAATGCAGGGTTGTGGGGATAGGGTGGGTCTGGGTGGATGCTCTTTTAGAGGGGCGGTGTGGGCTCGATGGGCCGAATGGCCTGTTTCCACAGTTGAGGGATTCTGTGATATACGTTACAGACAATGTCTCCGACACTACCATCCCCACCCCTGGATGTGTCCTGTTCCACTGACGGCAGACACAACAGAAGTGGTGGCAGTGGTAGACAGTCAGGAGGGAGTCACCCTGGGAGTCCTCAACGTTGACTTTGGGCTTCATGAAGTCTCGTAGCTTCAGGTTAAACATGGGCAAGGAAACTTTCGTCTGATTACCACTTACCGTCCTCCCTCAGCAGATGAATCAATACTCCATGTTCAACAAGACTTGGAGGAGGTACTGAGGATGGCAAAGGCACAAATGTACTGTGAGTGGGAAATTTCAATGTCCATCACCAGTAGTGGCTCGGCAGCTGTACTACTGATTGAGCTGGTTGAGTCCAAAAGGATATAGTTGCTAGTCTGGTTCTGCATTAGGTGGTGAGGGAACCGGCAAGAGCGAAATACATATTTGATCTCTTTCTTGCCAGTCGGCCAGCTGCATTTGTCCATTAAAATATCGATTAAGTATGACCACCACACAATCCTTGTGGAAACAAAGTCTTGCCTTCGTATTGAGAATAACCTCCATCATGTTGTATGGCATTTTCATGGTGCTAAATGAGACAGATTTTGAAGACATCTTGCAACTCAAGACAGGGCATCCATGAGATGCTGTCGGCCATCAACAGCAGCAGAATCTGCTCCAGCACAATCTGCATCCTCATGGCCTGGCATACCCCCCACTCAACCATTCCATTGAACCAGGGTTGATACCCTGGCTTGATGGCAGAGTGCAGAAAGGCTGCCAACATTGTCAAGGACCCCTCCCACCCCAGTCACGCTCACCTACAATCTCTTCTGTCGGGCAAAAGATACAGAAGCTTGAACACATGCGATTCTTGAGCCTGTTGGTGCTTCTTCCCTCCTGTTATTAGTCTAATGAGTGGACTCTCTAACTTCAAATAATGTTGATCTTGTCAATGTTGATTTTGCTCGTGCATGTCCTGTGCAGTGTATCCTGCATGCCTCATTTTGTCTAAGCACCCTATGGTCTGTATGTCCTTGCTTACTATGATCTGCCTGTACTGCTCGCAAGTAAAGCTTTCAACTGTACTTAGGTGCACGTGGCTACAATAAATCAAGTCAAATCAAATCAGGAAGGCATGCCAGGAGCAGCACTAGGCATACCTGAAAATGAGGTGTCAACCTGGTGAAGCCACCAAACAAGACTACTTGCATGCTAACCTGCATAAGCAGCAAGTGATGGACAAAGCTAAGTGATCCCACAACTAATGGATCAGATCTAAGTTCTGCAGTCCTGCCACATCTAGTCAAGAATGGTGGTGGACAAGTAAACAACCCCTCAAGGTGGAGACTCCACAAATCTCCCCATCCTCATTGATGGAAGAACCCAGCACATGATTGCAAAAGTTAAGGCTGAAGCATTCGCGTCAATCTTCAGGCAGAAGCGCCGAGTGAATGATCTATCTCTGCCTCCTCCAGTGGTCCTCAGCATTAAAGTTACCAGTCTTCAGAAATTTCAATTCACTACACGTGATATCAAAAAAACGGTTGGAGACACTGGCTGCTGCAGAAGCTGTGGACTTGACAACATTCGAGCAATTGTATTGAAGCGTTGTGCTCCAGAACTTGCTGTTCCCCTAGCCAAGCTATTGCAGTATAGTTACAACACTGGATGTGGAAAACTGCCCAGCTATGTCCTGTAAACAAAAAGTAGGACATATTACTGCCCCATCAGTCAACTCTCAATCATCAGTAAAGTGATGGAAAGTGACATCAACAGTGCTATCAAGCATTTTTTGCCTACCAACAACCTGCTCAGTGACGCCCAGATTGGGTTCTATCAGGGCCATTCAGCTCTTGACACCATTATGGCCTTGGTTCAAGCATGGAAAACAGCTGAATTCCAGAGGTGAGGTGAGAGTGACAGCCATTAACATCAAATCTGCATTCTACTGAATATGCCATCAAGGAGCCCTAACAAAACTGAAATCAGTGGGTATCGGGGGCAAACTCTGTGATGGTTGGAGTCATGCCTGGCACATATGAAGGTGGTTGTAGTTGTTGGAGTTCAGTCATCTCCGCTCCAGGACATCTCTGCAAGAATTCCTGAGGGTAGTATCCTTGGCCTGACCATCTTGAGCTGCTTCATCAATGACCTCCCCTCCATCGTAAGCTCAGAAGTGGGGATGTTCACCAATGATTACGCAATGTTGTGCACCGCTCGTGACTCATCAGGCACTGAAGCAGTCAGTCCTGTTCAAATGCAACAGGACCTGGACGATATTCAGGCCTGAGCTGACGAGTGGCAAGTAATATTCACGCCACACAAATGCCGGACTATGACCATCACCAATAAGAGACAATCTAACCACCGTCCCTTAATATTTTAATGGTGTTACCATCACCACCTGCCTATCCCCGTCCCTGCCCCCAAAACCTGTTCACCATCTACAAGGTACAAGTCAGGAGAGTGATCACATACTCCCTGTTTCCCTTGATGGTGCAGCTTGACACCATCCAGGGCAAAATAGGCCACTTGATTGGTACTACATCCACAAGCATCCACTCTCTCCTCCACAGATGCTCAGTGGCAGTACTGTGAACTATCTACAAGACGTGTTGCAGAAATTCACCAAAGATCCTCAGACAGCACATTCTAAACCCCCACACTCTTCCATCTAGAAGGACAAGGGCAGCTGATACAGGGGAACACCATCACCTGCCAGTTCCTCACCAAGCCACTCATCTTCTTGACTTGGAAATAAATTGCTGTTCCTTCAGTGTTGCTGGATCAGAGTCCTGGAATTCTCTCCCTAATGACATTATGGGTCAACGTACAGCAGGAGGACTGCAGCAGTTCAAGAAAGCAGCTCGCCACCACCTTCTCGAGGACAAGTAGGAATGGGCAATTAATGCTGGCCAGCCAGTGAAGTCAACATCCCACAGAACTGAATTTTAAAAATTGGAAACTTGTACAAAATTGTCTTTCAAGTACTTTTTAACTAGGTTGTGAAAGAAGTGTTTCCTCTTTGAGTATTTGAGTAGGTGCATTGATTTTTTTGGGACTTCTCACATTTCTGCAATAACTGGTCCTTTGTTAGATTTACTGGGCTCTTGACATGTCATAAAATTATGATTTTACTCTTCCCATTTTATTCCCTCCCACCCCTGCACCACCAACTTCCCCCACACATCAAGAGTAACAAGTGATGATAATCGATAATGATTTTTCTTTGAAGAGCTGGTCTGTTTTATTCTTCAGAGACTTGCATTGAATTGTGGAGCTTGTTTTACTCCGTCAGGAAAAAAACAGACTAATGAAAATCAAACAACTGTTTGTATGCATCAAGAATTTCTATCAAATGTTGACATGATCCATAGTGTTTGTAAATCTGTGTTTTATAAAAATAGCGTATCTCTTCCATTTTCAGTATTGAGTTCTTTAGATGTTTGACATTCATCAAATGGAATTTCCATCTTTGGGTTTTTTTTTGTGTCGAGCTCATAGAGCTCGAGGTTATAACATTTACTTGTCGGATGTTCCGGTACCTGGAGAAATTCATTCCCAAAGTGATTTGTGGCGACTGCACTTAACCATAACCCATTCAAAATGCTCCCTCCCTAAAAGCATAAACATAATTGTGCTGCTTTACATGTTCCTCTTTTCATCAAGTGTATCTGAAGGGTCAAGCCACAAGTCAAAAATCTGGCAAGCTTGAAAAGACTAAAACGGAAGGCCAAGTACTTTAGAAATCAATAGTTAAATAATGCCACTCACTGAAGGAATTCATATTAGACTGCCAAAAGGAAACCAGGAGCTAATTAGTTCCTGTTTGCTCATGCCTCGGTTAGCTTGTCAAGTTTATCTATCATAGGATTAATTTATCTAACTAACTTTTCAAAAAATGAAGTACTTTTGCTGGAATCCATGTCAATCCTGTTCTACTTCAGAATTACTTAAGTATCCATTGCTTAATTTTTGGTGAGGGGTATCATGTTGAGTGCTGAATAGAATTCCAGAAGTCAAGGACGAAGGAGGGAAGGAAGAACAATGATTCTTGAGTTTGCAATGCCCCATGAAAATGATTCCTTTCCAAACTAGGTAGAATTCTTGCAAATGAATCTGAGCAATTTCTCACCAAATGCAGAACCATTTCAGAAGCAATATTGTCTTGACATTATATCACTTGAAACCCAATAAATGATGAAGCAAGTGAAAAAGTACGCATAATTCTGGAAATTACAGAATTTACAGATTTAATACCTTGTGTAATGATCCTGCATTTTCACTTGGACCAACTCTAGTGCTTGGCTGAATTGAGTTGTTATTAAACCTTTACAAGTTGGAAAATATCTTTATTGAGTTGCTGAAGTTTCAAGCTAACTTGTTTGGAAAACAAATTAAAGTGTAAGGCTGTCAAATGTCAAGTGCAGTTAACTCAATGAGACTGAATTGTGGCTGAGTCATCCCTCACTTGGGTGATGTGCTGGAAATGAAAAATAAAAAGGCACTCTTTCCAACCACATCCAGCATATTGAACAGCAATAAAGGTGGTGAGAAACATCAGGACTGAAAGGATGTCTTGCACTCAACTACCTTAAATTAGAGGGAAGATAAGCAGAAATCTTGGTTCTTGAGCCAAGGTTTTGAGATAATTGGAGTGATTTGTGGTGGGGGAGCAGTGGAATTATTCCAAATGATATATGGAATGAGAAACTTTGATCATGCAAATGAAGGAGAGGAAGGTTTCCCCAGAGAGGGGAGTGGTGAAAATTTTGGATCCTGAGCTCTGAGGCAACAATGGCTGCCATGGAGTTCCAATCAAAGGGTAACAAAGCACAGGAGCCATTTAAATATTATTTGATGTGGTCTGACTGATCCTTGAGACCTACTTCCTGCTGCAATGAATTGGTAGACTTAGGGAAAATCAGGTTGTACTTCTTCCTCTGGTCTTTGACAGGTCTCCACACTTTCCCACGTATGGCACTCACTAAGAGGCCACAACAGTTTTCAAGCCAATGGGAAAATGTTTATGAAGTGCAGGATTAGCAAAATTGAATCTTTGTCCTTAGAGTTGAGAAGGTTAAGGGAAGGAAGGTGTTCAAAATATTAAGGATTCTGATAACGTAAATGATAAAAAAAGAAGTCTTTGCACCGATTGTTGGACCAATAACCAGAGGACACATTTAATATATTTGGCAAAACATTCAGAAGAGCACTGTTTTTTTTATTTAACGTGGTGACTTGTTGTGATCTGTAATGTTCTGCCTGAAAGGATCGCGGAAGCAGATTAAATGGCAGATTTCATATACTTGAACAGGAAAGAATTGCAGGGCTCTGCAGAAGAAGTGGGACAAAAGAACCAATTGGACAACTTTTGAGGAACCAGCAATGCACAAAAAGGAAGGGATAGTCTCTTTTTGTCCTGAAGTTGTGTAAACATTACAAGAATGTAATGGTTATCAAGTTAAATTGCAGATAGTGCTGGAAAGGCATTTATCAATATCAGAAAAGCTGCCTGATAACAAATGCAAGGCAGAAACAATGTACCATGACTTCAGGTAGCTGCAGGTGCATCCAAAAACATTGTTGAAGGGGCATTGTTGAACAAACTGCAGAGCTCCATGCCAGTGACCAATCTTATCTGTCATTAACAGTATCACATTGAATATATCTTCATTGTAGGCCTGTTGAGAAGGCTACAATAATGTGAAAACAGAAGGGTAACATTAAATAACCTGTCTTAGCAAAAATTTGTAGCTTGGTGTGGATGTGGTTTTGTTAGCTCACCAAGCCGGTTGTTCCGTAGTGTGTAGGTGTTTCATTACCATTCTAGGCATCATCATCAGTGTGACCTCTAATTGAAGCTTTGGTGTTCTGTTCCATTCCAAATTATTTATATGATCCTCTGGTGTGGTGGGTTTTGTCACTTCCAGTTCTTTTCTTTTTTTCTTTAGCAGCAGTCTGTATACAGGGTATGTTTCTATGTGTTTCTTAATGGAGTCCTGTGCTGAGAATCGGGCTTCCAGAAATTCCCTTGCATGTCTGTTATTCATTTGTCCCAGTATGGATAATTTGTCCCAGTTGAAGTGATGGCCCTGCTGACAGTAAAAAGACATGACCAATATTCACTTGTCTCGATACAACCTGACAATGAAGGCCACCAGTTTGACTGGGACTCCATTAACAAACACATAAAAATAGACCGCGGCCGAAAAACAGAACCGGAAGTGACAAGACCCACCATACCAGAAGATCATACAAATTTGAAACTGAACAGAACACTACCGCTTCGATTAGAGGTCACTGATGATGTTGCCTAGAATGGTAACGAAACGTCTGCACACCACGGAACAACCAGCTTGGTTGTTAATGAACAACTGCATGAAATGACCTGGCATCACAGAACTGAACAACAAATGCTGAAGTATGCTCAGAACTAAATTCACGTGATCTGTTCTTTGGTTTGGCGTTTTAAAGCAGAAGCGTTTTCCTTCCCCATGGGCCATTTCTTTGAGTTGACTAGTCCATACTGTTTTTTGTTTAATCTGTAAACTTGTCCAAGTTTCTATCGTGCATCTCTGAACATGGAATTAATTTGGCCAAGGCTCTTGCATAATCATAGCATTACCAAGACCTAATGGTTATTCTTTTTTTGTGAGCAGAGTTTTATGCTTTTGTATTGGGGAAGTAAGACAATGTGGATCTCAGATGATACAAACAAAAAAAAACTTTGGCACTGGGAATCTGTTCAGCCATGCACATGTCAGACCCCTATACACTGCACCATGTTCACATTCTGCACATTGCTAATGTGTTCTTGCTCCTCATTGTCTTTGTGAATCAATGGGTTACAGCCACCCTTGAGTACTTTACACAGGTAGCAATTTTTACATGTCACTACAGTCAATTGCTTCTGGTTTACAGAGACTAGTAGCATTTCACATGCAGTAATAATGTAATATTCAATTCGCTGAGTACATTTTGTTTAAAAATCTTGTTAAGACAATCAGCATGCTTTCTTGAGTGTTTTTTGAATACTGATTCATTAACTTGATGATGCAATAGAGCGGTAGTACAAACCTACAGATTAGCAGATTTATTTTCAGTTTGTTGACACTTTGATCAAAACCTGTGAAATTTTTTGAATCAAAGGTTAATAGTGGGGGTTGATTGAGAAAGCTCGTGAGCAAAATGGTCTCTACTGATTCAACTTTGTTAGACTGCAGCCAAACAATAAATGGACAGAGCTTTCATTCCATGGGATGATTTGAATCCAGACTCAAAGATGAATATTAGGTCCACTGTATCACCCAATTTCCTGTAAGATGTTTTATTTTCTTTTGACAGACATGATTGTTATAATTTTCATATGGCAAATAAAATTGTTCTGAAACATTAATGTTCCTGTTAAAAAGAAAACTAATAGCTTTGAAATGGGTACAAGTGCTTCTAACTGTGCCATCAATACACTGAATTGAATGCAAGATTGCCATTTTTCTCGTTCCAGTAAGAAGCTCTATGATGAGCCTCTACCTATTACTTCACATCAAGATTATACACGAGAGCAGACATTTTGCATCTTTGTATCTACATAGACGTGAGAGAGTCTGTATTCAATTTCTGGTTTTCTTAAGTTGTAAGCAAAACATAAATTTTATTTTTATGTCCTATGCAACATTTGCCTGCCATTTCACAGAATGTAAGATGCGAATCCCCACTCCACCTCTTTCCATATTCAGATTTATAGGTTTTATTATTTGATGTGGGTAATCTCAGCAATTCCACCTGTCCACCATAACACAATATGCCTTTAACATTTGTTTTATGACAGATGTCATTCAGTCCTGGACCCCTGTGGAGGAGTATTAAAAAAAAAAAATACTTGTTGGCAGCATACTATAATTTCAAATGTATGTAAGTGGAAAACCAAATAAAAGCAAAAAAATGCACACAGAAACAAGCATGTTTATATGAGTCAATACAATGGCCCAAGTACACGACAGTCTTTACCGATTGAGTTATTATTAAATTCGAACATCATCCTTGGAAAGAACTGGATTTCTAATTCCTTGACTAAAAGACATGTTGGAGGTTGAAGTGGCGATTAAAGTATAACCTCCAAATAGTCTGTTTTGAGTAAATATGAGAAGTTTATTTGAGTGCACACAAGTGCTCAGCTAATAAGCCTCTGCTGAGCTCTCCACTGTCATTAATTCCAAGTTACAATTTTGTGCAGCTTTTGTACATGACTCAGCCCATTTTGGCTGGACACCCTCATAGCCATGTCCCCAGATCACGTGCACCGATGTGATCAAATCTTGTTCTTTGAACTGCTGAGTGCTGTTATTTCTAGCAGCAGTGTTGCAATGTTGCACAAAGATTGCTTCTGCCTAACTCATTCTAACTACAGCCTTGAAAATGTGACCTTTACTGTTTCCTCAAGCATACAATGCTTTCTTAGCACAAATATGCTAAAACTGTCTATTGATTCTTGTATTCCTAATTCATAATGTGGCATGTCTGCTCCACTTATGTGGTTTTGATCAAGATCGTAAATGTTGACTTTCTTTTTCTGCAATTTTCAACTGAACCACAGTAATGTTTGGATGTTCCGTCAATGTGGAGTACCTTGCTTGAGTATGTTACACCCGTTGAGGAGGGATGGAATGTAATTTGATTAAAATCAACACTCAAGTTATTAGAGGTAGCAAGAACTACAGATGCCAGAGTCCGAGACGACACCGTATGAAGCTGAAGGAAGACAGCCGGCCAGGCAGCATCGGAGGAGCAGGAAAGTTGATGTTTTGGGTCGCAACCCTTCTTATTAATAAGATTAAATTCATTCAAGTCAAAAGTAAAAGCCTTTCAGCTGTCGGAAATAAATAACACTGCATTTTTCATGCATATTTTTCATTAATTTGTGCTCATTACAGTATCACTGGCTAGGCCAGCATTTGTTGCTCATAAGTTAATGTGTTGCCTTCTTAAACTCATATAGTTCATGTGCTGTAGATACATATGCAGTGCTGTTATGGAGAAGGATGTTCCAAGATTTTCAGCAGCAACATTGAAGAGCAGTCATACAGTTCTAAGCCAGGATGATGTGTGGCTTGGAGGGAACTTATCGTGGTGATGATGTCATATGTCTGCTGTCCTTGCCCCTGTACCTGTCAAAAGGTAAAGTCGCCGTAGTCCCAGAGGACTATAGAGCTGAGCTCTGATTAGTGGAGAGACGACTGGTGGTGGTTTAATCTGAGGGTCACCAAGCCTCCGGCGAGGGGTGAGGTTAAGAGGTGGGATCTCAGCAAGTATGGGAATTGAACTTATGTTGTTGGTGTCACTTCGCATCACAAACCAGCCGTCCTGCCACCTGAGCCAATCGACTCCCGGTGGTAGATAGTAGAGGTCGCGTGTTTGCAAGGTGTTGGGTGAGAATCTTTTGGTCAGTTGTTTTTGTATAGAAGCTCTCAAGTTAGTGTTTATAATTTCAACTCGTAACCATGACTCAGATTGAGGAAGTCATTGCACCTGGAGCTTCAGATAATTGAACAGTACAATGCCCTTATTTTTGATGGAGAAGTGAATTCTTACTGAATGAATTCTAAGAAGGATATTTGATGCGTGACCGTATAAGATGTGGACGAAATAAATAGAACTTTTAGGAATGCCTGTAGGCTAAATCTTATAATATTTACAAGGCTTATGTGTTAAATTAGTAATTTTCCGTAGACTATTGTAATTACACAACTATTCAATCCCTTCTAACTAAATAGTTTAAGTATGGCTTAATTATAGTGCCACAGGGCAGATAGCATGATGAGATGGGAAAAAGAAGCCCTTGTGCCAAGGGAGAAGTGTGTACAACCTACTTATTGTCTACCTCATTTGGCCCATCATCATGATAATAGAAAATCTAGTCAGTTCAGATCATTTGAAATTGGGCAAGCAGACAAAGACAGGTGCACAACAGATTCAGAAAATGTAGCTTTTCTTGTAATGGGCAACTAATTATCAACATTGCAATGAAGATCCTGAAAATGGTTTTGCTTTGAGTGAGTTCAATATTGAGCTGCAGCAGTAAGTTTTTCTCTTTTTTTTTGTTCTTTTCTTGGTCATTTTTCTGCTCTGTTCTCTCAGTAACAGTTCCCTAGATGACCATTCCTAATATTTTTAAGGCAGATAATATCAGCAAACTTTTTTTTTATTGTGGCTTGTGCCTGAGCTGAGCCTAATCTCCACACCAGGATTATTGGATAAATTGCAAGAGTGGGAGCTCAGCCTGAATTTCTCCCACCTCTCTAACTCATGGCTATTGAGTTAATTCATACCAGATCAAAGATGAAGTTTTTGAGCACTGCTATTCAGGCCTTAGCTAGATGTAATCATTACAGAAAAGAATAGATTTTTTTTCTTGTATTTTTAATGCAAAGCCTGTTTTTGTAGACAGCTAAGTGAAGAGAAGAATTGAAGCTCTTGCATTTACATTGTGTTATGTTGAGTTAAATTGTTAATCTCCAGTTACATGCCTCATTGTAGGTTTTTGAAAAAAGCACCTCATTAACCTATTATTCATTGCCCTGCATATCCAAAGATGTACCATTTGAGTCACTATTGGTTCCTGATTCTATTTAGCTATATTACATTTCAACCCATAGCTTTGCTCTAAGGACAGAATAACTTGGATGATGAGAACAGCTGGTTGATTTCATGGTTGCAAGTATACCACTGAGGTAGAACTTTGTGGGGCAGTCAAGCTTTCCAATAATTGTAATAAGCAATTTCACTTAAGGGAGTCAAGTTAGATCCAAGCATTCATCACTCAATGAAGTACCCTAATGACACACATGCAACAGCTGGACTCGACCTTTCATCCCACAGAAATACTTGCAGATGCAATCACTGAGTGCATTTCTAAGGGAAGGCAATTATTTTCTTTTTTAAAAAAATTAAAAGCACTTTTTGATACATTTTCAACTGATCATTAATCCCTTCTCATTGACCAGAATGTAAGCTGTTTGCATTGCAAGTATTCCCAGTGACAAAAGGTCAGGAGTATCTAGGATAACAAAGTGTAGAGCTGGATGAACACAGCAGGCCAAGCAG
>NC_063353.1:37428181-37493244 GCF_021869965.1 Rhincodon typus
TCCCATTTCTGAAGAAGAGTCTAGGCCCGAAACGTCAGCTTTCCTGCTCCTCTGATGCTGCTTGGCCTGCTGTGTTCATCCAGCTCTACACCTTGTTGTCTCAGATTCTCCAGCAATCTGCAGTTCCTACTATCTCGGGAGTATCGAGCTTGCTTCCTCAACTCCATGAAACTGTTTTGCCAAATAGGTTCACTCTGATAATTGAAGGATTCCCTTACCAAGAGTGTATGCAGTTAGCTCCTAACTTCAAGATACCAACCATGCGAGTCTAACTTCGGAGATACTGCAAGCTGATGAGTCAGAGTCCGAGAATTGGACCTCTGTCTTCTGCAAAGTACACTGCACTGGTATTTTTAATGGCTTTACTGGAGGTTTGTATCAATGGCATGTGGCTGACACTAAGTCCTAAAGAGTTCTTTTATTTTGGGTGATCTTTCAAGAAAATAAATTGAGTCTGTACCTCTTCTCTCAAATGAACCAGTTTTATTTTCAAACACAAGTCCTCAATGTCATCATAACCTTCATAATGATGACGTTTTATTAAGATGTCTCCGTTGTTCAGTAAATCATCCATGATAAACGCACACAGAGCATTCTCTTAGAAGAAATAGAGCAGTTACTTTCAGAAAGTCAATTAATTTGCAGCTTACTGGACATTATCGTACTCCCTTGACCAAAGACAGAGGGAGGAAGGTTATCAGGTCTTTGACTATCCCCGTGTACAACCAGATTGATTTGACACATCTCCCTCATTCAGCCACTTAGAATGGCTTTCAGGGGTCAAATGGCCAACTGTTCTTCCTACAGAAAACTCGCAGCTGCTAAATGACATAACTATTCCCTGCCACAAACTGAGAGGCCAAAGAAGTAACTATGAGGAACTGAATGAGGCAGAAGAGAGAGTGTCTGTTAGTGAGAGGATATCAACTCTGGAAATTCATGTCATGAATTTCATTATAGTTCTCCATTTTTGAATGTACCCTTCATCACTTGAATCTAAAAATGGAATCTGCAGTACACTGATATGCTCCACAAAAAACTTTTGAATTTTTTTTTTAGAACCAACATCTGTCATTCACAAACAATATCGAGATTCATCACTTTGCTTGTACACATGTCAGTGATTTTACTTGAGGGACCCAAGATATTAAAGCAGACAGATCTATCAGTACCCAATAGTGATTAGAAAGAACAAATTTTGAATAACGTTCTCCTTTGAAATTCAAGTCAGATTTTTTTTTCCCTTCACTCATTCCTGTTGGACCTTCACAGCTCATACTTGATTAAGCAGCACAACACAGCCAGCTGAATGAAGAGCTGTCAAGTTCTGTCCCTGTAAATGACACCATACCAATTCACATGTTGGATTAAACATGCTTGGGTTGACAGAAATCTTTATACAAAATATATTAGGTACCTTTAGTGGTTATAAAGTCTGTGGTGAGGGACTGCAGGGTTATTTGGTAGCTGTCAGTCACATATGGATACCTGGGGAAACTATTGATTATGTTGAGATAAGCATTCTGTGCGCATTACGCATTGACTAGGTAAACCTACAAAACAAGAATATTACAGCTGACCAAATACTTAACTCATTCGCAACTAAATACAAGTCTTGTTTCACAATTGTAAAATGTTTGCAACCACAGCAAGAGACTGTTCAGGTCAGTTCCCTGTGCCACCTCTCTGAAGGGTCGCACATTTTATCCCATTCCCTGGCTTTTCATGAAAACCTCTTGTAGATTTCACTTTGCATATGTATTTAGCCACCTCTTTTAACAGCTTTTGTATATTTCTTTACACTGTTATTGGTGTTTGGGAATTCCACATTCTATCTAGCCTCTGAATAAAAATGGCTTAACTCTCCTATTCCTCTTCTGCTGTCAGTCCTAAACTTGTTTTCTCGTTATGAATTCATTCATTATTGGTCATAGCTTCAGACTAATTGTCATATCAATACACCTAATAATTTTGCATAATTGTGACAGATGTTCTAAAATGTATTTTGTTTAAAAGAATGCTAGTTTTTTTAACCTTCGTTCTTGATAACTGAAGCATTGAAATCATTTCTCATCAGTCTAAATCTCTTGCATAATATTTTTGATTTCTCCTAAAGGACACCAAACAGAAGGCATAATGTTCTTAGTACAGTTTTCTAAGATTCAGATAGCTCTGCTAATTTGTGCTTACAATTTGTTTGAAGTACTGTAACGATTTGATGTTGCCTTGGCGCTCTCTTGAAGTTTGGTTTGAATTTCTGCTAATGAGACAATTCAAAGTTGGGGCAGCTGCTTGCGCTGCTGAACTAAATGTATTGAAGATCCCCAAGGGTTCAGTTCAAGAATTCTATCTGTTTTAATTCATTAGGTACAATTCAAGGTTTGTTTTCTTTAAGAATGTCTGCTGACACCATCCCCCCCCCCAAAACACACTCGATAGGCATGTACTGAGTGCATGGGTGCGGTGCCCTGCCAGTACTGCCACTGATGTGATTCTGTCCCATTCACTCATTTATTGTATTTATTTGGGTAATGCCATGTTTTGCTGGTAGAGCATTTCACAAAGTGTCGATGTGCAGAATTTTCTGTAATATGTCAACCTTTTGGTAATGTTGTGAGACATGGCCTTGTTTTTCGTCTTTGAAGAAATAAGTTTTAAAAAATTGCATTTCCCATCATAAACTGAGTATGACACCTGTATTTAAACAAGAATTGTGTGTTTTGGAGAGTTTTTAGTTCAGTCAATTCACTGTATCTGTAGATTTATACTTTAAGAAGGACATCCTTGTATTCTACTGGAAATGTGTATTCTTAAATGCTTCATAAACCTTAGAAGGTTAAGTGAATATGTTATGATATTAGCATTATTGCACAACTTCTCTGTATCTAAAATTATGTCATTGATTCGCAGGCTGAAATATTAGTTCCTGGGGCCCGTGGAATAAGAGATGGGCATTTGTTTAGCTGGCATAACTGTTGTCATAGAGTTTGATTTGATTTTTGTTGCGTGTACTGAGATACACTGAAGAGTATTGTTTTGTGTCCTATCCAGGCAAATCATATCGTAGGTAAGTAATAGAACATAATGCAGAATATAGTGTTACAGCTACAGAGAAGGTGCAGAGAAAAATCAACTGTAATATAAGAGATCCATTCAAAAGCCTGATAACGGTCAAGAAGAAGCTCTTCTTAAATCTGTTGGTACATGTTTTCAAACTTTTGTATCTTCTGCATGATGGAAGAGGGCAGAATAGCATATAACTGGGGCAGTAGGGGTCTTTGATTATGTTGTCTGCTCTCCTGAGACAGGCGGAAGTATGGATAGAGGCAGTGAATGGGAGGCTGGTTTGCTTGATGGACTGGGCTGCTTTCACAACTCTGTAATTTCTTGCAGTCTTGCTAAGAGCAATTGTCATACCAAGCTGTGATGCTTCTGGATGGGGTGCTTTCTATTGTGCATCTGTAAGAATTGATGAGTCATTGTGGACATACCAAATTTCCTTCGCCTCCTGAGAAAGGAGGCGTTGGTATGCATTCTACACACCAACCGGAATGGACCAGGACAGATCATTGGCAATAAGCTCTCGACCATCTCCACCTGATTGATACAGACGGGAGCAAGTCCTCCACTCTGCTTCCTGACGTCGATGACCAGCTTCTTCATTTTGCTGACATTGAGGAGAGATTGTTGTCTTTACACCATGCCACTAAGCTGTATCTTTTTCTTGTACTAAATCTCGTCGTTGTTTAAGTTCCAACCCACTACAGTGTTGTCATCAGAAAACTTGTAAATGGAGTTAGAGCAAAATTTGGCCACACTGTCATGAGTGGATAAGGAGTATAGTAATGAGCTGAGGACACAACCTTGCAGGCCTCCGGTGTTGAGACTTATTGTGAAGGAGGTGTTATCATTTATCCTTACCAATGGCAGTTTGTGGGTCTGGAAACCGAAGATCCAGTTGCAGATGGTGTTGAAGGCAGAGCTATAGTCAGTAAGTAGGAGTCTGGCATATGTCTCCTTGTTAACCACATGCTTCAGGGATGAGTGTAGGGCCAGGGAGATGGTATCTGCTATGGACCTGCTGTGATGGTAAGTGAATTATTGAGGATCAAGACACTCTGGGAGGCTGGACTTAATATGTACCAAGATTACCTGTTGAAGCACTTTATAATGATGGATGTCAGAGCCACCAGGAGGTAGTCAGAAAGCACTGCCTGATTTTTCTTTTTGCACCAGGATGATAGTGGTTTTCTTGAAGCAGGTAGGACAGGAGGCATGTTGATGGTATTTTGGAAGCGCCCTCCTGAGGTTGGCCTGATTGAAGACACCGGCTACGATGAGCAAGGTCTCAGGGTATTCCATTTCAAGGCTATTTGTTGTGGTGTATATTTCATCAAGTGCATTCTTCCCTTCCCCAGTGGATGGGATGTAAACTGCTGTCGGGATAGCAGAAGTGAACTCCGATGACAGGTAATGGGGACACCACTTCACCGTTAGATATTCTAGGTCTGGGAAGCAGTAACTCGCCAGGGTCATTGGGTGGAGTGATGCTTGATGACCCGTGTCTTTGGCCAGTTTTAGAAGTTTTCTTATGAGGAGTAAGACATACTGAATGAGCTACAAGAGTTGGAAGCTGTGTCTTTTGTCGGACAGTTTTATTGTGGTTTACATTAAGTAAATGTAAGAGACAACAGAATAGAGCAACGTTGGAGGAATCCTTGGCCTTGAAAGATAAGAAAATCTGTCAATCCAAATTTTATTTTAAGATCTGACTTGCCCAGTAGTAATATCAGCAGAAATGTAGCATTCAGCCTCGACAACATAGACCTCTGCTATATTTTGGCCATACATAGAGTAAAGGATTCGCACCCTGGAGAAGTAAAAATATAAGAACAGCATCAACATTTATGACAAGTTTTGTATTGTTAAGCTGATGGCCAGTTACATTGCAGACAAGCTACATTTGTTATTTAATACTTGTGTCATAGCAAATTTTAAAATCACAGTGCAATGCCCTGTAAAGCTTGTTTCAAAGTATAAACCACATCATGTGTATAGTATATAACATACAAAACAGCTGTTGTTGCATTAATCTTGCATCTTTTGATTTGAGTGTGTAAGTCTAATGATGACCATGACATTTGTCAGAAACACCCATTTGGTTCACTAATGTCCTTTTAGGAAGGAAACTGCCATCTTTACCTTGTCTGATCTGCATGTGACTGCAAACCCTCAGCAATGTGGTTAACTCTAAACTGCCTTATGGGCAATTAGGAGTGGGCAATAAATGCTAGCCTAACCAGTGCTGCCCTCATCCCATGAACAATTTAACAAAAAGTAGGGGAGAGCAATAATCAGCCTCAGTTTGTGGTCCTAATAGCTATCCAGTTTTGTCCGTTAGGAAATCAGATGAGGCCAAATTTGGATTTCCTGTCACGTGGGCAAATGCCCTGATGTCTGTACTACCCTGTCCCAATTCTACAAAACACCACATCATAAAACACACTCCTGGAGACCAAAGAAGAAAAGAACTGATATTTTCAGGTAATTGTAAGTTAATGGTTATGGAGTGCAATTGTAATAATCATCAGACAAATGAAATGTGTGGCTGAATTGAAAACAGACACAGTACCAGATGGAAAATATTGCATCAGACCTTATCAAATACTGTTAGTTCTCAGCTGGAATATTATGTTTAATTCTCAGCAACACACTCCATGTGGGAGTTAATTGTGATCATGAAAGCACTCCATGAAGACGGTAGAAACATTCAAAGGAGACTTGGATAAATTTTTGAAGAGAAGAGAGTTGCGGAGCTTTCACAGGAGCAGGGCTCTGGGATTAATAAGATAACTCCACCTTAGAGCTAGCTGTGAGACAGTAAGGAAAATAGCAGCCTCCTGCACTAAATTATTTGATCATTCTATCATTGAAGAATTAGTTGCTCGAATAACTAATACAGACTTTATTGTCTGACAAAACATAGATACTTCAGCTGCTGGTACTCACTATAACTTGGATTAAAAACTGAAGAAAAGAACTAAACTAAACCTAAACAACCTGTGCAGCAAGATTTATGGAAGTGATTTGAAGATGTAACGTGGTATTGAGATGCTTGAGAATTATTTTGAATTCTTCACTGAGATCATTGCCACATAATTATCACAGAGATCCATGTTTCACTGTGTAAATTAATCTTTAAATATTAATTTTAGGTTTAAGTAACTGTTTTATACTGTAAGCCAATGACAGTTTTTTTTAAAGATTGATTTGTAATTACCTAAGCTGCTGTAAATAGAAAGGCTTGATGATTCCTGAAACAAAAACCTGGAACTGCAGGAATGAAAGCATTGATAGAGGATCATTCAATCAATATGAAGGGATTTTTGGAATCTGCAGTTTGCCAAAAATCAATTTCAGTCATGTTACAATGTTGAGAGTTTTCTGGGTTTGCAGAGTGGATGGTAGCTTCAGAATAATGACTATCACTTCTTGCCTGTTCTCTTTGAGAATTGACCTTCAAGGCAAAGACTGTTGGTAACTTAGAATACATTAATTTACATTTCTTGATTTGAAGATAAGCACAACAGTTTGTTGAATCTCGTTGGGAACCAAGAGCTAAATTGGTTCAGAGAAGTAAGTAAATTTGACAGCATAAAATTTGCACATAGTGCTCTCTTATGTTCCACATTATTATAATGCAATCTAACTATATTAATCGTTGTAACATCTATAATATTAAGACCAATTTTACAGTTTCAGAATTAATGTGCTCTGAAAAGAACAAAGGTTACCTTCACTTTTTTAACCAAAATGCCCTCAGAAGAACTGATGAGTCCCAACATTTCAGGCAGCTTACTGTGTTATCTGGATGAATGACTGGAACAAGTGAAAAAAAGTACATTTTGAGCGGGCGATGAGATCAAGGATGAGAGGATGATGCCGATTCAGCAGACTATTGTTTGTCATAGCATTATTGCATATTAACTATTTTGTAGTCAGCTGGTCAACTGTACACAATGTATGGCGATGTGCTCTTTCAGCAAGCATAGTTAGATGTCAGTGATAAGAAAATTGCTTTATTGAATGACGGTGTGGTGTCAGCAGATCGCCTTGGCCACTGTGACATGTTTTGAATACCGGTGCAAGGCAATTGTAGAGTTAGACGATTAAACGTGGTTGTTGTTGCGTTGGACATGTTTGATAGTAACTGATTCGTCCCACATCACTGCATTTGACGTGCCTTTGATGCTCCTTGAGTCATGCATAGGTTGCAGCCTATATCCCCAATGTGTACGAGTTCTCAATCATTTAGTATACTTTAAATTTCTTGTTCATTGTTTGTTAACAAAATGGTGCCTAGCCTTTGTCGATATGAACGATTGAATGCAACTTCGTAGAACATGTGCATTAAACTTGGGTTTCCACTGACTTGAGTATACTTGGTTCTACTTGGGACATAGTACAATGTATGGCAGGCTGACCCTCAATTCCTTTGGTGTTATGAGGCCAGTACCAGGTGGATGTCTGTTAATTTTATTCTATTCTTTGACCCAGACACTGGGTAGAGTGGGCTGCCAAACATTGAGCCTATGAGTTTGTTTAACGGAGTCTTTTAAGGAAACCAAATGGTGTAACTGTAAAACATAGCCATTCAGTATTGTACTCACCATGAAAACCTTCAATTAACTTTCAGATATGTGATAAAATTCCAGTAGTTTGAGATCTGTTAAATCATTGATTTTCACATAGGATGTGACTTTGGTGATTTTGAGCGTAAAATGGACATTTAAAAAAAATCAATAAAAAGCTGGATTAGCACTCAGCCCTTCGAGCATGTTTTGCTACTTGATAAGATAAAAGCTGGTCCATTTTCTCCATGTTGCTGCCTAGCCCAATAACCTTTCACCCCTTCTTTCACAAGAATCTATCTACCTCTGCCTTAAAAATATTCAAGAACTCTCCCTCCACCACCTTTTGGTGGAAAGGATTGTCAAAGATAGTCAACTCAGTAGAAATTTGTCTACTTTGAAGTGTGAGCCTTGATTTTGAAGCAATAATCCTTAGTTTTAAATTCTCCTCCAAGGCATATTCTTTTGACATGTTTCCTGTCAAGACCACAAAGGATCTTCGATGTTTGTATCAAGTCATAACTTCGTCTTGTCAACAACGGAGACAAGCCATTCAACCTAAATTTCCATTACCAGATAAGACACAATTCCTGACATTAGTCAATTAAAGTTTCTTTGAATTGCATTGACTGTCATTGCATCTTTTCTTAAATAAGCATAGTGTTTCAGATGTGGTATCAGCAATGTTTCATATAACTGAAGCATAGCCTCCCACTTAGGTATTCAATTCACCTCGTAATTGACAATAAAGTTCTATTTGCTTTCATGCTTAATCTTAGAGAATGTTAAAGAAACTGAGCAGGTCTGGAAGCATCTGTGGAGAGAAATAGAGTTAATGTTTCGTGTCTGCTATGATATATGTTGCGAAGTTGTATAGAGTATTTGTGAATTGAAAGCAGGAAGTCAGAATTTGTTTGTAAAAATGATAAGCAGAGTGGGGGGGAGAGTGCATAGTCCCTTTAAGAGGTAATGTGCTTTTCTAAGCTTTGAGATTTAAACAAAAATGTGTCTGTAAGCAGCTGAAGAGGTACAGACAATTCTGAAATTGATGGCTGTGTGATTGGAAACCTTAGGGTTGATTTGCTGTTTTGGCAACTAGCTTGAAGATCAGCCAATTAATTTAAACCAAGTACTGAGAGATTGAAAACCAATTGAATTTAAATCTGATGGTTTTAACAACTTCGGACCAATCCTATTATAAGAAAATTGATAGGTCATCGGGGGTATATAAGAAGAGGATTTTTGAAAATCGGTGTAAGACCAAACTGCCATCTGAAGGGTAAATATCTGGCTCTCTCTGAAATCTCTAAGTTCTTTGAGAAAGCAGCATCTCCTCATAAAGGTACAATGGCACTTCCAGCTAAAAGTTCTCACAGAAGAATTCACCAAGAAAACATCCCTGACAGATGGATCAGAAGAAATGTGTATATGATTGGACAGACAGCAGAGAAGGCGGAACATTCCAGAAGCCACACTTTGTATGGACTTTGAGAGTCCAAGTTTTCATTTGGTTTTCTTATTAGTTGGGTTTATATAAGTGGGACTTGTGTTTATTGGAATAACATACCCAGTAGAATTTTCTTCAGGTGGGGAATCGTTCAATTTGTTAGTAGTTCTGCTAATTTGTTCACTGTTAATGTTAAATAAATCAATTATAACTTGTTGCTTATAAGGTGAATATCAGCAATTTTCTTTCACTTAACCAATCCTTTTTGATCAGATAAAGCAAGGTGAAGTGAACTTCTCTTGGTGTTTTGGGTTTAATTAATAGAAGGGGACCTCTATTCCCATAATAACAGATTGGGGGCTTGTGTTTCAATTTCAATTATCAGAGGGGTTTGACTTCCCCTTTGTAACATATCTTCAGAACACTTGATTCTTCAGATGGCAGATGCTGTGTTCTGAAGGAATATCATACCAGACTCAAAACATTAACTCTATTTCTCTCCACAGATGTCTCCAAACCTGAGTTTCTTCAACTTCTCTGTATTTGTTCCACAAATCAGGCCTCCGTGTGACATTCAGTTAGACTCTGAGCTGTTTAACTCCCCCGTCAAATCATGGCCATGTGTTAGCATGGCCACTTTTGAATATTTTGTTCTATTTTGGAGTTCTCCTGAACTGATGTGACAAGTTATTTATATTTGGAAAATTTCAGCAACCAAGAGAAGAGTCCATCTTGTTCCACTGAGGTGAGCTAACCCAAAATATAAGTCAATCAGGAAAAGAGGTTCCTGAAACACTGAAATCATTAAAAAGGGAAGCCTTTTAAAACAGCATTAAGAGATTCTTCCTGAATTATTTATGTTGCCAATATTTACCTATTTAAATTCAATGCTGTGAATTTGAGGACTGTTGTGTTCAGAGAAGAAAAGTAAGGTTAAACTGAATTTGAGGAATGTTTCATGAATTCAGTTTCAGAATCTTCAAGAAAACGAAAGGCACAGATTAAGATCAAGGACGGAAACTTTACGTTGTATTGAACATTAATTTCTTCATTTCTTATTTGTATGTTTGATTCTTGCTCCTTCTGCCCTTTCTTAAAAGTAGAGACTCAGATTTTTGTAGCTTCTTTCACAATATCAGGAAGACCAAAGTGCTTTGCAATCAACGAAGTACATTGAAATGTAGTCACTTGTCATACCAAGCACAGCGGCCAACTTGAATACAGCTGGTTTCCACAATGAGCATTTTATAATGAGAGTTTCTCTCAGTTATGCTGTTTGAGGGCAAAATGTTGGCCAGACTCTTCGGATCACACCCATTGTTCTTCAAAGGAATGCCATGGGATCTTTTGCATCACCTGAGGGAGGAGATGAGACCTCAGTTTAACATCTCAGCTGAAAGGGAACACACCCCTACAGTGCAGCATTGCCTCAATCTTGCACTGGAATGTTAATGCTGACCTTTGGTGTTCAAGTATCTGAAATAATCTGTCAAGCTTCTGCCTAAAAGCCGATAGCGCTACGCTAAGTCATGACAGATGTACTAAAAGTTAGCCTATTGCTGGCAAGGAAGTACGGGACTCTGGATATTTTTCAGCATAAATCTTTTTCAAGCAGATTTGATAATGAAAACTTATCAAAACAGAGTCCAGTTCTGCCTTCGTTCCCATGCCTACACTTCTGCATTTCTCAGCTGGAATAACAGGATTATGTACTCTGCCCATTGTTTCTTCTCAAGGCCTCCCTCCCAACCAACCAGTAAAAATGGACACCCAGACTATTTATTTCCTTCTGATCCACTGCTGGTGAAATCAGCTGATTTAGTGCAGATAAGCAATGGAACATTTCAGCTGCTACTGTAGATTTATTTCCAGTATAATTCAGCAGCACAGAAGTAGTTGTGCACTATGCAGTTGCTGTTTCAATTTAATTAATACTTTGCAAATAAATACAGTATTTGCCATTCACTGAAAAATTCTTATTAGCAATGTTACAACTTGATACCATAGACGTGTTTGTGGAAAATTATATTCAGAAATTTGGTAAATATGTAAGGCAATATGTGCAGGGTAGGAACAATTCATTTTGTACAACGTTGTAATTCCTTTAGGGCTAAACAGCTGGCTTTCCATAAGTCTCAACCATCATCTATTGATTGTGCACAGATGAAGCATGAGGATATTTCCATTGCAATGAAAAAAAGTACGTAGTATAAAATTTTTAAAGCTGTGCACAAAATATGTTCAAAGGGCATTCAGTGGTTGCTATACGACTATATATTGGAATCAGCAATGAATGATTTTGTACATTTGAAATGGCCAACACCAGTTGTAATTGAGATCAGGTTTCAGGACTCTTGGAGTCAAAACGCGGGGCTTTTGGATAAATTACTGATATTTTGGCTCATGGTCGGTAATAAGACACCGACAAAAACGATTGCAGAATTTGAGAATGAGTGGATGATGCATCTTGATTTGTGAAGGGAAGATACTGAAAATTTTATGTTCAAGGTTTTGTTACACAGTATCTTGAAGGCTGTACTTTGTTGAAGGACAGTTACATGTAGGAAGTAATTACCACACTCGTGCAAAGCAGTATTCCATTGAAATTATTTCAGTATCAACTATAAAAAATGTTCTATAAACTTGGCTGTTGTTCTTTGTGAAGTTATGTTGGGGAATGTATTGAACAGGAATGTTTTAACATGACATAGATTTTAGGAATTAAAGAAAGGATTTAATAATCAAAAAGAGCACTTGGGTTCTGGTCAATGTTGACTGGCATGAGAGTTTGCAGCAATACTCTCCTCTTCAAATTTGGGCATCCACTTTATTCTGATTAGAGATCCCAAAGAATAACTAGTATACATGGTTAAAATTTACATACTGAAATGCCTATGATCCTTTAGTGACATTGGAATGATACAATTGTTTTCAAGTTGGTCATAAATATTAATGAAATAGATTGGTAACTATTAGCCTTTAATCAAATAGATTTTTGGGGAATTTATCAGCATTTCAGCTGTGATTTATTCAATGGGCACCACCTGCATGCTACTCGGTCCCATTTCGTAAAGGCAAAATCCTGCAAATGCTGGAAATCTGAAACAAATGGAGAATGCTGAAAAAACAGCAAGTCTGACAGCACTTATAGAGAAAGAGACAGAATTAAGGTTTCAGGTCAGGTATGAATTAATTCTGAAGAAGAGTCACACTGGACTTGATTAGTTCTGTTTCTCTCCACAAATCCTGCTTGAGTTTCTCCAGCATTCTATATGTTCGTCACTTTCGTGTTGTTTTCCTGTTGCTGTGAGTCTTGTACCTGAACTGTGTTGCCATAGATAGTTACACAGCAAAAGCTTGCATGCTGCAGGCACAGAAGTGAGAGCATAAATCGCAAGACCAGTGAGTTCAGTCTGTAGACTTGGGCTTCCAAGCAGAAAGTTGTAGAACTGAGCACTCAATAGACCTGCATCCTTTCATGTTAACAAAGGAAGAAGCAGGGTATTTGCTTGAGGGGATATTGGCAGGGTTGGGGAGTGGGGTTGTAAAACTCAATTGTGAAAACAAAATTGCTCCCCTTGTTTTAGTGAACGCATTTATGATTCTAGCTCTAACTAACCAAGTTCTCTGAGACTGGATTCTATGCCTCATATGGAATAAGCTTTTGTTCTGTAAAATTGGGAAACATGAACAGCTGCTGGAATTAAGTTCTGTGTTTTACACTAAGGCTTGTGAAGACTCTGCTCCTGCATCTCTTTTGACAAAACAGTCAATTTGAAGTTCAGTGAAATCCACACTTCTTGAGTTATTACAGGTGCAGGGAATTGTGAAGCACCACGTCTTGAAATGTACGGTCTCGTTTAAAAACATTTGGCTAAAGCCGTTATCAAATGCTGTCAAGTTGTCATGTTGCAGATCATTTAAAGTGTTGAATGCATTTCTTATGTTTTGAATTGTGTGCTGTAACTTGCTATTGGCCTTGTTCCTTTTATTCTTTGGATGAGGACATAACTGGAAATGGCGATATTTGTTGCACATCCCTAATCGTGCTTGAACAGAGCAGTTTACTGAGGGCAGTTGTGAATTTCATTCAGACAAAGGAGATATTCCTGTTTGTTGATTTCTTGTCTTCAGTTTGGGGTGGCGTGGTGGCTCGGTGGCTCAGTGGTTAGCACTGCTGCCTCAGAGCACCAGGGACTCGAGTTCAATTTTGATTAACTTTTAATTTTTGGATGGTTCCAGTTTGAGTGAGAACCTCAAATTTTCAGCAATATTTTGCTTTCTTTCAAATTGCTTTGAAAGCACTGTTCCACAATAGTAGTATTATCAGTGAGTGAACCATACTTAAAAGCATTCATCGCTATGTTTAAAAAAACTCCAAGTGTAAAAATAGCCAGTGTACCCCAGCCTTAATGGTCTGCAGATTTGTTCAAGACCGAATGTTTTTGTCTTTTCCTTAATGGTTAATATTGGCTTTGTAGAGAAAGGGTACAAAACTTTACCAACATTAGAAGTATTATGTTAAGTGTCTTGTAGTGCAAAGGTAATATCCCAATCCCTCTGAGAATTTTACCTCTAATATAATTGCCTCAGGTGAAGAAGAGTAAGACCACTATTCATGTACCTTCATTGTGGTGCAGCTCAAACTTGAAGCTGGCGATGAATTAGAAGTGTTAATTATCATGATAACAGAATCTAGTCTGGTACCATGGAGCACCAGGAATCTTGGCATGGTAAGAAATTATTCAGTCACTTGAGGCTCCTTTTCCATCCAATTAGGTCATAACTAATCCATACCTCAACCCTTACCTCTATGCTATACTTCTAACATAATTGTCTACAAAAGTATAGAAATTTCAACAGTGCTTGGCTTGGAAAATGCTTCTGGACTACTGATTTGAATGTTCTGCCCAACTACTCTGGATCTCCCCACTACATGAACCAGTTCATCATCGTTAAATCCTTTTGTAGTTTTCAAACCTTCTTGTTTTCAGCAGCAACAGCGCGAGCCAGGGGCCGACAGGAAGGTAAGGTTTTGAGTTGTTCAGCGGTGGGAGTCCGGGAGAGAGCGCGAGGGCAGCCGGGAAGGTAAGCTTTCGTTATAAAAGCCTTACCTCGCATGACTGCGGCCTTCAGTCGTTCGGCAGAGGAGGTGTCCCAGAGCGGGTGCGAGTGGTCGGCTGGGTAACGGTTATCTTTCACCCAATAAATTTGGGAAGTAACTAATTAATTTTAAATAATTAGCTAAGTAGAGATGGCAGGTCAGGTGATGTGTTGTAGCTGTATGATGTGGGAGCTAGCTGATCCCATTGAGAACGGCAGTGACCACATCTGCAGCAAGTGTTGGCAGCTTGAGGAGCTCCGGCTCAAATTTGATGAGCTGGAATCCGAACTCCAAACACTGCGAGACATCTCTGACCGGCTTGGGAGGATACTAGAGAAGGAGGGGGAGGATCCAGCTGTTGTGGACCACGTAGGTACCAACAACATAGGCAGGAGTAGGAAAAAAGACCTGTTTCGGGATTATGAAAAGCGAGGAATAAAATTTAAAAAACAGGTCTTCAAGGGTCATAATCTCTGGATTGCTGCCCGAGCCACGTGCAAATTGGCACAGGGAGGCGAGGATCAGGGAAGTAAACACGTGGCTAAAAGAGTGGTGTGGGAAAGAGGGTTTCCTTTTCGTGGGGCACTGGCATCAGTTCTGGGACAGGAGGGATCTATACCGCTGGGATGGACAGCACCTGAACAGGGCCGGGTCCAGTGTTCTGGTGAAAAGGGTAAATAGGGTGGTCAATAGGACTTTAAACTAGTAAGTAGAGGGGAAGGGAGGAGTGAGCATACAGGGAGTAAAACAATAAATGGAAGGCAAAGCAGCAGGTTAGCAGGTGACGAGGAAGCTTCACTCCTTGTAAAGAACTTTGGTTCGACCACATTTGGAATACTGCGTACAGTTCTGGTCACCACATTACCAAAAGGATGTGGATGCTTTGGAGAGGGTGCAGAGGAGGTTCACCAGGATGTTGCCTGGTATGGAGGGAACTAGCTATGAAGAGAGGTTGAGTAGATTAGGATGATTTACATTAGAAAGACGGAGGTTGAGGGGGACCTGATTGAGGTCTACAAAATCATGAGAGGTGTAGACAGGGTGGATAGCAAGAAGCTTTTTCCCAGAGTGGGGGACTCAATTACTAGGGGTCATGATTTCAAGGTGAGAGGGGAAATGTTCTTTACGCAGAGGGCGGTGGGTGCCTGGAACGCGTTGCCAGCGGAAGTGGTAGAGGCGGGCACGATAGCGTCATTTAAGATGTATCTAGACAGATACATGAATGGGCAGGGAGCAGAGGGATACAGATCCTTGGAAAATAGGCGACAGGTTTAGATAGAGAACCTGGATCGGCGCAGGCTTGGAGGGCCGAAGGAACTGTTCCTGTGCTGTAATTTTCTTTGTTTTTTGTTCTCCATTGAAAATTAGGAATAAAGTTAAAGGGAAGGAGAACTCAAGCTGTTAGTACTGGAGGTGATAAGACTCAAAAAGAAGGTTCAAAAACTGGCGTAAGGGCACTTTATCTGAATGCTTGGAGCATCCAAAACAAGGTGGATGAGTTGACGGCGCAAATCATGGCAAATGGGTATGATTCAGTAGCCATTACAGAGACATGGTTGCAGGATGGTCATGACTGGGAGTTAAATATCCAGGGGTATCAAACTGTTCAGAAGGACAGACAGGAGGTAAGGGAGGTGGTGTCGCTCTGATTTTTAAGGATGATATCAGGTCAGTAGTGAGAGATGATATAGGTTCTACTGAACAAAAGGTTTAATCCATTTGGGTGGAAATTAGGAATAGCAGAGAGAAGAAATCACGGATAGGTGTGGTCTGTAGGCCAGCAAATAATGACATTGTGGTGGGGCAGGCAGTAAACATAGAAACAGCTAATGCATGTAAAAATGGTACAGCAATTATCATGGGGGATTTTAATCTGCATATCAATTGGTCAAGCCAGGTCGGTCATGGCAGCCTTAAGGAGGGGTTCATAGAATGCATCCGTGATAATTTCTTAAACAATATGTGATGGAACCTACAAGGGAGCAAGCTGACCTAGATCTAATCCTGTGTAATAAGACAGGAATAATTAATGATATCACAGTAAGGGATCCTCTCAGAAGGAGCGATCACAGTATGGTCGAATTTAAAATACAGATGGAGCGTGAGAAGGTTAAATCCAGTACCAATGTCCTGTGCTTAAATAAAGGAGACAATGATGGGATGAGGGAGGAGTTAGCTAAGGTAGAATGGGAGCAAAAACTTTATGGTGGGTCAATTGAGGAACAGTGGAGTACTTTCAAAACGATTTTTCACAGTGCTCAGCAGAAGTATTTTCCAGTGATAAGGAAGAACTGTAGGAAAAGAGATAGTCAGTCAGCCATGGATGTCTAAGGAAATAAAGGAAAGTATCAGATTTGAAAAAAAACACATTTTTAAAAAAAAAAGCAAAGAGCAGTGGGAAACTAGTAGACTGGGAAATCTTTAAAGGCCAACAGAAAGCCACAGAAAAAGTTACAAAGAAAAGTAAGATAGATTATGAGAGTAAACTCGCCCAGAATTTAAAAACAGGCAGCAAAAGTTTCTATAAATATGTAAATCGTAAAAGAGTGGCAAAGGTAAACATTGGTCCTTTAGGGGATGAGAAGGCCAATTAATAACTGGGAATGAGGAAATAGCCGAGGCATTAAACAGTTATTTTGTGTCGGTCTTCACAGTGGAAGACACCAATAACATGCTGAAAACTGATGGCAAGAAGGTTATAGCAGGTGAGGACCTAAAAACTATCATTACCACTAAGGAGGAAGTGCTGGGCAAGCTAATGGGGCTATAGGTAGACAAGTCTCCTTGCCCTGATGAAATGTATCCCAGGGTACTAAAAGAGGTGATGGGGGAAATTGCAAATGCATAGTAATTATTTACCAAAATTCACTGGACACTGTGGTGGTTCCCGCAGATTGGAAAACAGCCAATGTGACGCCACTGTTTAAAAAAGGAAGTAGACAAAAAGCAGGTAACTTTAGGCCAGTTAGCTTAACTTCGGTAGTGGGGAAAATGCTTGAATCTATCATTAAGGAAGAAATAGCAAGACCTCTGGATATAAATTGTCCCATTGGGAACACCCAGCATGGGTTCATGAAGAGTAGGTCATGTTTAACTAATTTGGTAGAATTCTTTGAGGACATTACTTGAATGGTGTACAATGGGGAACCTGTGGATGTGGTGTATCTGGATTTCCAGAAGGCATTTGACAAGGTGCCACACCAAAGGCTGCTACGCAAGATAAAGTTGCACGGTATTACAGGTAATGTATTGGCATGGATAGAGGATTGGTTGACAAGTAGAAAACAAAGAGTAGGGGTAAATGGGTGTTTTTCTGGTTGGCGGTCAGTGGCTAGGGATCAGTGTTGGGACTGCAATTGTTTACAATTTGCATAGATGATTTGGAGTTGGGGACCAAGTGTGGTGTGTCAAAATTTGCAGATGACACTAAGGTGAGTGGTAGAGCAAAGTGTGCAGAAGACACAAAGTCTGCAGAGGGATGTAGATAGTCTAAGTGAGTGGGCAAAAGTCTGGCAGATGGAGTACAATGTTGATAAGTGTGAGGTCATCCATTTTGGTAGGAATAACAGCAAAATGGACTATGTTTTAAATGGTAAAAAATTGCAGCACACTGCTGTGCAGAGGAACTTGGGTGTCCTTGTGCATGAATCGCTAAAAGTAGGTGATGTAGGTGCAGCAGGTAATTAAAAAGGCAAATGGAATTTTGTCTGTCATTGCTGAAGGGATGGAGTTTAAAAACAGGGAGTCTATTCTGCAGCTGTAGAGGGTCCTGGTGAGGCCACACCTGGAGTACTGTGTGCAGTTTTGGTCTCCTTACTTGAGAAGGGATTTACTAGCACTGGAGGGGGTGCAGAGGAGATTCGCTCGGTTGATTCCAGAGTTGAGGGGGTTGGATTATGAGGAGAGACTGAGTAGGCTGGGATTATACTCGTTGGAATTCAGAAGAATGAGTGGAGATCTTATAGAAACAAATAAGATTATGAAGGGAATAGATAAGGTGGAGGTAGGGAGGTTGTTTCCACTAGCAGGTGAAACTAGGACTAGGGGGCATAGCCTCAAAATAAAGGGAAGCAGATGTAGGACTGAGGTCAGGAGGAACTTCTTCACCCAAAGGGTTGTGAATCTGTGGAATTCCCTGCCCAGTGAAGCGGTTGAAGCAACCTCACTGAATGATTTTAAGGCAAGGCTAGATAGATTTTTGAACAGTAAAGGAATTAAGGGTTATGGTGAGCAGGCGGGTAAGTGAAGCTGAGTCTCAAAAAGATCAGCCATGATCTTATTGAATGGCGGGGCAGGCTCGAGGGCCAGATGGCCTACTCCTGCTCCTAGTTCTCATGTTCTTGTGTTATTAAATTGACCTTTATCCTTCTAAACACAGGTGAATGCAACAGTTATTTGTTCAAACTGTTGTCACAATTTAGTAGTCATGTACCAATCCATGTCCAAATGTAGCCAGACAATATCCAGATTCGGGCTGACCAGTGGCAAGCAACATTCCTGCCATATAAGTACCAAGCAATGATCAAGTCCAACAAATGAGGGTCTGTCCATCATCTCACCTCCTTTGGCATAACCATCATATACCCAACTATCAACATCCTGTAAGTTAACATTCATAAGAAAATGAACTGGATGAGCCACATAAATCTAAGAGCACGTCAGAGGCCAGGAATTCTGCAGCAAGCAACTCTCGCCCTGACTCCCCAAAGCCTGTCCACTACTTACAAGGCACGAGTGAATAGTGTAATAGAATACTTCCCGCTTTGCTGGCTGAGTGCAGCTCCAAAACACTGAAGAAGCTTGACGCCATCCAGGACAAAGTGGCCCACTTAATTAACCCTACGTCTACAAAAATTTATTTCCTTGCAACACCAATACTAAGTTGCAGCAGTGTTTACCATCTACAAGATGAACTGCAGAAATTCACCAAGGCTCCTTGGACAGTGCATTCAAAACCCATGAGCACTAACATCTAGTCTACAAGAGTAGCGCACACATGTGAGTACCACCATCTGCAAGTTCTTCTCCAAGCTGCTCAACATCCTGACTTTGACTTGGAAATATATCACTGTTCCTTCAGTGTCACTGGATCAAAATCCTGGAATTCCCTCCCTAACAGAATTGTGGGCCTACCATTCAAAATGAATTGCAATCAAGAGGGCAGCACATACCACCTTCTCAAGTGCAGCCAGGGATAAGCGATAAATTCTGGCCCAGCCAGTGAGGCCCACATCCAACGAGTGAATTAAAAATAAAGCTTTAGGCTCTGAACTGGTTCTAATTAATCTGAGCAACACCGCCTCCAAGGTTATTGTGTCTTTGAGATTTGCCATCCAAAACCTGAAATCAGCACTCCACCTTGGGTGTGACCAAGCACTGTACAACTGAGGCATCCGCTCTCACTTTTTAAATTTCAGTCCCATTAAAATGTAAGTCAACACTGCCTTTGTCATTTTGATTTAATTTTGTTCATTTTCATCTTTTTAATGTTTGTTTGTATCCGAATAGCTACATTCCTTAGCTGCTGTGTAGCTGTGAGTCCATCACTGTTGAGCCAATTAATCCTTCCAATCATTAGTTAAAGGGCAATTGAAGATCTGAACAGGTTGAAGTTGTTACACTGCCTCCTACTTTCAGCCATAGCCAGTACAATAGCAATTTAACTTACTTAAAGGTAGCATGTCTATTACCTTTGATTATTCTAACACAATTTCAGTTCACAATTTCTAACACAATTTAAAATGGATCAGTGAAGAAGATTAGACTTCTTTCTCTGATATGTTCTCCATTCATGTCTGAATTTTTAAATAAGCAGCAAGATGAAAATACAATCCAATGTGTTGGGTTTGTCCAGTTTAGATCTATATATTGGCCCACCTAACATGACTGTCATCTCCAAATTGACGCTAAATCTTTATTTGTTTGGGAAATCAGTTAATTAAGTCACGTTCTGTCAGTTTTTATAATTCTGTCCTTTTATATATTTGCATATGAAAAGCATGCAAGCATCACTGTACTGAGTGACAGTTCTGACAACACAAATTATATGCATAATGGCACTCGGTACCATTGTCAGTTGTCACAAACCTGTGGAACTCTAGTTCATAATTTCCTGCAGTTGGTTATACTTTAACAAATGGAAATTGGATTACAGTAAAGATTGTTGATCACAGACACATCAAACCTTCAGTCGAGCTACTGACCACGTAGGCTGCCATTTTCACTAACTTTAAATAAAACTTTTCACAAGTCATTGACATTTGTCCAGGTACAAAAGGCATCAACAGCTCTCAGTAACTTGCCCAAGTACTCATTCGTCCTATTTTGTTAGTAAACTCTTGATTTTAGGGTACCTTGTGGAGAACCCAGGTTTTTTTAAAATTCTACGCAGGTATTCCCTCACACACATCCTATTACTTGGTGGTTAGTCAACCAGCAACAGTAAAAAGCTCCAGCTCTGTGCTCTGAAAGACTGAAATAGGGCTTGTGGTGCAATGGTAGTGTGTCGGACTCCATATCAGAATGTTGCGTGTTCATTCACATCTGGTTCACTTTAAGGGCTCTTGTGGCATGGTGGTAGTGACCTATGTCTTGAGTCAGCAGGCCTGGGTCAAGTGTGTGACAGCAACTCTGTACAGCAAGACAGCAAATGGAATGCCAAGTTACAACAGCAACATCAATTTAGGGGTTCTTGAAGCATAGTGGCAGCGTCTCAAACTCTGAACCAGAAGACCTGGGTTCAAGTGTCAACCTGCTTCAGATGCATAATAATGTCTCTATACACATCAATAAGAAAATATTTAAAGGCTGAGGGCCACTTGTGGCACCAACTGCTGTGACTTTGATATGTTGGTCTTCATGTTGCACCATGAGGTGCACAACTGATAAAATCATTGCTGAGAGCTGTCCAAGGAATTAAAAGCTTGAATACCTACAATGTTTTTTTACAACCTAGGGTTATTCCACGTTACATTACAGCCAAAGAAATTGTTGTAGTTCCTGTTGTAGGAAATGCAGCAATAATTTATGCACAAAGACCCAGACTCAGCAGTGACATGTATGGCCGAGTGATCTGTTCTTGTCATGTTTCATGGGATGAGAAACAGGGCAAATGCAAAGGCAGTCTTTTGAAATGTAACGAAGTAAATTCTTCTTAATAAATCACACTTTGCTCTTTGTCAATTCTGGGCTTATTTCTATATTAACTTGAACAGTTGGCAGCGCTAATACTTTTGTCAGTGTTGTTCCACTTCAGTTATTAAAGTTGTAATTGTATTTTGGAAAATTGATTCTGAAATTGTACTTTGATGCAATTAGGTTGTCCCTGGCATTCCATTATTGATTTTACTGTGAAAATCTCATTCACTTAACAGATTTGCAATATGTTGTTGCACATTTGCAAATTGTTGGCTGTCCCCCAAGTTTGTGCTAGGAATGTTTGACAGAAATGTATACATCTGCTTGTGTTCCATTGAAGAAGTGCAGGTTGTTTTGTTTGTTTGCAATTCAAACCTTAGTAACATTTTCAGATCTTTAGCAAATCATGCTGGATTTCATTTTATTGATTTCTAGTTTACCAAGTGGATTATTATCTCTGAAAGTTTCCCCTCTCAGACTGAGTGGGCTATCATTACTGAACTTGCCCTTCTTTTTCTCAAAATAAGGATGTGATATTTGCATTCCTTCAGTCCCCGTCAACACTTCCGGTGCCCAGAGCCTCTGCACTTTAAATCCTTGCATCCCATCTGACCACTGACTTTTCTACGTAGAGAAACGTTCTGGCACTGCCAAATATTTGAGCCGCTGTTTAGCCGCTTTTAATTTCCCTTTTAGTTTAATTTTTACTTGATTAGCAGATCTTGTTCTTTAATGAAGACCTATGCACGGTATTCATCCAGGACCTTAAATATGTCCTTTTCCAAAGGAAGGTCATCTTTAGGTCCTGAATTAGTCTCACACATGCCTTAATGACCCACTTTTTATATGTCTGTGAATGAATTGTTGGTTCATTTGGATTTTGCCCTGTAACATATTTTCATCCAGTTGTTTTCACCTCATTGTCTGATGTGACAATGGTTGTGCTATCCCCTATAACATAAGCAAATAGGTATGAAAATTGTGGTATCAAGGAATTCAATAGATGTTTATTCTAACTGTTATGTGCAGACGTTGCCATCATCAGGCATGTAAATATCTGGGCTAGTTTGAAGCTATTATGTTGCAATGGAGGAGCATGCTTCCAGCAGACGGTGTATGAGATCTTTGGTCACTGGTCCCTCTGTGTGATATGATAAGCAAGCCTTTGCAAAATGTACTGAAATACAACACAAATTCTTTTTTTTTACCTCGATCAAAATCACACAACACTACATTATAGTCCAACATGTTTGTTTGAAGATTCATGCTTTCGGAGCCTCGCTCTTTCAGCTGTCAGTGAGAGAGATGGCATCAGAAACAGAATTTATAAGGAAAAGATCAAAGGGTCATACAACTGTTGCGAATATGTTGAACAAACCTAAGATGGTTGTTAAATCTTTAATCAGTTAGAAAGGATTAATATGCAAATTACAGAATTTCTTTCAAGTAACTGCATTGAGATAGCTAAAGGTTTTATCCTCAGTATGCCAGTGGTGGCATCCCAGGTCAGACAATGCATTTTAGGTGTGAGGCCTTCTTTAGAATCTGGCTGTCGATCAACTTGGAGTCAGTCTGGTTTTATTTCCAAAGTAAGAATTTATAAAATGCCTCATCGACTTTCTACAAATTGTGTGCTTTTTGAACAAAATAGAATACATCTGAAAATGCAAATTCAGCCCATAGATTTGTGTGTGTGTGTGCACGCGTGCGTGCAAGGGAGACAGTGAGTCTGTGTGTGCGTGTGTCAGTGTATAGTATGGCAAAGTCACCTGTAGTGTGACGTGAACCCATGATCCCAGTTGAGGCCATCCTCATGGGTACCGAGCTTGGCTATCAGCCATTGCTTGGCAACTCTGCGTTGTTGTGTGTCCTGAAGTCTGCCTTGGAGGATGTTTACCTGAAAATCCGAGGCCAAATGTCCTTGACCGCGAAAGTGTTGCCTGAAGGGGATGTTCCCTCCTATTGAGCGGGTTGTTGTGTGGTGTCCATTCATCCATTGTCATAGCGTTTGCATGGTTTCACCAATATACCATGCCTCTGGGTATCCTTGCCTGCAGCGTACGAGATACTCATGTGGCTCGGCCAGCATTGTCTATTTGCCAAGCACGTGGTGGATGGAGTTCCCATGTGTGGTGATAGAATCCATGTCAATGATCTGACATTTGTTTACCTTAGTTTTGTATTAAATTATAAGCCTTGTATTTATCATAAGCCTCATTTTTTTCAGTTTCTGTTTCATTTTAATTTTAATATCTTGAGTAATTCAAGCGCTGGGTGCTTTGTCTTCCCACTTAAAGGGTTACTTCCTGTCTATAATGAAATTATTTCTTCACTGAGGGCCTCTTATTGCTCATCTGCTACTTTACCTGCCAATCTTGTGATTTCATTGTATATGGACCCATTTCAACTCACTGGATTTAGCTCTCCTTTTGTTGAATATTTTCATAGTTGAGTTTCTTTTTCCATAACCGTTCTGAACTAAAGATACCATTTCACAGATGGGGAGAATATTCCAGGGTTTTGACCGAGCAACAGTGAAGGAACAATAATATATTTCCAAGTCAGAATGGTGAATGGTTTGGAGGCAAATTTGCAGGTGGTAGTGTGTCCTTTTAGATGGAAGTAATTGTGGGTTTGGAAGGTGCTATCTAAGGATCTTTGAATTTCTGCAGTGAATCTTGTAGGTAGTACGCACTGCTACTGAGCGTCAGTGGTGGAGGGAGTGGATGCTTGTGGATGTGGTACCAGTCAAGTGGTTGCCTTGTCCTGGGTGGTGTCAAGCTTCCTGAGTGGTGTTGGAGTTGTGCCCACTTCGGGTCAGAAATTTTTGAAGAAGGGCCCTGACCCGAAACATCAGCTTTCCTGCTCCTCTGATGCTGCCTGGCCTGCTGTGTTCCTCCAGCTCCAAACTGTGTTTTCTCAGACTCCAGCATCGGCAGTTCTTACTATCTCCTTCACACTCTTGACTTGTGCCTTGTAGATGGTGGACAGGCTTTGGTGAGTCAGGATGTGAGTTATTCGCTGCATTATTTCAAGCATCTGACCTGCTTGAGCCACTGTGTTAATGTGGCAAGTCCAATTGAGTTTCTAGTGTATGGTAACACCATTCAGTGTCAAGGGGCAGTTATTTCATTCACTTTTTGGAGATGGTCACTGCCTGGTAATTGTGTGGTGCAAATGTTATATGATTCCCCAGAACTGGATTCAGAGCTGCTGCCTTCCCTGTCGAGCTAGAATCAAATTGATCAAAAAAGTTGTTATGCACCTTGCAGGAATTAGTCATCCTCTTTCTCCTTTTTGCTATGAGTTTTCAGGTCTACATTCGGACAATTTAAGGACCCATTTATTCCCTGTAATTTCCAAATGCACATCCAGAAAGCTAAAGCTTTCCAGTGGGAATTTAGAATGGACTCTTCGTTTTTCAGCAAATGCTTGCTCCAGACTAGTGTGAACTCTCAATGCTTTTTGTGTTAAGGCTTAAATGCCGGAAAGCTTTTTTTAAAATTTGGTGCAAATCAATCTTTAATTTAGTAGGAATCTGAAGTAAAAGGATTTGTCTGGTGCACACTTAATCAGTTGACTCAATGAATCAGACTGTATTTGTGGATTGAAGCCGTTGCAGTTGCCATGGAAACCCTGTCCGTGTAACATTGCTACATTCCCTCATTTCTTGTGCACTTTTCCTATTCTCATGTATTGATTTCTCAACAAGACATGGCATCACTTTTCATTCGTAAGTGGCAGTGTTTAATGTCTAACATAAATATTTACATAACATCCAATTTTGTTTTTGACATTATTCCAATTTAAGCAATAATGAACAGCAGACCAGATCCTATTCTGCAAATATCAATCGTTAATTCTTGTACATTACAGTATTCGAAAAATATGCAAGGTCGTCAAATAGTGCTTCAATTGCTGCATCTCCAATCAAAAAAGCAGATTTTTTTTTAACGAGTAAATCTGCAGCATTGCTCACAGTGAGTCAAAGGTCATGTTTATGCCATGTTGGAGATAACATCAGGCCAAATGATTTACAGTGAATTAAGGGAGAAATTCCATTTTTATGAAATTTTGATTGTGGAATTCTTACTGGTGTTCTGGGATTAAATTTTATTTCAGTTTTGTTCAACATCATTCTGTCATAGTGCTGTTTGATTTGGAACTCTCAATTGATGGAAGCAAATGGAAGTGTGATTTTTTTGGGGGGCGATTAATATTACGTTTGTTCCCTGATAATATCTCTGGCTTTGGTTAGTTTGTTCCTTCAGCTAGCCTTGATTGCAGATTTTAATTTCCTATTTTCCCATGGATTTTTGAAGTAGTTCAGTTTTTATTAAAGCGATGCTCAGCATTTAAAAACATTTAAAAAGGGATATTTCTGCTCGGTCATCAGATTTCATTTCTGATGCAATTGAGCTATTTTGCAAGGTGCGATCTCCTTAACCAAGTAAAATTCTCCACACAGCATTTACAGATGGAAATACTGCATTTCAGATGTGTCCAGTTGAAATGTAGTTCCAATAAGTGGCCACGAGGCAGCACTGTGGACTGATCTTCTGAGCGACATCCAAAACTTTGTTGCCATTTTGTTTTTTGCCTTTGCTGCAGCTTAAAAAGAAATTAGAAATTAAAAATGATACCAGGTGGTTTCTAGCCCTGTGATCACATTTCACCATTGGATATTCAACATCCATCCCATCAGTGTGGTCCTGTATTGCACCAGGCATTTCCCATGAAGATTTTTCTTACTCCCAACAGGTAAGTTGCTGTACTTGACTTTGGCTGACCCAGTATATTGATGCAACTGATTCCAACTTCTACCTTTGATACTTCAACTTTTCTCCATCAATGCCTCAGTTATATACCCAGTTCTGCTTGCCCACAGGTTCACCAGAAGACCTCAATCCTGGCTGTTTACAGCAGGGCCTCCTAGAGCGTTCATGCAAGTTTGTTTATATTTTGGGTGTTTACAACAGGAGAGAAAAGATTGAACACACAAACTTTCTTTTGAGTTTAGAATAATGGAGGATTGGTTTTTGTTTTGTTATATTCCCTGTTAATGTACTGGTCAAGTCAGATCATAGAATAAAATCTGACTTGATAAAATTTTGTTTTGGTATGATTTTAATAAAGTGGTCTGTAACTGAAACACAAAGCACACAGTTTTGCAGATTTTGATTTAACAATAAAACAAATTTATGAAGCAAACGAAATGCTAAAATGGAATAATCTAATGTTTACTTATCATAAAACTTCAGAGTTTTAAACAGAAAGGAGGATTGTAAACCCATTAATCCTAAAACACTCCTTTTTTTTTCAAATAAAAGGCAATAACTGTTTTTCATATCCAACAGCAATCCTTGTATAGTGTTTAAACCAGGATCCTTTCTCGAACACCGTGATGGTTGAAGGTACCTGTGACCTCAACTCCTAGATTTTGATCCTCTGATAGCTTACTCCTACAGTTGTCATTTATCTGAATTTGATCAAATTCAGCTTCAAGTCCTCTTCAGAGTTTTACATCAACGCTTCCGAACTAAGGTTATCAATAACACCTTACTCTGAGGTCATCTAGTTTTGCTATATTCTCCCTTCTCAGGAGCACTGCTCTATACATGCATCACCATGCAACGATTTCAAAGAACTCCCTGCACAAAGTAAAACTGAAACAAAAACCTTTTCCCCCGAACCATGGATGAATTTAGCACATGAATTTACAATTTATTGTCATTGTATTTTTCTTGTAAAAGTACACCTGAAAAGTGTTATAAGTCACCTTACCATGGCACCTATATTAATGACAGAAGTCATAAGTAAATTCATAAGTAACAGTTAAAGGTAAATTAACCACCATGCCAGGGTCCTGCTCCACAGGGCCAATACTACCACGCCAGGGAAAAGACTGCCACTCCAGACTACCGAAAGCTACTGGTTAAGCCATTAAATGAAGGTATATTGAATTTTAATGTTATAATAATATCTATGCTAATTGGAAACATTAAAAACAGAGAATGAAAAAGAAAAAATTGTGAAAGTGAACTGAGTAGATGAGCTACGGGCTTCTGGGCTGAGGAGCCCGCATGCTACGTTGTGCTGCTACTCCGCCGCTGCCATCTTGTACTTCCCCAAGCTTCAAAAAAACTCCGTCTGCAAATTTCTCACAAAGAGCTTGAGGTGCAATTATCTACCTTGCTAAGCTGTAAAATCCTAAAATAAACAATGAACCCATGGGGTGCGAATGTAGCCTTCAGCTTGAGCAGCATGGTAGGTCCGGCCCAGGATTCCTTGAGGCAGTGTCTGCGGCATCTTCCGGCCCAGGATTCCAACGGCCTAGTGTGGTGGTCTGCTTCGGCAACATCTTCAGTGGCATGGTGGTCTGGCCCGGAATTCCAACAGCCCGAGACTCGTCGGCTTTCTGCAGCGGTGGAGAATGTGATTCCTGCCTTTTTCTCAACCTTGGGAACCCATGAGCCGTGAATTGAACAAAGATGGACTTTATCTTAATTTTTTTAAATATTTGATTTCTCCTGTTTAATATAGGTGCTAGAACATGGCGACTTCCAGACTTTTCACAACATTTTTTGTTAAAATACAAGTGACAATAAATGACTAATCTACAAATCTATTCTACTTGGGGAAGTCCAGAGCCCAAAGCCCAGAAAAGCTTTCGGAGCATTTTGAAGAATACCTGACGGATTCAAATGTGGTCTTCAAGAAAAAGA
Organism: Rhincodon typus; assembly: GCF_021869965.1. Classification (NCBI taxonomy): domain Eukaryota; kingdom Metazoa; phylum Chordata; class Chondrichthyes; order Orectolobiformes; family Rhincodontidae; genus Rhincodon; species Rhincodon typus. The sequence continues at coordinate 37,456,226 of NC_063353.1, forward strand.
AAATTGTTAACATAATTAAGGGAATGATTCACGTTAGGGAAAGAATTTAGTTTGTGAAACTTTCAAACCAGAAACATTTGTTTAGATCTCTGCAGATGGTTATAAATTTGAGAATGTCTGAGATCTCAGTTGTGGAACAAATCCTTAGAGAAATCCTCACTGCTCACGGACTGGAACTGAGAAGAAGCAATTCTTTTTGAATGTGGATTAACTGTAAAGTGATAATGTAGGGTAGTAGATAAGATTTTTTTGCCATGTGTTGAGAAATCTTTCAAAATATAATATTTAAATAGCTTGCTTTGTTTTAGTTTTGTTTGCTTTGTGTAGTGTGGTCTCAATATGTTGTGCATGACCATAACCTGACATAATGCAATTTCTTTTGATTCACTCATGGGGTGATGACACCTCTGGCTGGCCATCCCTACTTGCCTTTGAGAAGGTGGTGGTGAGCTGCCATCTTAAACCACTTCAGTCCACATGCAATAGATTGACCCAATGTGTTATTAGGGAGGGAATTTCCAATTTTGACCCAGTGACAATGAAGCAATGACAACATATTTCCAAACCCACAATCACTTTCACCTAGAATGACAACGGCAACAGAGAAATGGGAACACCACCGTCTACAAGTAGCTTGGAAGTGAACTTGCAAGTGGTGGTGTTCCCATGTATCTGCTGCCTTTGTCATTGTAGGTCGATGTGGTTGTGGTTTGGAAGCTGCAGTCTAAGGAGCCTTGGTGAATTTCTGCAGTGTATCATGTAGATAGTGTGCACTGCTGCTACTGCGCATTGGTGGTGAAGGGAATGAAAGCTTCTGAATGTAGTGACAATGAGGTGGGCTGCTTTATCTTGGATGGTGTCAAGCTTCTTAAGTGTTGTTGGAACAGCACTCATCCAGGCAAGTGGTGAGTCAGGAGGTGAGTTGCCTGTGGCAGTATTCCTAGCCTCTGAACTCTGACTTGCTCTTGTAGCCACTGTATTTATATGGTGAGTCCAGTTGAGATCCTGGTCAACTCTAAACCCAAGTAAGTTGATAGTGGGGGATTTGGTACTGATAACATTGAATGTCAAGGCATCGTGGTTTGATTGTCTCTTGTTGGAGATGGTGATTGCCTGGCATTTGTGTGGTGCAAATTTTACTTGCCACTTGTCTGCCCAAGCCTGGGTATTGCGCAAATCCTGTTGCATTTGACTGCTTCAGTATCAAGGAATCGCAAATGGGGTTGAATATTGTGCAATTATTAGGAAACATCCCCAGTTCTGACCTTATGATGGTGGGAAGGTCATTGATGAAGCAGCTGGAGATGTTGGCACCTAGGACATTATCCTGAGAAACTCGTGCAGAGATGTGCCGAAGCTGTGATGACTGACCTCCAATACCATCTTCTGATGTGCTAAGAATGACTCTAACCAGCAGAGACTTTGCCCAGATTCCTATTGATTCCAGTTTTGGTAGGTCTACTTGATGCCACACTCAATCGAATGCAGCCTTGATGTCAAGGCCTGTCACTCTTCCCTCACCTCTGTATTTCAGCTGTCTTGTCCATGTTTGAACCAAAGCCGTAATGAAGTCAGGAGCTAAGTGGCACTGGCAGAACCCAAACTGGCTGTCACTGAGCAGGTGCTGCTTGATAGCATTGTTGATGACACCTTCCATCACTTTACTGATGATTGAGAATAGAATGATGGAGCAGTAATTTACTGAATTAGATTTGCTTTCCATGTGCAGGACATGGGCAGTTTTCCACGTTGTTGAGTAGATGCCAGTATTTTAACTGTACTTGAACTGTACAGGACAATATAAGCATGATGTCCTTAATTTTTGTGTTCACTTTCACTTGTAATGAAGGATAGCATCCAGTTAGTTGTCTCAATTACTTGGTGTGCCCACACACTCACTTTTTGTGTCTCATGCTCCAAAATACCTGGATCCTACAGCACTTCAGAATTCTGATCATTTTGAATTCAAGTAAAGGGTTGTAGAGTCATAGAATTGTCCAGCACGAAACAGACCCTTGGTCCAACTCATCCATACCAACCACATATCCTAAATTAATAAGTTTTTTATTCATTCATGGGATGAGGGTGTCACTAGTTAGGCAGCATTTATTGCCCATCACTAATTGCCCAGAGGTCAGTTAAAAGTGAACCACAATGCTGTGGGTCTGGAGTCCCATGTAGGCCAGACCAGGCAAGGATGGCAGTTTCCTTCCCTAAAGGACATTAGTGAACCAGATGGATTTTTCCAACAGTCAGCAGTGGATTCACAGTCATCATTAGACTCTTAATTCCAGATATTTATTGGATTCAGATTCCACCATCTGCCCTGGCAGGATTCGAACCTGGGTCTTCAGAACGTTATCTGGGTCTCTAGATTAACAGTCCAGTGATAATACCATGAGCCCATCCCCTCCCCAGTCTAGTCCCATTTGCCAGCATTTGGCCCATATCCCTCTAAAACTTTCCTATTCATGTATCCATCCAGATGCCTTTAAATGTTCTTCTTTATTTAGTCTTTCTCCCAAAATGAACAAATTTACTATTCCTACATTATACTGTATCTGCCAGGGAAGTATTCTCAATCTTCAGTGAAGTGATGGAAAGTATCACCAACATTTCTATCAAGCAGCATTTGCTTAACAATAATCTGTTCACTGCTGAATTTGGGTTCCACCAGGGCCACTCAGCTCTTGACCTCATCACACCCTTGATTCAAACATGAACAAAAGGGCTGATTTCCAGAGGTGAAGTGAGAGTGACAGCCTTTGATAACATGGCAATACTTGGCCGTGGTGTGACGGAGTCTGAGCAAAACTGGAATCGGGAAACTTACCTCTGGTTGGAATCATGCCATATGCAAAGGAAGGTTGTGGTTGTCAGAGATGTGTCATCTCAGCTCCAACACATCCCTACAGGAATTCCTTAGGGTAATGTCCTCAGCCCAACCATCTCAGCTGTTTCGTCAATGACACGCTATCTGTCTCGTGTGTGCTTAGTCTCGCATACGCTGTATCTTTCTTCAAATCATGACACCAATCATAAGACTAGAAGCGGGAATATTTGCTGTTATTTGTACCATGTTCAGCACCATTCATGACTCCTCAGGTATTGAAGCAGTCCGAGTCCAAATACAGCAAGACATATACATTATCCATGTCTGGGCTGACAAGTGGCAAGTGACTTGCAGCTGGCAAGTGCCAGGCAGTGATCATCTCAAACAAGACAGAATCTAAGCATATTCCCTTGATATCCAATGGCATTATCATCGCTGGATCCTCCATGATCAATATCTTGGGAGTTACCATTGTGTAGAAACTGAACTGGACTAATCAAATAAATGATCTGGCAATGAAAACAGGTCAAAGACTAAATGTTGCAGCAAGTAACTCTCCTCCTGACTCCCCAAAGCCTGTCCGCCATCTATAAGGCACAAGTCAGGAGTATGATAAAATACTGGACACTCCACTTGCCTGGATGAGTGCAGCTCCAACAGCACTCAAAAAGCTTAACATCATTCGGGGCAAAGCGACCTGTATATGATGGTCACCACATCCTCAAGCAGCCCTTCTGCTACCAGTGCTCACAACTAGCAGTGTATATTACCTACAAGATCACTGCAGAAACTCATTAAGGCTTCTTAGACAGCACTTTCCAACCACACCTGTAAATACCCTCCGGTGATTCATTCACATATGAAAGGTCTTCGATTTCTGAAGAAGAGTCTAGGCCTGAAATGTCAGCCTTCCTGCTCCTCTGATGCTGCCTGGCCTGCTGTGTTCATCCAGCTCTACACCTTGTTATCTCAGACTCCAACATCGGCAGTTCCTACTATCTCTGAAAGGTCTTCTGTTTGGTTCATGCTGCCTGACCCTCGCAGGGACAGGATTTGGGTGCACAGTTGATATCACTGTCTCTGGAGTTGAGAACAGAAATAACATTGGCCACATTTCTTGTTCTTGTCTGTCATTCGTGCCTTCTGCTGGTAAATGTACGGATATGATTTTCAGGTGGGCATTGTATGTGATTTGGTTTTGATGTCTTCCCCCGTAATTAGATGCTTGGCAGCATTTGTTGTAATGCTTTACATGAGATTAACTTTGAGGAAGGTACTCAAGTTCTAGTGAAACATGAGCAAAGGCCAAATGTGTTCAACAATTAAACAGAAAAAACAAAAGGGATGGAAAGGAATGTATAGCTTTCAGTGTCTAGAAATTGGATGTATTGCTTAGTTTAAATAATTTTTTTGTCAATAAAATTTCTTTTGCTGGAATATTTCCTTCTAATAACAAAAATAAAATGTTTGGGAGAGCAAAAGTTAAAATGTGTAAGAATATCATCATTCATTCACTCATCAGAAACAGCAGGGGTGGGTTTATGCCAAGGAAAGACGACTCCACAGATCTTTAAAAATGGCAGTCAGCGCTTGGATGCACAAATCCCTGTTTTCAACAGAGCCAGTTTTTGTCAAAAAGATGAAAAGAGTAGGTGCTGAGTTCGTTCGAAGATAGCAAGAACTGCAGTTGCTGGAGTCAGTGTCAACCCGTTGTGGAGCTGGAGGAACACAGCAGGTCCCGATCCGAAATGTCGACTTTCCTGCTTCTCTGATGCTTCCTGACCTGCTGTGTTCCTCCAGCTCAACTGTGTCGACACGCAGGTGCTGAGTTCAAACTTTCTGACTATTCCATGTGTCTTAACCATCAGTGTGAGAGTCACAAATTTATGTCATCGGTATAAATGGCCTTGAAAGGTAGATAATATTTGGACTGCTGTCATGAAAATGAAGTTTTTCTTTTGAAATGCCTTGCTCTGAAAACTTTTTTTTCAAAAAGATGCTTCAGCTGTCACAAAATTGAAAACTCCGTGTGTACTGCTTGAATGAGAGGCCATCTGCTACAGGTTAGAGGAAAAAAATGTAGCATCTGGTTGTGCAGTTTCAGAGGAGCTGTTTTTGATCTATTTTCAAGGGTATCAATGTGTCGTTATGAATGCTTGGTGGACTAACGGAATTATATATTCACCAGAGATTTGAGGTTCACAATTTGATTCACAGTTTAAAAAGCTGATGAAAAGTTGACCATCTTTGACATGGGACCTGAATTAAAATTTGTGCATCTTCTATAAAAGATTAACCACTTGATGTAAAAGTTTGAAAGGGATTTTTGAGTTGGCATTCTCATCACATGAAGTGTTTATTTGTGAGAGCAGCACAAGATAGTTCCAAGTTTATTTTTATTCATCACCACGTAGTCCCATGGTGGATTTTTAGTGCGTGGCTTGGGGAAGTGACATGGGGTAGGATCATGGAGCCACGTGGAGTGGGTGGAGTGCATTAGTTGGCATGGAGACTAGATCAAGGGTATGAGTTGCATTGGAGGGTATGAGAGATCCTGGTTGGTGGGTGAGTGAGGGTTGAGAGCTAGATCACCTGAAATACTTCACACTACAGATTTATATTTTTAAGTGTAGGCTCAAGGTTTATGGCATCACTATGTGGACCTTTGGGTTGTTTTGTACTGCAATAGATTTGACTTAGTTAGATTTGGTTTTGTAAATGAAAGATGCGTGTATTTGAAAGAATCAATAAGTTCTGTTTCTTAGATATAAACTCTGGTTGCTAATTGCAGAGGGGGTCTATCTGAGCTGCTGCGGAAAGAAAATAAGCAAATTGGGATTGCAGCTTCCCAGTTGTCAGTCACTTTCTTTGAAGATGGTTTATATGTCTGTAGCTCATCATCAGCACTGCAACCTGGAAGGTCCAGAGGCGGTCCTCTAATTGCCCAACACTAAACGTCGTAGCTGAAGTTTGGTATCAGTCAGGCACTGCAGACTGCCAGGTTTCTCTGAAAAATTGAGGCACACATTGATGAGTTTACCCTTAGACATTGTGGGTTAGCACATTCAATTGAGAATATGTTTGTGGATTTCAGGTCAGTGACACCGTTGCTGCATTTCATTAATGAGCATCGCAAAAATATAGTAATAATCTTATTAAATGAAAAAAAAACTCATTTTTAATTTTTGAGCCATTGTTGGGGTCAGACTTTTAAAGTAATCTGATAACACTCTGTGCAAAAACATTGAATAATTCACACTTGTTTAAAAATAGCCGTTTTTTAGACTTTTGCAAGGTAGCATTTGTACCACAACCCTCTCGCCCTCGCTTCTCAGTTAGAATCTTCTTGAAAAGGTTTGGTTTTACAGCAGTTGTCATCCATGGTATCTCACTTGCATGGCATCTCCTTTTGTGCAAACCCAGAATATTGGTTTTGGCCAGTTATGTAGTCACAGACAAGCCAGATTCTATTCATATGTGCAATTCCAGCAGGGATCAGTCGTTATAGCATGTACAGGAGACCTGAAGTCAAGTATTTAGCTTCACCAGTTGATGCCTGAAAAGTCAGTCGACAGAGGGTATTGAAACCTGGACCTTGGTTTGTATGATTCAGTTATTGACTACTTCAATCAACTAAACTATTGGGCAGACCAGAGCTTGGTCGTTGCAATTTTATGGGTTTTCATACAGTTAATTCCTCAATCTTCATCTTTTCCCCACCATTACCGTTTGATACTTGGCTATTTGTCAAATCTTAAATGTCACTTTTGGCCTACGTTGTTGTGATATGGCTTGTATTACTACAAAATTTTAATTATCCATCAGTTTTGTCTTCCTTTGATGTTTTTAAAAAAAAAAGACCGAATTAGAAATAGCATCATTGATAGTAATGAAATGAAATTTTCCTTCCCTTGCTGAAACATGCTTTAAAGTTATGTGCGGATCATTCAATGCTGATTAATTTTCGAAACAAAACAGTTGTTTGTATCTCCTGCTATTCTTCCTGAGGCAGTATCTTTCCATACTATCAATGGCTTTTGTTGTATTTCTATCGAAACTGTACGCCTATTCCTAAACAGGTATTAAGAACTGTAATGCACAAACTAAGTTTTACTTGGTCATTATAAAAGTGCAAAAATAAGACAAAGTGGCATTCCTTTTTACCAATAAACGTGTGCACTTTTAATGCATAGCAAGATCCAATAAATTGAGTCATAGAGTCAAACAGCACGGAAACGCACCCTTCGGTCCAACTCACCCGTGCTGACCAGACATCCCAATCTGACTTAGTCCCATTTGCCAGCATTTGACCCATGTCCTTCTTAAATCCTTCCTATTCATATGCCCGTCTAGGTTTGTTTTAAATGTTGTAATTGTACTCACTGCCTCCATTTCCTCTGGCAGCTCATTCCAGACATGCACCACCCTTGGCATGAAAAAGTTACCCCTGGCATCCTTTTTAAATCTTTCCCCTCTCACCTTAAACCTATGCCCTCCAGTTTTGGACTCTTTCCCCCCACCCCACCTGAGGAAAAAACCTTGGCTATCTGCCCTATCCGTACTCCTCATGATATTATAAACCTCTATAAGATCACCCCCTCAGCCTCCGATGCTCCGGGGAAAATAGCCCCAGCTTATTCATTCTATCCCCGTAAACCTTCCAGCCCCAGCAATATCCTTGTAAATCATTTTTGCACCCTCTCAAGTTGAACAACATCCTCCCTATAGAAGGGGGACCAGAAATGTACACAGTATTGTACAAGTGGTCTCATCAATGTCCTGTACAGTCACAACATGACATCCCAACTCCTGTATTCGATGTTATTACTGATGAAGACAAGCATGCCAAACAGCCCCTTTGCCACTATCTATCTGACTCCATTGTTCGGCAACACTCCCCAGCGCCCTACCATTAGCTGTATAAGTCCTGCCCGGGTTTGCCTTTCCAAAATGCAACACCTCACTATTATCTAAATTAAACTCCATCTGCCACTTTTGGCCCATTGTACTCTGAGATAATCTCCTTCACTGTCCACTGCACCACCTATTCGATGTCATCTGCAAACTTACTAACCATATCTCCTGTGTTCACATCCATGTCATTGAAACAAATGACAAAAAGCATTGGATCCAGCACTGATCCTTGTGGCACACTGCTAATCATAGGCCTCCACTCTGCGGGGGTGGGAGGGGTGGGGGGAAGCCCTCCCACCATCACGCTCTGTCTTCTACCCTCAAGCCAATTTTGTATCCAATTGGCTAGCTCCCCCAGGTACCATGTGATCTAACTTTATTATCAGTCCTTGTCAAATGCTTTACTGAAGTCCATATAGACAATGTCTACCATTCTGCCTTCATCGGTCTTCTTTGTCTCTTCTTCAAAAAACTCAATCAAGTTAGTAAGACATGATTTCCCCTCACAAAGCTATGCTGCCTATCCATAATGAGTCCTTGCCTTTCCAAATGCATGTAAATCCTGTTCCCCATTATCTCCTCCAACAACTTGCCCACCACTAGATTCACTAGTCAGTAATTCCCTGGCTTTTCCTTTATAGCCTTTCTTAAATAATGGCATGACATTTGTCAACCTCCATTCTTCTGGCACCTCACCCATGGCTATCGATGGTACAAATATCTCATGGATGATGTGCAAGTGATTTTATTGAATTGAAATTAATTAAACCAGGAAAGATAATCCTAGTACTGAGTTAAATTACTGATCTTCAAATGGTGTTGCATAATCTTCAGTTTCTATGCAAGCTCCTGAAATGAGTAAATGGAACTTTGAATTAAGATCCCTCCAAAGGATTGAATCTCCTGAAATGACATTTAAATTGTTGACTTCACTTGGGTGACAGTGCACCCAATTGAGATGAGCTGATATGAGACCACAGGCAATCAGATCAGAGGTAGCTCGTTCAGCCGATTGAGTCTGCTGTGCCATTCAATATGATCAGGGCATCATTGTTTAATACCCTTTCTCTGCCTATTAGGTAAGCCTAGCATTGAATAATGATCTGTCTAAAGATTGCAAATACTTAAATGTTTTATAACTTCCCAAAACACTCATTGTGTCTGGCAGCATTCTTCCTTGCCATCAATGACTTGGTAAATATCATTGCAAGCAGCTGTTTTTGTTGATAACTACATTCTGAAAATGGAGTCAAGTAATGGTGTGAAAATGCAAGAACAGCCAAATAGCCTCATGCTGATGTTGAACAAATGAAAATTTATTGTTGCTGAGGATATCACATCTGCAATTAACCATCAATCTTTTTCTAGATTATGTTGCTCACCCTACTTTGGAACTGTTCTGAAAGAACAGCATTGATATGGCTGTCATTGAGTATGATGAAATATGCAACACCTCTCTGGATGGGTGAAGCGGCATCTACAGTTCATGAGTTCATGGTTCACGAGTCTTCTTCATCTGATCCCTTGATTTGTACGTAACCCTTTTCACCCTGAAGCACTGATGACATGGTTGCCAAGCTTACTTCAACAGCAGTACCGAACAAAGAATATGCAGCAATATGTACAGGGCAGGAACACCACTTCCAAATGACACATCACCATGAGTTGGGCATATATCACTGTTCTTTCATTCTTTGAATTCTTTAAAACATTGAAAATCCTATACAATGCCATAGCTAGAACAGCTATCAGAGGCACCTGAAATGCACCATAAAATATGTCCTCACCAAAGTTATTCACATCCTGGGATCACAATAAGAAATAGTTGTAAATTCCCAGCTTGGTGATAACATCTGATCTACCCTGATCTTAAAAACTCAAAAAGGTGGGGAAAAAAATGATATCCTAGTCCAGTGGAGAAATGAGCAACAGGGGAATCCTAAAAGTCTTACAATCTATAGCATTAGTCTTGATCCAAGTTGTTTGTCCATGAATAATGAGATTCTGCTCACTTAGAGTTATCCAATTTTGTATGAAGGAAGCATGTTTCATTTCGTTTCATTTCATTAGACAAGTTCCACTTAGCACTGGGTTTGCTTGTGAATGGGGTCTCAGGCCTGCAGTGCTCCAGCAACAAGGAGATTTGGGGTTTTAAGCCCTTTTTCCCAATAAGTAATTAGGTAATTCTCAATTCATAAGTTGTGAAATTTATTTTAGACTGATGTAGTAATTATGGTGGGTTGGCCAGTCCAAAGCCATCTAGAGTTGAAATGTGCAGTTTTAACTTTTATTCTTTAATTTGCTGTATCTAGGCATAACTTCAATAGATCATTCCTCAACCATAACCTCTTTTGTTAATTCCAAGGAACAGCTGACTAGAAACAGACTAATGTTTCTTCTGTACAAATACTGCCAGACTTGCTAAGTTTAAACAGCCACTTTGCTTTTTAGTTCACATAAACCTTCCATAATCTCTCTTGTGCTACTTAAAAGCAATAGTAATGTTATCTTTGTGTGAAATACAAAAAGGGGCAGACCTTTATTGTCCTTCATATTATCCATTGCACATGCCTACAGTTTAGATTGTGATCCAGCTCTCAGGTGATATGAAGTTAAAATAACCGTATTCTATTTTTGTCAAATTATGTTTCACTCAATGACTGTTTTTTCACTTGTCTGAGCGACGAAATTTTGCTGGCAATGGAAATACTAAGTTCACAAGTCATTGTCCTCCAAGCCACTCACCAGCCTGAGCTGAAAATGCGTTGTCATTCCATTAGTGGCGCTGGGTGAAACACTTGGAACTCCCTCCCAAATGACTTTTTGCATCTAGCTGCAGCTCAGCCCCACCTTTTCAAGAGCTACTAGGAATGGGCACTAAATGGTAGCCCATCCAGTGATGCCTACGTTCTATGAATTAATTTTATTTTAACTCAACCATAAATCCAACTCGAGTAAGTAAGTGTAGCCGTGGAGTTGAACATTTATGCAGGCCATTGCACTATATTGCAAACATGAATCAATAGTAACTTTTTTCAAAGTCTCTTCTGATTTGTTTCCTAATAATGTGAAAGAAAAATATTCCATCAAAGTTTATTTTGCTGTTTCTCTTCAAAATAAACTATGTTGTTTGTAACAGTCCAATTTTAGTGGATGCAATGAAACATTCACTGCCCAGAAGTTGAAGAATTTATTTTCCCCTTTATTATCTGGGTTCAATTCACTTCAGGTGACTTAAAGAAAATCTCAGAAGAGGTAGCTGGAAGAGGCATGCATTTGTATTTTTCATTATCAGACCTGCTTTATTCTCCGTTAGCTCCATACGTTGCTGTAATTCACACTCGAAAAGGTGAAACATAGCTGCCACTTCCATCCATTATAAATGATTTTCATTGGAACATGTCAAATTGCTTTTCTGTTACAATGAAGATCAAAGGCCTCTTTCGCCACCATCGCACACAGTATTTCAGCTTCTTCCTTTTAAATAATAGGAACAGGATTAATTCACTGCAGTCATGTATCTCCCTTAGATCTCTGTCATTGTATGTGGCATTTGGATGACTGTTTATTGCAAATTGAGTGGATTCCTGACAAGAGATGTTTTCTTACTTAAGACAGGCAGGTGTTTGAGAGATATTACAGATTATAAGATTCCAGTCTTTCCAAATCTTTAGTGTCTCAGCTTTCTGCTGATGTGTTTCAGATTGTTGAAAGGGGCATAAAGGACAGTACATTCTTATAATATCTTTGGATAAACTTGTGGCACTGCATTATTGTGACCTTGTGTCAATCCACTGTCAGAGGAGCTGATGATCTGTTGAAAATTGCGTTTGTTTTTTTGAAATTATGATTTTCTTTGAATTTCAATTTAACCCATACAGTCCTTTTTGCTATAACACAATACTTGTGCTCTTGTGTGACCTCGTGTTACAGAAAATCACACAATAAAACTGACAGGGCTATGGGAAAAAAATAAGGTTAGGGACAGACCACCAAAAATATTACTCAAAATTGAAACAAATATATTAGTTAGCCTAACACAAAGGATACCACAGAATAAATAAATGTTAAATTCATATCTTATCAAGAAATAATAGTTAATTTAACACTTGACCTTGAAAAAATATCAAAGTGACTTGATGGGGAAGGAGAGTGGTTTTGAGGCTGCTAAATTGTTAAGACAGGGGCTGAGGGTCGTCATCATCACCACCTTGAGGTGCAGTCTTGGTTGTAGGGTTAGGACGAAAAATAGTTAATCCAGAAGTGGATGACTGTGGTTCATTGAATTCTGACTATTTCTTGGGGGTTGGCTTAAAAGGGACATCTAACTTTTACTGCTTTACCGTTTTTCTTCATAAAAAAGCTGTTCATAGGGTGCCAAATAAGTCCTTATTCCACCAGCTGATATCCTGCTATGTTCTGCTTTGTGATCATTGTCTTCTAAGAGCTGCAACTACTTCTCAACTTCCCTCAGGATAGAAGACGCAACAGAAGTGGAAAGCTCTTGTGGTGCTGCATCCTGGATGACTACTACTACTACATGCCAGCTTCCATTTCCCCCTCAGCAACAATTTGTAGATCAGCTAAGGAGAGGTCTTCATAATGGGACTTGAGCAGTTCTTCAACATCCTCACTCTCCACTTCTTCAACTCCAGCTTGCTTTGCAAGAGCAACACAATGTTCTTTGATTCTTGAGAGCTTCTCTGATGGTTCAAAGCCTTTAAAATCATGAATAAAATCTGAGAGAAGCTTCCACCAAACGTCATGCAAGCAGTTCTTACTGACGTCACCCCAGGCCTCCACAAGAATGTCAATAGCATTCTGATGTTAAAGCGGTTCCAAAATTGAAGAATACTATCCTTATCAACCTCCTCAGTAGCTGCAATCAGAGTCTTAAATGATGTGCCTTAAATAATAAGCTTTAAAAGCTGCTATTACACCCTGGCCCATGGGTTGAAGGAGGGAAGTTGTATTTGGAGGTAGAAATAGCGCTTTGATGTTTTCAGAAAGCTCAGCAATGGAGGGAGGATGGCTTAGGAGATGATCCAGAATGAAGAGAGTCTTGAAATCCAAATTTTTGTTTCTTGCAATAATTTCTCAAAACATCAACAGTAAGGTCAGAAAAAAAATTTGCCCTGTCATCCAACCTCTTTTGCTTGACCTAAAGTAGATACCTAGAGTAGACTTAATGTTACCTTTTCAAGGCCCACGGATTGGCAGAGTGGTACACCACCCTGCTTCTACTAACATTGGACTGTGCTTTTCGGTGCCAACGATCCTTTTCCACCTTAAATCCTGGAGTGTGTGCTTCATTCTTAGAAATGGAGGTTCTTGAGGGCATTTGCTTCCAGTATAAGCCTGCCTCATCCAAATTGAAAATTTGATCTAAGTTGTAGCCTTCTTCCTCAATCAATTTTTTTCACTATGGGAGGAAATGTCATCTCATGTTCCTCATCTGCACTGGCAACTTCAGCACATAACTTTGTTATGAAAAGCATAGCAGTCCTTAAAACCAGCAAACCAGCTGCTGTCTAGCACGAAAGGCAGGCACATCTGCAGGATTTTCAGCTGCTTCTTCTTTAGGTCTTCATAAATTGATAAGGCTTTCGCTTCTATGGTGAGAAAGCTGGTCCAAGATGGCTTTTTTATTTGATCTTCTATCTATACATTTAGAAGCCACCCCGTCTCTTGTTCCTTTGGCCAAGGTATCTCGGATTTTCTAGCACTCGGGCTTGTTCCAGCAATACAACTTGCTTTAATTTTTTCTGCATTGTCTCTCATGGCACATAATGTAGACTCCTTTATTCATGTTCTTTGATTATGTTCAAAATGCTTTATAACTTCTGTTCAAGTGTTATAGCCTTTCTTTTACATTCACCACCCACAATTTTATCACCAGAATGGTTCTTGGAAACATTCTTGTTACTTATTTATGGGTAATATAGCAAATTTTTCAAAAAAAATGAAAATTATGGGTTACCTCTCAAAAAGCGCTTCACAATGAAACACACGAGTCAACTGAACATGTGATGTCAACACAGAGACTCTGTTGGCATAAACATTGTATTCCTCTGCGCACTGCGACACTTAGTGTTGGGGATGAAATCTCATAATAGCCAACACATAGGTGAAAGTTTGCATTTTACAAACAGCATTACATTATAGCCAATTAACATTGACGAAACACATGGAATAGCAGAAAGGACTGTATACATGTTGTGATGAAGTTGTGAAAAACACAGTGGCTTCCAGATCGATAAGCATGCCCAGTGCAGAGAGACAAATCAGTTGACATGAATGACCCATTTTCTCCCATTATGCAGTAGCCCTAAGTTGATTATGACATTCCTTAGCAAATAAAATGTATTCTTGAGGCTTTAACCATATCGCAGTTTCGCAGATTGTGTATTGTGAGGACGTTTGCTCGACTGAGCACTTTTGAGTATTGATAGGATTCTAAGTAATGATCCAGTAGTTTTTTTTTAATTTGCTATGAAAATGCTTACTCCCTGAGCTACTGATGTTGGCATTTCAATAGAGCCACTCTTTTGGTAGATATCAACAGACTACCTCTGGGACATGACCAGAAACCTGAAATTGAACTTTTAGGCTTGGGCCTTAACAGCTGAAATGAAATTTAGAATACCTGCCAAGTAGATGAAGTTGAAATCATGTTTTTATTACTTCACTGTATTTTCTTTACTGATAAACACAGCAAAACTTGGAGAGATCCCCTGCCCTGACATAATTTTCAAGTAACTACAGCAACTGTACACCAATCCTTTGGACAGCTTGTATTAGCTCATTCAGGCATCATGGTTGATGTATTACGGTCTTTAATATCCACTCATTGAAAACTATAGGTTTATACGTACATTGTATTGAGCAAGTTTTAATCCATATTATTAATGCATAGAAATGAAATTTGAAACAAGTTTCAAGTATTTATTTCATTGTGTTCAATGGTTTCTGTTGATGTAGAACGCATTCGTACATTGAAAATATTTAGTGTAACCCAGTGGATTTTAGAGATTAAGCTGTGCTGAATGAAGAGATTTTTTTCCTGATGTGTCAATTTTCAGTGCAAAATCCATAAAGCAACCATTAATTTATTTTTTCCTTCATTGGTGGTATTGAAAGAACTGAAAAATTCTGGGTCCTATGGGTACAGAATCACAATGAGTGTTGAACAAAATGCCAATTTTTACTATGGTGCAAGTTGGAAACCTGAACAGTGCTTTATCAGAGATAGTAGGAACTGCAGATGCTGGAGAATCTGAGAGAACAAGGTGCAGAGCTGGATGAACACAGCAGGCCAAGCAGCATCAGAGGAGCAGGAAGGCTGACGTTTCGGGCCTAGACCCTTTTAGGCCTGAAACATCAGCCTTCCTGCTCCCCTGATGCTGCTTGGCCTGCTGTGTTCATCAAGCTGTACACAGTGCTTTATCAACTTATTTTCATAAAACACTGCATTGCTGTTGTTGCTTAGTTGGTAGTGGAACTGCTATTCGCACTCGTGAACTTTTTTTCTGATGGAGGTCCACTTTTGGTTGCCACCGTATAAGAAGGATGTGGAGGATTTGGAGATGGTACAAAAGAGGTTTACCAGGATGTTAGCTGGATTGGAGTGTATTAGCCATAAGGAGAGGTTGGAACTTGAATTATTTTCGCTTGAGCATCGGAGGCTGAGGGGGCAACATGATAGAAGTCTTAAAGTATGAGGTATGCAAGGGTGGAAATGTCAAATACTAGATGGCATAGGTTTAAGCTGAGAGGGGGAAAGTTTTAAGGAGATAAGAGGCAAGTTTTTTTTTTATGCAGAGGGTGGTAGTTGCCTGGAACGTGCTGGCAGGGAAGGTGGTAGAGGCAGATACATTAGCAAAGTTTTAGAGGCATTTATACAGACATATGAGCAGACAGAGAACAGAGAGATAGATGGGATTAATGTAGAATTGCATTGTGGTCGTAAGACATGGTGGGAAAAAGGGCTTGTTCCTGTGCTGTACTGTGTGTTCTAGGATCTGTCATCCATTTATTACTGTCAAGTTGCACAATGATTTCTTCCAATATGTGGCATGCTCTTGTATTCTTCATAAACAGAAATATCACACTTCAAGTGCATATCACTGGCTATGAAACTTTTCGGGATATCCTGGAGTTAGGACGATGAGCTATAAATTATTTTATCTTCTTTCTCTTATTGATTTCACTTGCTTATTATAGCCTGTAAATATAATTGTATTTAACACTTGGCAGCAGGTTATTTAGTCTTGAATAAATTGAAAGACATACAGGTAATTAGTATTATTTTATCTTTTTCAGATTTTAGTTGAATTTTTTTGCAGTCCTCTCAACCCATTGAACATCAAAAGTTTCCATGTCTCAAGTCTACTGTTGTAGGCCCACAGGCAGAGTTTCTCTCTACCTGTCTCTGATTTCGTATTCATTCATTCCTCAAAGATGTTATCCTTTTGAATGTTCGTTGATCTTTCAGAATTGGTCGAAGCTGTCAACAAGAGTCCCTGACATGGGGAACAACAAACATGAACTCTCAAATGTAGAATCTTACCTCAAAAATTGATTTGCTTTCTTTGCCTCAGCTGTTGTATCAGATTGTCCTGGTTTCCTCAATAATAGCTATCATACATAGTCCCTAACTATGCAGCAATTGAACCAGTAAGCATTTGTGTTATAAGATACACGTACTTGTTGTCAAAATGCTGTTTTAAACTGTGCTTCATAAACTTCAACCTGGAAAAGCTATTCCACTTCCAGGTTTTCAGACTGAACTCAATTTTGTCTGCTTCTGTAGTTTTTTTTTCTAAAATTTCATCATTCACAGTTTTATTTTCTTGTTAACTTCTGTTCGAGTTGTCTGCCTGATGCCATACGCCCAATGTGTATAGCCATTTATGCATTCTTGGCACGATTATAATTGGAATCTTTTGTACTCAACTTATGCACGTATCTTGTGTTCCTTTCGTCATTTTACACTTAAACTGAAGCCAAAATGTCTGTTGCAGAGATTTATCACTTAAGTATAGGAAATTCTTTGCATCCGCGAAATCACAAATTTGCCGATCTGTGTCTAAAAACTAGTAACAAAAATAAACGTCTGTGAGCAAAGATAAATATCATGGATACGTGATAACCGCTTTAACTAAATTCTGATAAGCTCTGCACTCGCAAATTTCATCATTCGCAAGGGCTCTCAGGAATGGATAAAGCTGTAATCATGGAACCCTTACTGACTTTGTTTAATCATTTTTGGTTGGAGATGAGAGCTGAAGATGACCTTTGGACCATAAGCAACAGTTTTGTTTTAAAAGAGGAGAACAAACAAACTGATATTTGTTTGAGTACAGTTCTGGAAGTTAATTGCACAGTGGCTCGGTGGTTAGTACTGCTGCCTCACAACGCCAGGAACCCGGGCTCGATTCCACCCTCGGGTGACTGTCTGTGTGGAGTGTGCACGTTCTCCCCGTCTCTGCATGGGTTTCCTCCACGTGCTCTGGTTTCCTCCCACAGTCCAAAGATGTGCAGGTTAAGTGGATTGGCCATGCTAATTTGCCCATAGTGTTCAGGCATTTGTAGATTAGGTGGGTCATAGGGTGTGGATCTAGGTGGAATGCTCTGAGGCTCAGCGTGGACTTGTTGGGCCGTAGGGCCTGTTTCCACACTGTAGGGATTCTATGATGATTTGATCCTATGATTTTGTTCCAAGTACTCTATAGCTGTTTCAGTTCTGGAGACGCATTGTCCTGAACTGTTAATAGCCAGCTTGGCGAGCAAGTCAACAGCCTTACTTAACAATTGTATTTCATTTCTCTCGGCTGCCATTGTGGAATTTCAACTCCTTCCCCAACGCATTAGCCAAGGCGTTCAGATTACTAGTCCAGATTTTACTGTTATAATGCCATTTCCCTGTTAAATGGTACCTGAAGCAAGCAATTTTATTTTTGTGGAAAGATGGGAGAAGCTGGGGTTGTCCTCAGAGCAGATAGCCTTAAGAATAGATTGGATTGAAATGTTCAAAATACTGAATGCTTTCAAAAGAGTCAAGAAAAACTACTTCCGTGGGCGAAAGATAGATAACTGGAGAACATAGATTTAAGATGATTAACATTAAAACTAGAAGCAGCAAGAAGAAACTTAACCTATAATGCATTACTGAAAGTTGGTAGAAA
The DNA here is from genome assembly GCF_021869965.1 of Rhincodon typus. Taxonomy (NCBI): domain Eukaryota; kingdom Metazoa; phylum Chordata; class Chondrichthyes; order Orectolobiformes; family Rhincodontidae; genus Rhincodon; species Rhincodon typus. The sequence continues at coordinate 37,474,160 of NC_063353.1, forward strand.
TAGTTTCACCATTTCAATTCAGATGAGATTTGAGTCAATACTCAAAAGAGCAATAGGGAAACAACAGGATTAATAGAATTAATTGGGCAACTTGACCAAAGAACCAGCACAATGGATCAAATTATCTGCTTCCTCTCTGTGTCATTTTATAATATGTTGCAAGACAATTTTGGGAGCCTTGATATTTGGAAATTTATCTTACCTCCACTATCAATTCCTTCCTTCCCTCATCTGTGCGCTCAAGATGTACAGGCTGTTTGAATTTTGCAGTACTTTCCACAAATGATCATTCCAAATCTGCACCTCAGCAGTAAACCTCCAGCACGAAGGCTGTACTCATAAGAAATCTGTCCATTCACAAAGGTCATTGAGCACAGATCAAGACTGAGGAGACCCTGCTGATATCAGATTTTAAATAAGCATTTTTTGCCAAGGTGACCTCAGTGGCAGAATGCAGCAGATTCACAGTGGAACTTTGCATGCTCCGTGCCATCTGGGGAAAAGAATTGATAACCAGTCCTTAAATTAAACAAAAGTTTCTATTTCAACCTGCTTTATCCCTTCAATAACACAAAGCACTCCATATGTACTGTCTTGAATTATTACCAACTATTTTGGAGGAAAAATCAGTTATTTGCATATAGGAAGGTCCTCTGAGTATTAGTGATAGAAATTATCGGTTTCTTTTGGGATGTGGTCACTGAGGAATACAGGTAACAGCACTGCTCACATACAATTATAGGATTAGGAGTTGTCCATTGTGCTACTAGCACAGGTTGACAAAGTTTAAGATTTCATGTTTCACTCAATGCTCCACTTGGGCTAATCAAGTTCCTGAGTGTGATTCAATCCTCAAATTTCTGACTCAAGTCAAAACTAAACTTCTTCATATAATGCATCTTTCAAATTACTTTCCTTCCTATTTATTCATTCAGGGAACAGATGAAATGTTGTTTTGGAGACGAAGTATAGCAATTAAATAAGTATCTTACGTTAGCAGCCAAATGAACCATTCCAATAAGCTTTGTTGCAGTTGTTCGTTAGCTCGCTGAGCTGGTTCTTATGTGGTGTGCAGATGTTTTATTATCCTTCTAGGCAACATCATCAGTGCAACCTCTAATCAAAGCTTCGATTAGAGGTCGCACTGATGATGCTGCCGAGAAGGGTAATGAATTGTCTGCTCGCCACAGAACAACCTGCTCAGCGAGCTAACGAACAACTGCATCCACAACTTGAGCTACAAATTTTTGCGAGATAGTAAGCCTTGTTGTATGCGTAGAATGATTGTTCGCAGATACAAAATATTAGATGAACAGCAAACTTGTTATAATTACATTTTACTTCTCACACAGAAGTAATATACTCACGAATCTTCAGGGAATGCTTTTAATACAAAAGTGATCAGTCACCAGTTTCTGGCAGTATGTATTCATAACCTGTTTCCTCCTCTTGGTGCCAGAGTAAATTACTTCTCATTAGTTGATCTCTAAGGAAGAATTTCGCTATCAATCAGTAAAAGATTATATTTTGTACCTGTTCAAATGTGAATCTCTATGAAGGCAGTCTGATGATTTGCTGGACAGATCCTTTATTTAGTGTGATACTGGCACTGTGCGGTACAGGGAAAGAAAGACGCTAATTTGATTCTGCTTTTTTCACAATCCTCATGCACCTTAGGGTCCACAGTTGCGCTAAGCAGTCTTGGATAATAATGGGCAAATATCAATCAAGTTTCTCACTCTTGATCAATGTCTGACAGTCCTTTTTGGAAAGTATGCCGAATATTGAAAGGACAAAATCTGTTTTGGTTATGGTGCTAAGAAGTTGACGAGATACTCTATATTGCATTTGGATTTGGAAATTAAGTTTTGGACTTTTCAAAAAGTGCATTGGCACATGCACATGACTGGTTAGGCCAGCGTTTAATGCTCATCCTTTGTTGCCCCATGAAATAAGCTGCCGCCTTGTACCACTGCTGTTTATGTTAAGTAGGGATTCCAAAGAATGCCGTGTTGTTTTTGATCAGGATGATGTGCAGCTTGGAGGGATATTTACAGGTGGTGATGTTCCCATGCATCTGGTACACTCCTCTTTCTAGATGATAAAGCTCAATTTGAAGATGCTGACTGAGGAACCTCCAACAATGGCAATCATCTTAAAGACAAAATACTACAGATGCTGGAAATATAAAACAAAAGGAGAAAGTGCTGGAGAAACTCAGTGTGAAGAAAAACCGAGTTAATATTTCAAATCTGAGATGATTTCCCCTGAATTGTGCCTCTCTTCCCATATGCTGCCAGATTTGATGAGTTTCTCCACTTTATGATTATATTGACCACAACTGTCTTCCTTTGTTCTCAGTATGATTTAGCAGAGCGTTTTCCCCAATTTAGTTTTTTGCTCCTTCATGACCCCTCTGGTTCAGGTCATTTATCAGTGTTTAGACCAAGCTGTGATGAGGTCTGGCTGAATGAGCCTGGTGTAAGCCAAACCGAGCGTCAGTGAATGGATTAAGTTGACTAAGTGTTGCTTGAAAGCACCACCAGCAAGGCTTCCAATCACCTTGATGATTGAGGGTAGTTTAGTGTAGTTATTGGTCCGATTGAATTTGTCCTGCTTTTTGTGGTTAGGCCATAACTTGAGCAATGAGCTATTTTGCACATTTTTGTTTACGTGTCCGTGTTGTACTGTTTTGGAGCACTTGGCTAGGAGTGTGCTTGATCCTGGAGCACAGTCCTGTTGTCACATGTTGTCAGGGCTGATCACTTTTATTAGGGCCAATGCCTTCAACTGTTTCACATAAAGTGAATAGAATTGCCTGAAGGTTGCCATCTAATGCTGGGCACTTCGGCAGGAGGCTGATCTTGTTTTTCCGCCGCCTCCGCCTCCACACTTACTTCTACTATCTCTGTTCACTTGGTTTGTTTGACTGAAGATGTTTGCAAATGCTTCAGTTTTATCAGTTAGTTATGTCTAGTGCTGCTCCTGGAATGTCTTCCTGTTCTTGCAGGGTTGATCCCCCAGCTGGGGTTTATGCTGGTCCATCAGTTTACAAACTGCAATTAAATAAATTTCTGCTGTTGTTGGCCTGTCTCATGCCTCAAAGGAGGGTATCCTCACTATGAAGGTGGAACTTAGTCTCCACAAGGACTGCGCAGTGGTTGCTTCTCCAAGCACTGTCGTGAACACATGCATTTGCAACAAGTACATGGGAAGGAGAGGGTAAAATACATTTTTCCATCATCTTGGTTCCCTCCATATGTGCTGCACGTTCAGTCTAGCAGGTATGTTCTTTAGGACTTGGCCAGTGTGATGAATTGTAGACTAACTAAAACAGAAGTTACTGGAAAAGCTCAGCAGGTCTGGCAGCATCTGTGAAGAGAAATCAAAATTAACATTTCGGGTCAGGCGACCCTTCTTTGGAAAGGTGAATTGTACCGCTGCCGAGCCAAGTGGTATCGGCAAGACGTTGCTTGTCCATGAGACTTCATGGGGTCTGGTGTCTAATTGGCGATTCCCAGAGTAACTCCCGATGTTTCCCCTTGTGCCTCCACCTCTCGTCAGTGTGTCATACAGTGAAAGGAATGGCAATTGTGTCTTAAACATAGTAATTCTCATGAAATCATACCTTACAGATCATGTTGGGTTGTTATTTGAGTGATTTGTGGTCAACTCTCCAAATTTTGTCACAAGTTCCTAGATGTCACTGTGGAGGGCTTTACAGGGTCGACAGGACTATATTTACCACTGACCTTTCCGATTCCTTGGTCAATGCCAGATGGTCTGCCTTCTAGAGTCATACAATATGGAAACAGACCCTTCGGTCCAAACGGTCCATGCTGACCATAATCCCAAACTAAAGTAGTTCCACCTGCCTGCGCTTAGCCTATATCCCTCCAAACATTTCTTATTCATGTACTTAACCAAATGACTTTTAAACGTTGTAACTGTACCCACTAACATCACTTCCTCTGGAAGTTCATTCCCCAGATGAATCACACTGGGGGTGAAAAAAAATGTTGTCCCTCATGTCTTTCAGGTGAGAGGAGAAAGATTTTAAAAATGTGCCCCCTAGTCTTAAAATCCCCCATCCTAGGAGAAAAACATCTGCCATTCTCCTTATCTGTGCCCCTCATGATTTTATACATGTCTATAAGGTCACCCTGCAACGTCCTACGTTCCAGTGAAAACAAATTCCAGCCTCTCCTTAAAACTCAAACTCCTCATTCTTGGCCACACCCTGGTAAATCTTTTCTGAACCCCCTCCAGCTTAATAATATCCTTCCTATAAAGGGGGTCCAGAACTGGACGCAGTATTCCAGACAAGACCTCACCAAAGTCCTCTGCAACCTCAACATGACGTCCCAACTCTTAAGCAATGAAGGCAAGCATGCTAAACAGTTTAATAACCACCCCGTCTTTATGTGACCCAAACTTCAAAAATTTATGTACTTGAACCCCTAGGTCCTTCTGCTCTACAACACTATCCAAGACCCTGCTTTTAATTGTATAAGTCCTGCCCTTGCTTGTTTGACCAAAATGTAATATCTTGCATTGACCCAACTAATCAAGATCTCTTTGTAATATTAGATAACCTAAGGTTAATTAAAATTAATCAATTAATTAATTAAAATTCTAGTTTCAATCCTTAGATTAGCAGTTTGATGCAACTGAAAGGCTTGCTCAACCATTCAGAAAGCAATTAAGAGCCAACTATTTTGCTGCAATCTGGATTCGTACACTGGCCAGAAATTGAGAGCAGATTTTCCTTCCCTACAGGACATCAGCGAATTGCACGGTCTTGCTTACCAACAATAGACAATGTATTTGTCTTTACCATTAAATTAGCTTTTAATTCCCGTTTCATTACATTAATTCAGACTTCACTATCACAAGTTCTTGGCATCACATGGGCTGTAACCCATTTAGAGATAGTAAGAACTGCCGATGCTGGAGTCAGAGATAACTCAATGTGGAGCTGGAGGAGCACAGCAGGCCAGGTAGCATCAGAGGAGCAGGAAAATTGGATGTTTCAGGTTGGGACCCTTCAGAAAAATGAAGAAGGGTCCCAACCCGAAACGTCAACTTTCCTGTTCTTCTACTGCTTCCTGGGCTGCTGTGCTCCTCCAGCTCCACAGCTGTAGCCCATTGTCAGCCACTAATGTTCCCCATTAGCAGCTATTGATTCCCCCAGGCTGACCTTCACCGATTTCTTTGTCTTCCCAACTGTTTTTCTGTCTCTCTCGGCTCCATCTCCACCAATTGTTTTCTCCTCCCACATTCTATCTTCAGCATGTATGCCCACTCTTTCATTGCTAAAATCTGTTCAGAGGAAGCGTCACTGGACCCAAAGTGTTAAAACCAAAACAGAGAACAATACAGTACGGGAACAGGCCCTGAGGCACTCCAAGCCTGCGTCGCTACATTTTGCCCTTCCATGCTAAGACTGTCTTCAATTACAGGATCTGTATCCCTCTATTTCCTTTCTGTTCATGCATTTATCCAGGTGCTTCTTGAATGCTGGTATTGTGTCTGCTTCTACCACCATCTCTGGCAGTGCATCCCAGGCACTCCCCACCCTTGGTGTGAAATACTTGCCTCACACATCTGTTTTGAACTCCATTCACCCCCCCCTTGCACATTGAACTTGTGTCCCCTAGTAATTGACCCCTCCACCTTGGGGGAAAACATCTCATACTTTCCACTCTGTCCATGCCATTCACAATTTTAGAAACTTCTGTTAGGTTGCCCCTCAATCTCCCTCGTTCCAGTGAAAACAAACCCAGTCTATCCAACCTTTCTTCATAACTAAAATCCCCCATACCACGCAACATCCTCATGAAACTTTTCTGTACCCTCTCCAAAGCATCGACCTACTTATGGTAGTGTGGTGACCAGAACTGCACGCAATATTCCAAGTGCAGCCTAACTAACTAGTCTATCCCTATACTCAGTGCCCTTCCAATGAAAGCAAGCATGCCATAGCCTTTTTGTTTGAAACTACCTTATCTACCCATGCTGCCACTTTGAATGATCTGTAGACCTGCATACCCAGAGCCCTCTGCATATCAATACTCTTAAGGGTTCTGCCATTCACTGTGTATTTTCCACCTGTACTTGACCTTCCAAAATGCATCATCTCACATTTGTCTAGATTAAACTCCATCTGCCATTTTTCTACCCATACCTTCAACTGATCTACATCCTGCTGTATCCCATGACAATCCTCCTCACTATCTGCAACTCCACCAATCTTTATATCATCCAGAAAATTACTAATTAGACCAGTTGCGTTTTCCTCCAAATTATTTATGTCGATTACCAACAGCAGAGGTCTCAGCACTAATCCCTGTAGAACATCACTAGTCACAACTCTCCATTCTGAAAAGCATCCTGCTTTCTCTCTACAGATGCTGCTAGACCTGCTAAGTTTTTGTAATAATTTCTGTTTTGTTTCTGATTTCCACCGACTGCATATTTTTAGGGTTTAATTTTGCTGTCTGCTATAATGGGATAAACACACGTCCCCCAGAACTTAGCCTCAATCTATGCATTCCTAACAACAACAGAAATAGAGGAAGGGAGGCCAGAAGATTTAGGGAGGTAATTTCACTTGAAGGCATGGCCACCCATTATGGATCATAATCACCTTCTTGAGCAATTAGGAATGAGTAACAAATGATGGCCTTGCTTTTCTCAAAATAGCCAAGAATGCTCCAGTCTGAATAGCAATCTCTAGCAATAGAGATAGGTGAAAAGTGAGCCAAATGGTAATGACGTAAGGATCAAAGGAGTGAGTTGAAGTTGTGCTTCAAATATAGCACCTCAGAATTTATGAAAGACAGGGAAGGATAATCAAACGAGCAAAATATATTCAGTTATGTTGCTCATGTTTAAAGGACTCTTCCCCACCCCCAACCCCCGTTAAATTGTTGTTCATGTTTTTCTATCTCATGATAACAATCTTGCTCTTTGATTCACTCATCTTTGCTATTATGCAAATTGGACTTGATCTTTTATCTTCATAATGGCTAAATGGCGAGATAATGAAATTGAAGTTGATTCAGTGTTAAGCTTGTACTGACAGGCACAACAGGCTGAAAGAGCTCCTTTATTGCTGAAATTGCCGCGATCATCATTAGGATAATTCTGTTGAATTTCTGGAAGGTTACAAATGGCACTGTTAACTTTTTCGACGTAAAATAATGATTATAAAACCATGCTAGAGACAAATAACAGTCGAACCTTAAAAAATCTCTTTATAATGTGCTAACAGTTCACAAACATTGACATCCACTAATTTTAAGAAAAGGGATTTGTTGTAGTGTTCAGGTGTCCTTAAGATGGACAATTTGAAAATTACTGTTTTAATGAGTGAAACAGGCAAGTTTTTGCTGTCATATTTGATCAGATTGTTCAGCTAATAGAAGATGAGAAGGAAAAACCAAATGCAGGAAAATGGAGTCTCAGGATTTGGCCTTCAGTTTCAGAATGTGGTGAAATAAACTACATTTTCCATATAATTTGATTCTTACTCAGACCGTGGATTTCTGTTCGAATTTTTTTTCCTCTATCCCATTCTGGTATGGCTCAATGGTTGCAATTTTCTTACTAAATCAGGTGGTTACCTAAGTGTTGTGTATAATTCTTAGAGTAACATGCTTTGTATACAGTCCTAAGCCTCATCCTCGAGATGAGACATGAAGTTAAGGCTTTGTCTATTTTGCTGTTCCAGATGGGCAGGATATAATTCAAAAAACAAGGAGTTTCTCCAATAAATTTGAGTGCCGTGCACATTTTGACTGAAGGCATGACATTGTACACCGAATTGGACCTTATTGAAAGGTGTGGTTATGTAGACTTTGAGAATCTGCTGTATGATTATAGAAAAGTACTTGAGATGTCAAAATTACTACTGTATGCATCTTATTTAACACGTGGTTATTTCCTATGATGAATGTCTGGGTATCAGGTACTTATTCTACATGTTCATTGGTTACTGAACTTTTATTTGGTACCATAGGTTTACGGCACTAAGGTGTTTAATAATGAAATGGAAGGAACTGGAAATACTCAGGTAAGGCAGCATTTCTGCAGACAAAAACCAGGTTAACATTTCAGATTGATGACTTTTAATCAGATGGTTTTTATTACAGATTTTTAATCCGTGCAGTATCTTGTAAACTGGAGGAACAATACCTGATATTTTGTCTTGGAAGCTTACAGCCCAATGGCCTTAACGTTGACTTCACCGGCTTCAAAATCCCTCCACCCCCAGCCTTATCCCATGTCCAGCCCTCCCCCCACCTGACATGACCTAACCTGTCCATCTTCCTACTCACCTGTCTGCGCCACCCTTTCCGCAGACCAATCACAGTAATCCCTTACCTCCATCCACTTATCACCATCTCTCTTACCCTCTACCCCCCCCCCCCCCCCCGCCCACAGCCCCACCCACTCCCATTTATTTCTGGACTCCTCTTACCCCTCCCCAGCCCAGACAAAGAGTTTTGGCCGAAAACATTGACTTCCTTGCTCCTCAAATGCTGTCTGACTTGCTGTGCTTTTCCAGCCTCTCACCTTTTGACTCTGGCTTCCAGCATCTGTAGTTCTCATTGTCTCCCAGTATTTTGTTTTTAAGTTGGTTAGTTACTGCATTCACTGAGAGATTTTCATTTTTGTAAGTGGATGTTATGTTTTGAAGTAAGGTACTAGTACATCACACAATGTGACATGCTGTTGCAATCTTTTAGGTACAGGTCTTTTTTGCAACCTTTTAGGTACAGTCGCTTCTCCCCGGGAAAATTACTTGACCAGAGATTGTTCTCCTTAACATCCTTGTATACAGGTGCAAGAGTTTTACGCAGCACGAACCTCAAGCCAGGCATCTTGCGTCGCAAAGAATGACCGTCATTTATTTGAATCATTTTGCTATTGCTGTACATCTCACTGTGCAATAATTTTCAGAAAATGCACATTGTTTATTATGGATTTTGCTGTAATAAGTGCTTTTATAGCATATAGGGTAACCAGCCATTTTATTGTCATTGTATTATTATTTGAATCAAGATTACAGTCATAAAAATCATAAAGTAGCCTCATTGACTGCCTATTAAATATCTTACAGTCTTTAATAATAAATGTTGAGTCATCTGGATTTTGAATGTTTATGCAGCTAATGAGAGCATTTGTTCATATTCGGTGTGTTTTTGGTTATGTGAAGTTATCTCATGATCCCTTCTGCCAAAGAGCAGTAACATTGAATGAGTTAAAAGTATCCCAAGTGTTTTAATATATCTCAGAACTTGAGTTCTATATATAGATGGATAATGTAAAGATTGCCTTCTTCGGACAATTATAGTCTTTTTTTTTTTACAGTGTGCGTGCAATTGGAGAAATAAGCCAAATAGCAAACCCATTAACAGCTGCTTCCTCCAATACCAAATGTTAGTTATATATTTCACATGACACCCAAAACGTTAAGTAGTATTTACTTGTCATATTCTTCTTCTCCTCATTGGGCACCAAAAGTTTGCATCTTCTGTTAAAATGTATAATTTCCTTCAATTTCCTTTGGTAGTGACACTTAACCAACTGACTGCTAGGTTTTGAACATGGACAGACAAGTGTTTTTTGGACAGTCATTACGTAATTGAACTTCTTATTAAGGTAAATGGAACCCAACGTAAAAACAATTGTCCGGAAAACAGGATTGAGTTCCACAGACATGAATGTCTTATGTATGGTTTTACGTCAACGTAGCCAAGTAGATGGTATACTGAAATAATTTTAAAATGTAACTAGCTGTACATCATGATATAGTTTGTTGTGCAATTTGTGCTTGAAGAAAGTGACAGTTGTACAATGGAATGTGCCAATCTCACTGCTAACCAATGAGAAGTCAAGTCCGCTAGGCTTAATCAAGGTTCACAAATGGAATTAAACTTCGTAGTCCCTTTTATAAATACACTATGAATACATCAATAGAAATGTAGTACAGTGAAGCAGCTTACACAGGAAGTAGTTTTCAATGTGAAGTTACTTCCCATCAGTTGAACAAAAAGAAATATCTCAATTACTTTGGGGAGGCATTGGTAGAAGTGGTGTTCACTAGACTATTAATCTCAACCAAATTAACTTCTGGGACCTAGGTTCAAATTCCATCATAGCAGATGGTGGATATTGGATTCAAAAACCAAATCTGGAATTAACAATCTAATGATAAACAATCGATGAAAAGCAGTTGCTGATTGTTGGAAAAATCCATCTGGTTCACTCATGCTTTTTAGGGAGGGCAATCTGCCATCCTTACATGGTCTGCCTACAGTGTGGTTGATTCTTAACTTCCATCTGGGGCAATTACGGATGGACAGTAAATGTTGACACGGGCAGTAAATGTTGATGCAGCCAGTGACGTCTACATCCCATGACTAATTTTAAAAACTTTTCTTTGATTCAGATCATACGATTCTGATGCTTAAATGTTTATATGAAATTTCTGTCAATAATTTTTTGAAACAATCAATCTGGTGAATTTAAATTAGAATGCAAAACTGGATGACATTTAATAAATGGCTGGAGGGGTGAAACAGAGAGCAAAAGCTAAAACCAGGTTTTGAGTAGTTAGATGTGGATAGTGGTGTTTCCAGAGATTCCATTATGGAACCACTTCTGATTACTGTGTCATTATATGATTTGGATATTGGTCCTGATGCAGTGGTACCAAAATTTGTATAACAAAATAAGAGGCCTACTTTTCTTTTAGACCTTAGAAAGCTACAGAGTGCTATTGACGGTGTAGAAGGGAATTTGCCATCTCTGAGTGAGTTGTGACACATTTTCGAGAGAACAATCAAAAGTAATACTTTGTGTAAACACTGAGGGATTTGTTCACAGGATGTTGAAGCAGCAATTTAGATGGATAAGTTTGGAAAAAGAAGCTAATAGAATTCTAAAATTTATTATGACATAAAGAACATGAAAGCCAAGCAATAATAATAATAGGTCTGTACAAAACATGAATAAGACCTCAATTTGAGTACTGTGTGTAGTGATGGGTCAGCACACTATGGGAAGGATGTTGACACTGTTGAAAGGCTACTGTGCAGATTCACACTTAAGGAAATTAAAATATGATGGGAAGCATCAAAAAATTGTATCATATTTTTATGAGACCAATGCAGATTAACAGAGTGCTATGATAGTCCTTTAGATAATGAAAAGCTTGGTTAATGTTGATAAAATATTTCTAGTACTTGATAAGTCTAAAATGAGGAGTCGTTGATGCAAGATTAGCATAAGAGATTTGAAATCGAAAGAAAGATGAACATCTTGATTCAGGGAATAGTGAGGCTGTGAAGGACCCTTCCAGGAATAATTGTTGCAGCAATTGTCAGTATGTAAAATTATTTTGGATAAGTAGTTGAACCAAAGGGAAGATCCAATACTATGTCTCATGATAAATCCTCAAATTCACAGGATCGCAGAATTGTTATGATGCAGAAAGAGGCCATTCAGCCCATCATGCCTGCACTGGTTTAGTTGCCTAGCGCCAATCTCCTGCCTTTTCTCCATATCCCTGGCATGCCATTTCTGTGCAAATAATATCTAATGCTCTCTTGAACGTCTCAGTTGAAAGTGCCTGCCAGCCATTGCCAGGCTGTGTATCCCATGCCATAACTGCTTGCTGTGTGAAAATGTTATTTTCCTCATATCATTGGCACATGGCTTTAAATCTATGCTGTCTCATTGTTTATTTCTTTTACAAGGCCAGATAGCTTTTCCCTGAGCATTAGATCTCTTTCTCATCGACCTGACATGCCACCTTGTAATGTTCTGTGAATCTGCTGCTGCCACCACCCTTAACTTACATGAGCGCACATAGCATTGTTCAACCTTCCGTAACACGAGTGTGCAGTTACTGTTTCAGTTCTGAAAATATGCAATTTTCCACTCACAAGTAGTGATTTTTCAAACTGGAAAGGGATTAGGTAAATATAATTGGCACTGTTTAGTACTGATTGACCAGGTAATATATCCTGTTTGTGTGTGTGATTGGCATGTACCTCACATGTTAGCATGTCAGCATATCATGCTAAGAGTATTTGCCATTATCCTCAAAACCTACTGGAAAATATCACAATACATGTCAAAGCAGCATGAAAAGAAAAAAGTAAGAATTTCAAGTTCAGTTTCCAAAAAAAAAAAACAGAAATATCCTATTGGAAACATTGGTTAAATGCAGAAAGACGGCCAATCATTCCTGTCCAAGCAATTTCTCCTACTCTTGAACTCAGCCACGTTCAGAATTCTCTGGGCCCTGGACCCCACTCACTTAACCATAAAGCTCACATTTATAGTAAAATGCATCAACTGTTTTATTATAAAGCAAATGATAATATATGTGCAAAAAACAAGTACACTGATAGGATTTCAGTTTAAGATATCAGCAGAGCCCTTGAGGCCATTTGGTTTTTGTTTAAAAAGGGTCATAATGTATCTTGGAGGTAAAAAATCAGTTTTTAAATATTTTCCATCTTCTGTGTATGCAGCAGATACAATATTCAACATCTTTCATATGTCGTCTTGATAAATCAGACGTGCAATGTAAGAAATGGAAGCTATTTCCTTGTCGTTAATAGCCAATCAAACCTTCAATAGCCCAGTTTACATGTGGATACTAAAGCATGGGTAATCTCTTAACAACTGAATTTCACCTGAATTAACCAGAGGGTTGGGGTGCGGGGATTTAAATTTGCAACATTTGTAGTTAGTGAAAGAATTATTTACTTATAGCTCAGAGATAGTAAGAACTGCCGATGCTGGAGTCAGAAAGTCAGATGCTGGAGGCTTCTTCAGAAGAAGAGTCCCGACCTGAAACATCAGCTGTCCTGCTCTTCTGATGCTGCCTGGCCTGCTGTGTTCCTCCAGCTCCACATTGTGCTATTTACTTATAGATGTTCTCTTTTGCTAGGTTAGAATTTTATTGATCCCAGCAATCATTTGGATACCTTTGCTTGAGACTGCTCTTTATTTGTGATCCTGGAGAGTGAATGTGGACGTAAAGCTTATGTCCAATCATCTTATCCAACATCTCTTTTCCAACAGTGTCAGTAGATAATAAGGACCAAGACCCTGAGATTTTTATTTCACTACCAAGCTTGGACAGACCATTGTGCTTTTGCTACAATGCCCTTGCTGACATGAGTGACTTGGCACAGACTGCAAATTGGAGACCAGCATCTTATCTGTATAGGTCAGTGCTAATAGGAAAAAATTTCATTTTGAACAGACTGTAGGCTTCAGAAGAAAGCGGTGACAGGTGGGAGAATTATTCAATTAAATAACTATTCCTGGATATATGCATTGGAGATAACTTTATTGATCTGCTTTGATTTTATCTTGATCATGTATGGCCCTAATTTGGCTTTTGTTAATTTGTGCAGACCAAGCGTCAAATTGTATTCATGTAGTGGCATTTGTGTGATACAAAGAAGGCTGCAGTCGCAATTCTACATTGCTGAGTTTTTCAACTCTGCTTTCCCCACAGCAATTCTATAATGTGCAGGTCAAAATGGGAGAACCGAAGGGATGGATGTCAAGAATAAACTCATGACTTAGTAACAGCACAGCAGTAGTTCATGCTGAGCCTATTAAATCAGCATAATTAGTAGAAAATGAGAGGCAAGGTTTCTTAAAAAAAAATGTTATTCCACCTTGCGATGATGTGTCATTTTTTAAATGCAAAACCTTTGCATCATAGCCCTGGTTAGAGGTCCAAACAAAAGGGATTGCTAAATTAAGTTTCATAGAATCCCTGCAGTGTGGAAACAGGCCACTCGGCCCAACAGTCCCCACGGACCCTCCAAAGAGCATCCCACTCTATCCCTGTAGCCTGCATTTCCCATGGCTCATCTACCTATCCTACACATCCCTGGACACTATAGGCAAATTAGCATGGCCAGTTCACCAAATCTGCACTCCTTTGGACTGTGGGAGGAAACTGGAGCACCTGGAGGAAACCCATGCAGGTGCAGGGAGAATGTGCAAACTCCACACAGTTGGCCAAAGCTGAAATTAAACCCGAGTCCCTGAAGCTGTGAGGCAGCAGTGCTAACCACTAAGCCACAGTGCTTCCCTTCTACCATGCTCCAGCCAGGAATGATTTTTGTTTTAATCCTTTGAGTATTCAATCTGTTTGTGAATCCCTCATGTGAAATGTTCATGCAGCTACATTGCTACCACATTTTTCCCAGAACTTCAGTGACACATAATGCTTGGTGTGTGTTTAACTGTGAAAACCACTGTACAGTTGATTACAGACTCTGTTCCTTTGAAACGTGAACTTTGCTTGGAAAGATCCTTTCAGATAAATAAATCAAAACTCAGGTTTTGCAGCTTATAGATGGTAGGCGTAGGTAAAAATTCAGATGGTAAATTAGAGCTAGGTTCCAAGCAATACCTTGCATGATATAAATTTGACTTAAGTGGCGTATTCTTCCCAAGATTCCACTACGGATTAATTTTGATGATAATACAATGCTGTTTTGTAGACTCTCAAGTAGAAAAAGAAGCAGAAAATGCTGGAAATAGCCAGCAGGTCTGACAGCATTTATGGAAGGCAAAACAGAGTCCATGTTTTAGATCTATGACCTTTCTTCAGATGTTGCCAGACCCACTAAGCATTTACAGAGGGATTTGTAAGCAGGGATGCTCTACTGGGAGCCAACACAACTTGGCGACCAAAGGAAATGGGAGATGATGCGTGGACAGCAGAGTTTAGGATCTTCTCAAGCTTTGTGAAGGTAAAATGTGCCGGAAGACCAGCCAGAAGTCTGTTGGGATATTCAATCCAGTGATGCAAAAATGTGAACGGCAGTTTCAACAGATGAGTTGAGATTGGAGACAAATCTGCCAGTACTAATAGGTGGAAATGGGAGTCTTGGTGATGACACACATGTAAGGTTGGAATGTTAATCTCTGAATTAAATATGATTGCTGGGTTGGGAACAAAATGTTGTCAGGGAGAGAGATTTGTTTACAAGGGACAGGAGTTTGTAGTGGGTACCAAAACAACGGCTTTTGTCTTTCAAGTATTTATTTCGGGGAAATTTTTGCTCATCTTGTATTCGATCTTAGGTATTCTGATAATTTAGCAATGGTGGAGCAGTCAAGAGAAATGGTGGAGAGGTATAATTTGGCCTAGTGAGCATACTTGTAAAAACTAATGCTGTGCTTTTGGATGAGTTTGCCGACAGGCAAAATGTAAATGAGAAATGAGAGGGGACAAGGATAGATCATTGGGAGACATGAGTGTTTTACCACGTGCATCCTATTCTGAATACATTCATAGACTCATAGAATCTCTGCAGTGTGGAAGCAGGCCATTCAGCCTATCGAGTCCACACCACCGCTCTGAAGAGCATCCCACCCAGACCCACCCCTTACTGGACCCTGTCCCTATAATCTTGCATTTCCCATGGCCAATCCACCCCATCTTTGGACTGTGGGAGGAAACCCACGAAGACATAGAGAATGAATATTAAAATTAAAAATAATTGATTACCATCAAGGACCCAGGCATCGTGTCCTTTTGTTATCATTGTTTTTGGTCAATATTTCATCTGGTCATCAATTTTCAGTATTTAGCCATGTGATTATTACTGAATGACTAAAATGAAGCCGTCTTGCTTCCACAGGACCAAATGTGTATAACAATTAAGAGGAATTGACTGTGAAGTTTACTGGGATATCTTGAGGTCATAAATGACGTGATATAAATGCAAGTCTTTCTTTCAACATTAACTAATAACCCTTGTGAAAGAAGTCATGAAAACGAAGATGAACCATCAATGTCATTTTTCTCATCCGTTATTTCATTTTATACCTATTTTCTATTAGTA
Source organism: Rhincodon typus (assembly GCF_021869965.1). NCBI lineage: Eukaryota > Metazoa > Chordata > Chondrichthyes > Orectolobiformes > Rhincodontidae > Rhincodon > Rhincodon typus. Next base: position 37,490,062 of record NC_063353.1, read on the forward strand.
GTAATGAATCCTGTTGCAATCAACTTCGTGGTTGTTTGAATTTTCAAAAGCCGCAACACCATAGTGCAAATAAAAAAAAGCGGGAAGCAACATTCAAAAGACAGTAATTCCCTACCCTTTCAATTTAGAATGACTGGTTTCAGACTGTGCTTCAGAGACTTTTGGCAGTCAAATTATCAATTCTCCATAGTTATGAGATTGCTGCACATTACCAGGCCATGAAGAAGACACAAGAAGAAAACAAAAAAAATGAACTTTTCTATAAATGGACCAAAGTCAGTTGACAATCAGCATAAATTCATAAATAACATTGTATACTTCAGTAGGGCCTTGAGTATACCTGACAAGCCAAGGTCTTCACAGGCAAAAGAATGAAAAATAATAGTCAGAACAATGTTTTTCACTTCATTCATTAATTGCATTAAGTTAAACAGGACTTTGAATTAAGATAAATCTATGCCGTGCTCAACATATACAAAATAATCTGTAATATTGGTTAGAGATAGTAGGAACTGCAGATGCTGGAGAATCCGAGACAACAAGGTGCAGGGCTGGATGAACACAGCAGGCCAAGCAGCATCATAGGAGCAGAGAGGCTGACGTTATTGGTTAACTGGCTTTATATGACCAGCATCGGAGTCTTTTGAAGGCAACTAGCAATGGACAAGAATTGCTGAACCTCCCAAAAGTACCATATGCTGATAACAAATGTTTGAGAATGTATATATTGTGTCATGTTAACTGTACAAACCAGTTCTGTTCAATAAGTATATAAATGGAGTTGTTCTTTCCCAGATTCATCAGCAGGTCCATATCAACTATGTCTCCCAGGCTGAAGAGTACTTGCTTCAACACAGTATAGCGCAGAAGCAGTTGAGTAATTTGCTACAAAATTACAGAATAAAGATATTACATGGTATTATCTTTATTATAAAGCTACTTTTTTTAGCGCTTCAAATCGATTTATTTCCCATCATGTAGCAAAGTAAAACATTGCTGCTTAATGGTGTAATTTAGGCCAATTGGTTGCTTTGAGACACAATCACCCTGTAAATGGAATGGCAGATTGCAAGCTTTGCTATGCTTTCAACATGCTTATTCATCCACTTCACAAAAGGTAGTATAAATTATTTTCTTGAATTATGATTGGTTCATCCTGTAGCACTTAATTCTTATTGCAAATCTCACGCTAGTGACTTAAGTGCCAATTTCAGATCATTTAAACACTCAGTATTAGCTAATTTTTTTTGTAAGTAATTTTTATGTTTGTGGAAAATGTGATCAAGCTTGAATTCTTTTTATTAAATTGACACTTGAAGAGCTTCATTTGTATTTGGATTTTGGATGGTGAAATAAAACCACTGCAGTTTCTTTTCCAAAGTTCAGCATTTGCTGTCTTCAATATGAGATGGAAACCTTGATTTTGGTGAGTAGATTCACTAATGCTGTGCTGTTCGACACAATTTTTCTGACGTAGCCAACACTGTCTTGAGGAATCTCTCGGTGAGCTAGGGAGGGAAATAAATAGTTTGTATTTCTGATCAGTAACTAATGACTGCGGCCCGGAAACATGCTTGTTTCCTGTATTGCAGGTGGGAACAGCTCCAAGTTTAGCTGTAATTTACACCACACTTTAAAGATTCCCGGATGAAATATAGTCACGTCGCGTGAAGAATAAAATTGCTCTTGACCCTGAACTGGAAAACTCCATCAACTTTGCTTTGAATTTCCGTCTTGACCTACTTAATATGCCCCATCTCTATACTTTGTTTAAAAACAAATCAGGCTCTCATTTGGTGCTTTCAGGAGAGGAGTACAACAAAAAATCATTTAAATCATTTATTGTCATGTGTATTCAATGTAAAAATAGTGAAAAGTTTGGACCTTCGCCGTACACACAAGGGGCCATCCACGTTAACTTATAATAAGATAAGGAAACAAATTACTTAAGAGAGTCCAACTTTCCTTTCCACTGTCGCAGTCTCACTTCGGGCTTTCCGCCCCTCCCATGCCTCTGCCAGAGTCCTGCTCCAGGCTTGGAAGCTCATGCCATTCCACTGCCAGCATCCTGCTCTAAGCTGCTTCACTGGCCTGATCTCGCCGCTGCTGCCTTACTCGTCCGCTGTCGCTGGCCCACGCTTGATCCGCTATCGCTGCAAGACATAACCCACACGTTCACCTCCCACCACGTGGTTCCTGGTCGCCACCCGGCTCCTTCCCAACTCCTTAGGCAGGTAGTTAAAAGGGGGAGTGAAAGAGAAGAAGGAAGGCAAAAAAAGGAAGGACAAAGAAAGAAAGAGAATTTGCAAGCAGAGTGGAGCTCCGAATGTAGTGACTTACCCTGCCGCTGTCTTGCTGGAATGTGATCGGCAAAGGAGGAACTAAATGTATTTTTGCTCATTGCTAATTAGTTCTATTACTATTTGGATTATCTTAGACCTATAATGATAATCTGGATTCAGAAACAGTACGTTATAATCAATTCCAGACATTTTAAATAAAAGCAAATTACAGAGGATGCTGGAAATCTGAAGTAAAGCCAAGTACTGAAGAAACTCAGCAGGTCAGGCTGAATCTGTGTTTGAGACAGATGCTACCAACTCTACTGAGTTTCTCCAGCACTTTGATTTTATTCCAAATCTTTAAACATTTTTATTGACCTTTCTGATCATTCAGAAAATGTTGAGGTGATTTCCCTTCCTCCAGTAGGTCTGGCAACATCTGTGAAGTCAACTCATTTAACATTTCAGTCCCGGTGACCCTTCCTCAGAACTGATAGTAGCTAAGAAAATGTCAGTTTATATGCAGAAGATGGGTTGAGAGGAAGAGAGAAAGGAGTTAGCGATACATGGGGATAGAACCCAGAGAGAGAGAAGAAAAGTTGGATGGGCAAGGGAGTGAATAATGAGAGATAGTAGGAACTGCAGATGCTGGAGAATCCGAGACAACAAGGAGCAGGGCTGGATGAACACAGCAGGCCAAGCAGCATCATAGGAGCAGAGAGGCTGACATTTCGGGCCTAGACCCTTCATCAGAAAAGGGGGAGGGGAAGGGGCTTCTGAAATAAATAGGGAGAGAGGTGGAGGCGGATAGAAGATGGATAGAGGAGAGGATAGGTGGAGAGGAAACAAACAGGTCGAAGAGGCGGGGATGGGGCCAGTAAAGGTGAGTGTAGGTGGGGAG
>NC_063353.1:37493344-37501258 GCF_021869965.1 Rhincodon typus
GGAGGGGATAGGTGGGAGGAAGAACAGGTTAGGGAGGCAGGGACGAGCTGGACTGGTTTTGGGATGCGGTAGGGGGAGGGGAGATTTTGAAGCTTGTGAAATCCACATTGATACCATTGGGCTGCAGGGTTCCCAAGCGGAATATGAGTTGCTGTTCCTGCAACCTTCGGGTGGCATCGTTGTGGCACTGCAGGAGGCCCAGGATGGACATGTCGTCTGAGGAATGGGAGGGGGAGTTGAAATGGTTCGCGACTGGGAGGTGCAGTTGTTTGTTGCGAACCGAGCGTAAGTGTTCTGCAAAGCGGTCCCCGAGTCTCCGCTTGGTTTCCCCGATGTAGAGGAAGCCACACCGGGTACAGCGGATGCAGTATACCACATTGGCAGATGTGCAGGTGAACATCTGCTTGATGTGGAAAGTCTTCTTGGGGCCTGGGATGGGGGTGAGGGAGGAGGTATGGGGGCAGGTGTAGCACTTCCTGCAGTTGCAGGGAAAAGTGCCGGGTGTGGTGGAGCTGGAGGGGAGTGTGGAGCGGACAAGGGAGTCACAGAGAGAGTGGTCCCTCCGGAAAGCAGATAAGGGTGGGGAGGGAAAGATGTCTTTGGTGGTGGGGTCGGATTGCAGATGGCGGAAGTGTCGGAGGATGATGCGTTGGATCCGGAGGTTGGTGGGGTGGTACGTGAGGACGAGGGGGATTCTTTTTTGGTTCTTATTGCGTGGACGGGGTGTGAGGGATGAGTTGCGGGATAATGATCTGGCTAGGAGGGTGAGTAGCTGTTAATGGAGACTGTTAGTGGCTAACAATGGGTAGTGGTGTACTGGTAGTCTATGTGATAACAAAGCTCGGTCTGGTGGCGTTGAGGGCTAGGACAGGGGAGAGTTCTGGTCCTAAAATTATTTAATTTGATATTTGAGTCTGGAGGGCCGCAGGGTCCCCAAACTGAAAATGAGGTGGAACACTGCAGTAAGTCTGAGACCGAGATATTAGCCAGGAAACAGGATAGTGCATTAAAGTGGCAGGCAACTGGAAGCTCAGGGTCTGTTTTTGCAGGCAGAATGTGGGTGTTCCGCAAAGCGGTCACCCAGTCCATACTTTGTTTCTCAAATGTACAGGAGACCACATTGTGAGCAGCGAATGCAGTAGACTTGATAGTGTGAAGTCCAAGTCAAATGCTGCTTCACCTAGAAGGTATGTTTGGGCCCTTGGATACTGAGGAGGGAGGAGATAAATGGGCAGGTGTTACATCTTTGGCGGTTGCAGGGAAAAGGTGCCATAAGGCTGTTTGGGGGTGTTGAGAGTGAAGGAAGAGTGGACCAGGATGTGCTGGAGGGAATGGTCCCTGCCAAAAGTGGATAAGGGAGGAGAGGGGAATGTGTGTCTGGTGGTGGCTAGAGATAGCAGCTGAGGTTCTTCTAAATGTGGATGCTGATGGGATGGTAGGTAAGGGCAAGGCAAAACCTATCGCTATTGCAGGCGGGAAGGGAAGGGATGAAAGTGGAAGTGCGGAAGATGGGTCGGACCCAGTTGAGAGCCCTGTCGACAACAGTGCTGTGGAATCCTTGATTGAAGAAGAAGGTGGACATTTTGGAGGCTCCCTTGTCAACCCCACTCCCTTCTCCCAAGTTCCTCCATCACATTCCAGGTGATGCAGCACTTTGAGTTGCAGTCAACACAATCTGATCTACTGCATTCACTGCTCACAGTGTGGTCTCCTGTACGTTTGGGAAACAAGTGCAGACTGGGTGACCGCTTTTGCATATATTCTGATGAAGCCAACTTTTCTCTCTTTTTGGGTTCTATCCCTGCCTATTATTTACTCTTTACCACCTCCCCCCACCCTATCTTGTGCTTATAATCCAACATTTTCTTGGCTACAGTCAGTTCTGAGGAAGGGTCACTGGACCTGAAACGTTAACTCTGCTTTCTCTTCACAGATGCTGCAAGACCCACTGAGTTTTTCCAGCAATGCTGTTTTTGTTACCATTTAAATAGTACTCTGTCATTTCTGTTTTCTCTATCTCTACAACTTCATATTCATCAATATATACTAGACCTGCACTTTCCCACCCACTATACTTTAGTCAGTACCTTTAGTTTGCGTCAATGTCTCCTTCTAATTTTCCAGGTTTATGTCCTCTCATGTCCAGTGTTTGAGGCTGGATCGTATCATAATTTTGTGGCAGCATACTAGGAGCCCAGAGGTTCGAAGTTCAAATCTCATCATGACAAGTTATGAAATTGATTAAATCTGATTAGTGACAGTTTGTTTTGGGGAGCAAAACATGCTGAACTGGTGCATTTGTCTTGTGATACATGATTGACTGAAGGACCATAAGAAATAAGAACAGGAGTAGGCCGTTCGTCCCCTCGCGTGTGCTCTGCCATTCAATAGGATCATGGCTGAATCCAGTATTCCTCACATCCACTTGCCTGTCCTTTCCATGTAACCCATGATTCCCCTATTGATCAAGAATCTATCTCAGCCATAAATATACACTAAGGCTGGAAAAATTCAGTAGGTCTCGCAGCATCTGTGAAGAGAAAGCAGAGTTAACGTTTCAGGTCCAGTGACCCTTCCTCAGAACTGATTGTAGCTGAGAAATTGTTGGATTATAAGCACAAGATAAGCAGTTCCAGAGAGTTTCAACCCTCAGAAGAAATTCCTCCTTGTTACAGTCTTAAATTATGCCTTCTAGTCCTAGATTCTTCCATGAGTGGAAACACCCTCTCCTCATTACCCTGTCACGCCTCTTAAGAATCCTACGTGTTTCAATAAAACCAACTCTCATTCTTGTAAAATCTTAGGAATCTTATGAAGCTGGTTCTACCTTTTTCTCTCAGAACAATTTAGAGTGGACAATAAATGTACTTTATCCAGTGTCATCTAGATCTGGTGAATTTCTTAAACTATCATTTGAGAAGTACCTGAGTTTATCTTTGTTTGACTAGAAAAGTGGAAAGCACAAGACTGTTCATGTTAGTCCGAAGAAAAATGCATCAAATGTCACAGACGTGGGAGTGTAGAATTGGACTTTGCCATGATTCACGATCTTCCTCTTCACCCCATCTTCTTTCAGGGTATGTCAGAACAAGCATTTTAGTGAAGGTGCTGCAAGCTTTTACCATCCTTGGAGTAAATGCCAGTCCATTTGTGCCATTACCAGAGATAGTGATGCTAGTGAAAAAGGACAAAAGCCTTAGGGTAAAATTCTGCAGTTGTTGATAATCTGACATGAAAACTGAGAATGCTAGAAATACCCAAGTTTTGTGTGAAGCATCAATAGCAAAAGGAACAATTTATATTGCATGTTTTAGTTCTAGAAAATGTGAGGTGCTAGTGGTAAACAGTTCATTAGTGTCACAGCAACTGGAAAGCACTGTGGGTTCCCTCCATCATAAGAACTGTAACAGTTCAAAAAATGACCACTACCTTATCCAGGATGATTTGGAATGGACAATAAATGCTGTCCGAGTGAGCAACAGTCAATTCCACAAATGAAGAAAAGATGCTGGAGATCTGGCAAAAGGAGGTGAAAGTATGGAATTGCTGTTACCAGTGTCCTTTTTTGTTTTGAAAACAAAAACAGAAATTGCAGGAAAATCACAGCAAGTCTAGCAGCATCTGTGGAGAGAGATCAGAATTAATGTTTTGGGTCCAGTGACACTTGTTTTGAAGGATGTGCTTAACCATTTTTGATTTCAGCATGTTTTATCAAATATGAGTGATATGTGTATTTCAGATTTAACTAGGAGGAGTCACTGCTCAGTTGTATGTAGGTTAGCTGAATTATTAAGCGCACAATTGAATTAAATGATCACCGAAATAAAGTAGATCACTGGCTGCATCTGTATGGATGTTAACTCGCCTATATTTCACTGTCAAGCTCAGTCATTCGTCCAGTCTGTTTTTCCAATTGTCTTGTCATCACTTGATGTTTAACAATGAGATTTTGCCAATCTGGCAATTGAGCATAAAATGTTTCTCATTTGTGATTCCCTTGTGCGTAATTTTAATGGGATCTGACTTTAATCTTACTTTCAGGATTCAGTTTGAATGTAAGTGCTGGGTGGTACTTGTGCTAGTCCAGGTGCATAGCATTGAATTAATGTATCCTACTCTGTTTTCAGGAAAATAGAGCTCTTCATGGTGTTCTCTGATAGTGAAATCCTAATCTTATCAAAGAGAGAGTGTCAAAAAATTAACAATCAACTTCAATGTGGTAAATGTGAAGCTTTGCAGTGAGTCTTGTGTATCTGCACCATAAATAAATCTGTGCAAACTGTACTTTATTCCTGCAATTTAAGAGCACCCAAGCTTTTTAACCGTAGGGGTTCAGAAGAGATTTACCAGGATGTTGCTGGGTATGGAAGGTTTCAGTTATAAAGAAAGGCTGGATAGGCTGGAACTTCTTGCACTGGAGTGTAGGACATGGAGAGGCGACCTGGTAGAAGTTTATAAAATAATGAGTGGTATAGATTTGATGATAGTTGTCTTTTTAATAGGATGGGGGATTTCAAGATAAGGGGGGCACATTTTTAAGATGAGAGGAGAGAGATGTAAAAAAGACATGGGGCAAATTTTTTACGCAGAGGGTAGTTTGCGTGTGGAATGAACTTCCTGAGGAAGTGGTGGATCTGGGTACAATTACAATGTTTAAAAGACAGTTGGATACATATATGAATCAGAAAGGTTTGGAGGGATATGGGCCAGGAGCAGGGAGGTGGGACTAGTTTAGTTTGGGATTATGTTTGACATGGACTGGTTGGACCAAAGAGTCTGTTTCTGTGCTATATGACTCTGATTCTATGACTGTATGAATTTGTTTACTCCCTGAATTGCAAATAACTATCTTCTTCCCACTTTCAGACTAAACAGTTGGAGGAAAAGGAGAAAGAGCTGCAAAAGCTCAATGCCTATTACAAGGAGCAAGTGACCAGACTTGAAGATAGGGTAAGAAGGGCATTTATTTAACAAATGTTTTTTTCATTGAAGTTGAGGGAAGGAAAAACAAACATTGGTAAATGCTAACAGTCAAAAGATATCCCCAAGGATGTTCTAAAGGTCTGTCCTTCTGTATAAATTGTGCATGTTTCATGTGATTGCCTAAAATCTAATCGAAGTAAACTTGCTAGCCACCTCATTTTCACTTATTGAACTGTGAAGGGGTGAATGAATTAAGCAATTTTAAAAAGTAGCACTAACTAAATTTCACTCAATATCCTCTTCATCAAATCTCACTTACTTTCTCCTGATGGATAGTCAACTTTTTTTTTTGACAAGTTTAATAACAACAGTATCAAACATGCATAGGACATTTAGTTGTGATCTAGTCAGGCACGAGCTTATTTTTCATGGAATGTTTCCATTCTCAAATCTTTTTGTTGTTGAGATTACAGTGTTACTATATTCGCATTTTTACATATTTTCATAAAATTGCATTATGCAATGATCTCACAAAGTGTTAGTCTTTCAAGTTCCTATTTTTTTTTTTAAGTGTTTAAAGCCATTTGATATGGTACAACTCTGCACTTCCACTGTTGGTTCTTGTGTAGCATCTCAACAACTTTCACAGCTTGGAATATTTCAATATAACTACACTAAGTAGTTCAGAAATGAACGTATACATAATATAATTTCTAACACTTGAATTCATTTATTGGTAGGCAACCTAGAAACTCTGTCATTTGCATTTTCCGTACTACCTTGAAACTTCAGGAAGCTAAACACTAGTTTAGCCAAGTGGTTTATTCATTTCTGTTTGCCAAGCGCTGCTGTCAGTAGGGAGCATCATTCACAGGATGCACACCTCTGAACCACAGGTGACATGACTCTCCTGGAGCAAGATTTCAGTCATGTCTTAAATTTATTTTTCAAAATAGCAATATTAATTCCTTATGTAAGAACATGAAAAATACGAAGACTTGTACATTTGGTACTTCATAGCTGCTCCACCATTCACTAATGACATGATGATCTTCCAATTCAATTCCAGCTTCCCACACTATTCCAGTACTCTTTGATTCAACTCATGTGCTGACATCTATAAATTTCAGTCTTCACTGTACTTAGCAAATAAATATCTCCAATCTCTGGACATAGAAAATTCTAAAAATTATCAATTTTTTTATGAAGAAATTTCTCATCATTTCAGTCCTAAATGACCAGATCTTTGTTCTGAGATTACAGCCAGCCTTCACAGCCTGATGAGACATTCTGTTCGCGTTATTCCTGTCAAGCCACTTAAGAATTTTATACACTTCAATACAATCACCTTTTAGTCTTCGTAACTGTGGAAAATATAAGCCTCATCCTCTCAATCTTTCATTACTGGGTGTTTGCTGCTCCCTCACCATCCTAGGAATCAGTTGAGTGAAATTTTTTTCACTCGTTTTATGGCAAATGTCTTATTCCTAAGGTACGGTGGTCAAAAATGTACTCTGTTCTGCAGGTGTAATTTCTGCAACGCCTTACGTAATTACAGTAAGACTTCCTTGTTATGCAGAATAACACGCCAGTTGTTTTCCTAAACACATGCTGTACCTGCATTTCAATTTTGTTTTGTGTACGAGGATACCCAGGTTTATCTGCATGTCACCATTTTTTTTTTAAAAAATTTGCATGAAACTGAATGCAATCAGTTATTGGCATTTATTTCACATCTATTCATCAGGATGCCTCAAAGTGCTCAAATGTATTACATGGCGAGGGGTATCCTGCTCCTAAAAATGTAGAAAATAGCTTGTCTTGATTGTATGTACTTTCTTCCCTTGCTATATTATTTAATTTTTGCAGGGCAGGGAGCATTGTGCATTGAGCATAATCTCATGTAAGTGAATCCTCCTAGAGAGGGCTTGATTTTATTTCCATCCATGATGTCCAAAAAACTTCTGCAATCCACTAGTTTAAGCTGTACTAATTGTGTTTGGCTCAAAAGACCATAAGATGTTTTTTTTTATATGCCTTGCTACTTACAGAACCTCTAAATGTTTTCACTTTTCTTGCTTGCTCTCCTCCCAAGCCTAGTGAATCCTCTTGGAGCAGTTGAGCTGGAGCGGTTCTCATCCATCATGGAGAGAGGCATTTTAAACTTTGATCTATACATTGATTCCCAAAGCAGTATGGTACACAGTGATTTTTCAGTTCCATTTTTTGGAGATGTAGTCTCTGTGTTGCACAAATGTTTTGCATTGCTTTTCAAATTACAGAATTTTGGCATAAGTATTTCAGTGAGGGTCCAGAAGAGTGCTGCAATTGACAGCCCCTAAATCCCTATTTCAGCTTTTTCCCAGACATATTGACATTTGTACATTGTTTCCATATTGCTGTCTTTTATCAGCATGCAATGTTTGTGGTTGCGATGCTTTTTAAACAATTATTATGCAAGCTTGATTGTGCCTTTGCCATAACCTGTAGGGGAAGAAAATCTCAGCGCAGTGAATGCTAGAAGTCATAAACATTATAATATGCTCGGGGACAGCTTAACTATCCGTTTTGTCAATGATGACTCAAGTATTGACAAGCTGAAGCTGTTCTATTATTAGTCAAGATAATGTTGTATATGTTTGTTGCTGAAAATTGGAATTAGTTAAAATACAAAGATGAATGAACAACCAAACAATAGGGAAAATGTGTACTCTGCAGAAAAACAGGCTTTGTTTCCCATGCTTTCTCAAATGTACTGACAGCAATAAATCCACAGAAAGTAAAATTGCTTTTCACACATTTTATTAAATCTCATCTCGAGCTATGATATGCAACAGCATCTTCAATATTGATCAGATGTATTCAAAAATAATTCAGATGACCCTTCACAACTTGCCTTTCACTAATGATTACACACTAGTTACTGAATAATCAACCTGTTCAGAAATGTTATTGCACACTTGGGATCAGGTAAGACTTGAACTCTCCTGG
>NC_063353.1:37501758-37512876 GCF_021869965.1 Rhincodon typus
TTCAGAGTTAAGGACACTACTACTGCACCGCAAGAGTCCTCTGATTAAACACTACTTTTATTTTAATATTTAACCTATTTTACTAATCAACCAATTCAGAGATGTAATTACACATTTCTGGAGCAAATGGAACTTGAGCCCAGGCCTCTTGATCCAGAGATGGGGGTGCTACAAGAGGGCCCCCAAAGTCTACTGCACTAGGCATTCACTGACAGTCTCCCATCCAAGTATTAATCAGGCCTGAGTGTGCTTAGCTACTGAGATCAGATGAGAGTGGGCTTTTTCAGACGAGGCACTTAGGCTGTTAATAACATTCAGCTGCTGTAATTAAACTATGGGCTGATCTGTTATTTCACTCCTTACCAGACATTGGGTCACAACCCTTTGTGTGTAAAATCTGTCATGTAGCACTAAAGATTGCAGACAAATTCTACTCTTTCTGAGCTCCACAATCAACAATAATGCCCCTTTCCAGTTTAGCAGGGCCTACCTTATCTTTGTGAATAGAATCTCTGCAGAAAGTATGGCTGAATCTACAAACAGAAGTCCATGTAAACCAAGCTGTTTATGTCCTGAGAACATACAGGTTAGAGACATGGATCTGAAACAATCTCACAGTTGCTCTTAGTACTTAAGATTACTAACAATCAAGTGCAGAATAGGGCGGGTAATGTTGTCTCAAATACTAGTTGGAATTTAGACCACTGTCCAAATGGAATGATGAGTTGTTCAGATGCCTGGTTATTAAATTCCCTAAACTATTTTCCACAGCTGCAATCCTGACCTGGTAACAAAGATGGGCAGGCAAAAACAGAAATAAAATATACTCTGAAGACTGCTTTTAAAATCTTGCTTTATTAACTCCATACAAACATGACCACAATGCTAATTTATCTACCAGGTTGATTTGGATTAATTTCTGGCCTGAAAATTGCAAATACTGGCTTGTATGTGAGGCAACTTATCCATCCATATATTTCACCTGACTCTCCATTAATTGCATACCTAAGGTCCTGTTTAGAGATTAGATTTCTTGGGAGACTGTATAGAAGCATCTTTTATATGGGAAACAAACAGTCAGCAATGACCGATAGGAAAAGAAGAGCTAGTCTGTTAAGCCTGCCACACCACAGTGGCTGAGTCAAAATGGCTGCGCACCTTTTCTTCTACTGCAAAACACTTAAAAAGAACATCTTTTTAACAAGGCTTCTTAGAAATCTCATGACCGGTGAGAACATCGCTGTTCCAATGGACGTTTGAACAATGACTGGCTTAGAGAGGTTCTTGTTTTATTTGGTCCTTAGTTGTGGGACGAGAAACCCGTGATGAAAGGCTGCCCAGCTATTCTCCCATTTCTGAAAAGAAAAGGCTCTATTGAGTTAAGGGTAAAACCTCTAGTTCACCGAAAGAATGATTGCTGGAACTTCTCAATCTTGTATTTCCTGAACAAGTTGTGTCTACATAGCCTGCACATATAGCTGTGCATGATTAGCATCATGACGATGTGTGCCAGAACAACAAAGCAACAGATTATGGAAGTTCTATGCTTTATCCTTTCAACATCAAAAATAACCATTTGGCCAATGTGTATTTTCCCAGAAAGTCAATCTCTGTTCAAAAATCCATTTTTTTCCCCTTGTCCTGAAGAGTGTGCACACGTGTGTTTTGAGGTTCTTTACAGGGATCCTGCTTCTCTGATGCTGCCTGGCCTGCTGTGTTCATCCAGCTCTACACCTTGTTATCTCAGATTCTCCAGCATCTGCAGTTCCTACTATCTCTGAAACATCTGGAATCAGTCTGATGCGTTCTGTCTGAAGCAAGTATATCTTTAGCTAAATACAGAGACCAACACTGCACTCCAGGTGTGGTCTCAAGGCCCAGTACTGCTGCAGTAAGACTTCCTTGCTGCTGTACACAAGTCCTTTTGCAGTGAAGGCCAAATTACTGTTTCACCTTCCTGACTGCTTGCTGCACCTTCATATTTGCTTTCAATTACTGGCATGCAAGGATATCCAGGTCCCTTGCCCAATCTATCATAGTTTGAACAAAACTCTGCCATTCTGTTTTTCCAACTGACGTGGGCAACTTCATACTTGTTGTACTGCATCCGTCATTTTTTGCCCACCCCCTCAACCTGTCTAAATTTCACTGAAGCCTCTTAAAATGATGTATTTTGTGAGTAGCTATCTAGATTTCTAGGTCCTAATGAAATCCACAGTTTCAAAATTTAATATTTTTAAGACACAACCTAGTGAAAAAGGAAAACAAAAAAGTAAACCAAGTTTGAAAACCAGCATTCCTGGGAACTGAAACTGGTTGATGCCAAATAATAGGACACAGCTGTCAGAGCTTGTACAATCCCAGGATACATTACAGGTACACTGAAGACCGTCTAGACACAGAAACTGAGAATAGACTATTGTATATTTGCTGCACCTGTTTCTGTTACTTTAAGATAACATTAGTACATCTAGGCCCTTGTAAGCAGAGTTGATGAGAAGTAGAAGTTTGTAGAAATGTGCCTTACTTGGAAAATCCGTACCTGTCGTAGTTGGCTCTTTGTGTGCTGCTGTTAGCAGAGGATTTGGCTGCATCCTTTAAAAGGAGAGTTGAAACCCATTGTAAGGAAGATGAGTTTTGAAGAACTTTATAATTGGTTTTGATTATGCATATGCTGTATAGACTGTCGAGCCAATTTCTAAGACCTGTCCTTGTTGTATCTGCCATTTAATGCATAATTTATGTTACTGCAATTTGCTGTTCATATTTGAAATATATTAATTCTGGGTTTTGGAGTATAACTGGTTACGATGATAGTATCTAGTGTCTGCTTTGTTTGACACTTGCGCAGTAATGATTCATTTGTTTTAAACTAGAATTTCCTGGTTTCTTTATTTTTGAGTAAATAACTGGATATTGTCGGTGTCTTTTAAGAAAAAAATGTTGCTGGTCTCAGCCAAGATGATGATAAAGCCAATGTCTCCTGGATTGCACTTATCCATTGCCTTCGTGGCTTCCTTTCTTTTAAAAAAAAAAGCTAATCTTAATTTGGTCATCATAATTTATTTTTCAAAAAACGTGTTGTGAATTTCTAGTGTGCACTTCCATGCCCATTTATTTATAAAGAGCATCTCTTACGATCCCTTCTAGCAATTTAGCAAAATGAATGTCAGGCTGAGAGGCCTGTGGTAGCCTGGTTTTGATTCATCTCTTGAGCTAGCTTCCAGTTTAAGTAACTAGCCCTGATTCTATTCGACTATTGAAGGATCAGAGTCACAAAGACCATTTTTTAAAATCCTCCTTGAATGGATTTTTTTGTTTGGCTCTTTCAAATTTGAGCACCCCTAAACAATCCAAAACTAAATGATCATCTTTTTATTAATTTACACATCATTACTGTACATATTTATCTGTAACATGAGCATTGTCCAGAAGAATTATTGACTAGTGTAAAATAGTAACTCCACCTCTGCCAAAACCTGAGTCAGTTGGTATCTGCCTTGCTGTATCTTCAGTGGCTCCATATATTTTTCATCATCTTTTGATTTTTAGCACTGGTTTATAATTTAACAAGTTCAGTGATTATGCAGTGGTCTTTTGGACATACTAAATCCCACAAATAATAATGAGCTGAGTGGCCAGATAATTTTTATTCAAGGATGTTGATTTAAGCAGGAATGCTGGCTAGAAAACTGCACTAAGACCTTGCTCGACTTCAGATATTACCATGAGACCCTAACTACCCACCTGAAGTAATCAAATGCAGATTGCTTTTAACAATTGTAGGGTTTTTTTGTACTGAAAATGAATTGACTGATAACCTGAATTAAGACACAAAAGTATCAGTGGGACATTGAAATTTAGTCCTTAAAAAATATAATTAGGTCACGTGACTAATTGACTTTGAATAACTAATAAAGAGAGATGGATTAAGTTTTGATTTAATTTGCAGCCCAAGAAACCCATCTATATTAATGCAGTGTTCCCTTATTACTGCACAGATATTTCACTCCAGAATGTGCTCAAGTATTGTCTTGGGGCTTGAACCTTCATGACCCAAATCTGAGTGAATATAAGGAGGAACAGTCATAGGCCATTTGGGTCCTCAAGCATGCCCGCCATTCAAAAAGATCATGGCTGATCTGCCCCAGCTTCAGATCCTTTTTGCTGACAGCTCCTCATAACCCTTAACTCCACAATATTTAAAAAAATCTAACAACCTCATCATTATATACTTTATCTTGCCTCCACGGCTCTCTGGTAAAGAATTACAGACACTTGCTATCCTCTAGGAGAAGAAATTCCTTCCCATCTCAGTTTGAAGTTAGATTCTGTAACTAGGTCCCCAGGTTTGTGACTCCCCCACTTGAGGAAACATCTTTTCAAAGTCTACCCCGCCCTCTCAGAATCTTGTACATCACCCCACATTCTGTAACCTCTCATGGATAAAGTCTAACCTGTTCAGTCATTCTTGATGAGTCAATCCCTTCATCCCAGGAATCAGTGTATTGAATCTCTTTTGAACTGCCTCCTATGCCTTTTACTAATTTGTTAAATATGGGGATAAGAATTGTAAATAGTATTCAAGGAGTGCCTTACTAACACCCTCTATCGTTGTTGTAAGACTTCACTATTTTTAAACTCAAATTCTCAAACAATAGAGGCCAAAATTCAATTTACCACTTAATTACTTGATGGGGACTGCATATCCTAACTTCTTGTGTTTCATGCGCAAGGCACCCAAATCCTTCTATGTTGCATTTTTCTTGAGTCTCTTTCTATTCAAATGATTGTCTGCTTTTTGATTCATTTTGCCAAAGTTCATGATCTCATACTTGGCTATATTAAACTCCATCTTCCAAGATTTTGCCCACTCACTGAACCAATCTGGATCAATCTGTAGATCCCTTGTGTCCTCCTAACAGCATATCTCTCCCCCAATTTTTGTAAAGTCAGCAAATTTGGTTGAGTGCTCCTGCAAACACATTGTGGATAATTTATCAAAATAACATAGATTGTAGGTTCAAATTTCCATGTGCGTTATCAGCACTAAGTTGACGAACACAGAAAATGCTAATTGTACGACATGTTTTGTGTTGATTTGTTAGACTTTATTTTCTTTGCAGATTTTGTAAAGTTACACAGATATCTCAAACATTTAATTATCTTCTGATCCCTTGTACTGAATTTAGTTACATACAAATAAGATCATGTACAGATTATTTTTAGAATTGTAGAAGAAGCTAAGAAATTTCTCTTGTATGGAAAATTTCAATTTTCGCCTGCAGGTTCAAGACTGTATTAACTTCCGTTTCTTGTGACAGCTAAGTGACTAGATGCTGGGTGGTGTGGCTTTTAGCTATGCAGGTAAACCAGTGATGTATTCGATCCTCCTTCAGCTGAGAGAGTTTATTTCGTTCAAAACGGAGGAGAGGATTGTGTATTCGATTCTTGCATCCGTGGCATTATCGAAAAAAATCAATTAAAGTTTCTGTTCATGAGTGATATCCAGCAACTCTTACATGCAATATCAATGTTAAATTAATTGCTTACAATGAGACCAATGATTTCAAGTTTGCCAATACCATGCATCATGAAACTTGGAGTTTGTGTGATACAACATAACAATTCAGTGAGGTACCAGCAAACTTGCTCCTGTCTCAAATTGTATCCTAGCTGATGTCACAAAGTTTGGAAAAGGAGTGAAGGAAGAACTAGAAAGTAAAGGAAAACATTGGCGAATTGTACGACACTGTGCCTTGTGGACTAAATTGTTGACAGTGCAATTTCTCACAGTAATGTTTGACATGTCACAAAGTATCCCATAATATGACAACAATCCCAAAATGAGCTTCCACGTGTATGCCAATGACACATTGTACTCCCACCACTGGTCTTAAGGTGTGGCAGTACTATCTAGTAGCTTCTCCTACGTCAACTCCTCAATGAACTGAAACTTACTATTGTTCAGCAAAATGGAAGTTATTTGACCATGGTCTGACTACTCTAGAATATTACATATAAACTTGCTACTTGATTCTCAATGCTGCTCAAGCCCCAGATGCTCCTTTTCCATTGTGTTATAAAGCCATTGAAACATTTGCCTTGCTGCTTTTCCTGTTCCCACATATCACAAACCTCAAACAGTTCATAGCTGTCCAACTTCTCTATTGCTCAACCATCAACCCAAGCGCAGCAATTCCACACGCAGCAGTGAACATAATTGCTCTTAGTTTTCGAATGTTCGTGGCTTCACTCCAACCTGTCTGGAAAATTGTCTTCAACACTATCCTTGCTCTTGCACCCTTGGTCCACTGTCTCTGGATTACACCTTCCTGCTCCATAGGTTCCAGCATCAGAGCTATTCTCTGAAAATATCCTGACATAACAGCTTCTACTTATTGCTGGCCTCCATACCTTTGAAAATCCTCCATTAAAAGGAAAAGCTTTGACCTTGGCGTCAGCACCTTTTACCTTCCCCCTTCATTTGCTAAGAATGCATGTTCTTTGCGAATGATGGAAGGATAATTTGCTACTGATATGTAGGTAACTATTTAACTCTCACAAACTACTCTTTTGTGAATATTTTCTGTTTTCCTTGGGTAATAATTCAAAAATAATTCATACCTGACGATTTCAAGAGAAAAGACATTGAAGTATATTTCAGCCCAGTAGAAAATGAGAGCCTGTGACTTTGAATGATTAGCTTTGTAATCTGTGATTTATGTGAAGTATTCTCTTCACATTTTAGAACGTGAGGTACACTGTTCTGCAGTTCATCATTGATAAGCAAGATGTCCTTTCCATAAAGATACATTTTGTATTCTAATCCATCAGCAGACATTCATGAGAACATTAGTTGACAGGTTTGTGGAGAGTGGTTCAATTGTAAACTAAAAGGCACCATAAATGCATGACAGCCATGTGTATTCTCCTTTCCCAAACTGAACTAATTTCAATGCAAAACCAGTTCAAGTGAAGCCTGTCCTATACTCTAAACTACAAAGTGAATTATAGCCCAAAACTAATGATATTTCTAAACACCCCACTACTTTATGGCAATAATTTTCTAAGGCAGCATTGACTAGCATTGCGCTGTGAGGTTTGTTAAGGGCAAACACTATTTTTAAAAAAAAGTTATTTAATGGAATGTTAGTGACATTTGCATTAGAAGGCAGTTAAGAGCCAACCCCATTTCTATAAACCTGGAATCACATTTAGGACAGACCAGATAGGGATGGCAAATTTTGTTTTCTAAAGGACACTCGTGAACCAGTTGGGATCCAATGACAATTGATACTTTCATTAACAATATTAGATTTTAATTCCAGATTTATGAATTGAACTTAAATTGCCCTAAGCTGTGCCATAATGTGATTTGAACCCATGTCCCTAGTGCATTAGCCTGGACCTCTGGATTACTCTTGCAATGGCAGTTACACGTTGCTGCTAACATCCTCAATAATGTAGTGGTCTTAATAACTAGCACTCCTAGTAGCCATATGGTAGAGGTCCTGTCACGTATAGCTCTGCACTGGCATGTTGCAAGTTTTTATTTTGTCTTTGCAAACTGTGTAGCTACATGCACTCATCTTTTGTGCACAACCTATTCATTTCAGAGTATAATGCCTTTTGTTTTGTCTGGCTACACATAGGCAAGTGTCTTAAATTAAGTGGCTTATCAGCGGCTTACCAGGTAGTTTTCTGGTTGTTGCACAGTCAGCCATGCGTACAGCTTAATAGGATGTTGTTACATTTTAAGAAACCCCACCTTAGTGGAGGACTGGAATATAAATTCCAGAAAGCCAATTAAATGTAGTACCAAGGGAATACCGTTTTCTGAGTATGGTGTTAAATCAATTTTCTACCTGACCAGGTGAGTACTAAAGATTCCGTGTGATTATTCAACACCATACAAGGAGTCCTCCCAATGTTTCAGAGAAAGTAGGAACTGCAGATGCTGGAGAATCTGAGATAACAAGGTGCAGAGCTGAAGAAGGGTCTAGGCCTAAAACGTCAGCTTTCCTGCTCCTCTGATACTGCTTGGCCTGCTGTGTTCATCCAGCTCTGCACCTTGTTATCTCGTCCTC
This sequence comes from Rhincodon typus, assembly GCF_021869965.1. Classification (NCBI taxonomy): domain Eukaryota; kingdom Metazoa; phylum Chordata; class Chondrichthyes; order Orectolobiformes; family Rhincodontidae; genus Rhincodon; species Rhincodon typus. Next base: position 37,509,849 of record NC_063353.1, read on the forward strand.
CCAATGTCTTGGCCAATATACATTTTTCAATCAACACAATTAGAACATGCCTATCATTTAAATCATCATTGTTTGTGATACTTTTCTTTGTACAATTTGATTGCTGTTATTTAAATGAATAACACTGAATATATTTCAAATGTATTTCTTTGTCTGTGAAGGACTTTGAAATGCCTTTTAAGTGTGTAACATGCTGCAGAAATATAAGAAAGAACCATAAATCATGTCATAAATTCATGTTTCCGCAGTTTTGCATTGATTTTAAGAGGTTGAGATTAGTGAGTCTTGGTGCTTTGATTTTGAATATATCCACCAACAAGTTGACCAGAATTTTCACGCATGTAGGCTCGAACGGTGCCCACAAAGCAAAGCAGTCGAGTAGCTTCAGGGCGTGTGTGTGTGTGTGTGTGTGTGTGTGTGTGTGTGTGTGTGAGAGAGAGTGTGTGTGTGTGTTGGGGGAGGTAAATGAACTGTTGTTGTGTTGGATTGCCAGAAAAATATTCTGCAACACTGCGAAAGTTCAATATTGACTGTTAGCATATTGAGCTTCAGGACATTATTGAGCCTTTAGGTCAAAGGTTACTTTTCTCAACATAAAAAAATCCAGCAAACTCTGGAGAGAGGGACCAGTGCTTGATTGTACTAATCTGAAAATTAAGTAATATTTAATATTTCTCTTGGAAAACCGTGATGTCTTGGCAATTCAGAATAATCAAACAAGTTGCAGCAATAATAAAATAATTTGTAACTCTAGAAAGCACAAGTGTTAAAATTAGTGAAAGGGATAAGATACGTATGCAAAAAAGTCAGCAATAAAAATACAAATACCTAGGAATGTAATGTCAACCTGTCACCAGTTACAAAGAAATGTTAATGTTTAGAATGATATCTTTCAGTAGAACTGGAAAATCAAATAAAGAAGTCCACAAGTAGGGCTGAATAGGTGAGAAGAGGAAAAGAGAACAACAAGTAAAAGTCGTGGTTTAGATATGCCAATTATTTTTGGAAGCAGTAGGTTTAATGGCCTATGAATATTTAGTTTAAAAAGCTGTAAAGAGTTAAGACATACCTTTTAGCTATGTTAAAAAAAAAATTCATCCAACTAAAATGAAAAGTTTTACACCATTTGAAACTGTAAGTCATTCTGTGAGCTGGACATTGACAATTTTGTCTCTGTTCCTCTGTACAAAGGGCTAGAGAGTCAATATCAGTGAGTGAAGTTTGCAAAAGTATCCCATTGAATTCGATATTGAATCACACTTGAGTTTTCGGGGCCTTGTCATGAATGGAATTTTTTTGTAAACCATTGCTCATCAGTGTGTATTCTATTGCTGATGATATATGCGAGAGGTTCAATGACTTGAGAACAAGCACAACAAAAAAAAATGTTCATTCTCACATGATGGATGTCTCACTGTGTTCGCTTGTGTAATAGCTGTGGAAGAAACAGGCCTGAGCAAAAAAAGTACTTCTGCAATGGCAACCAATCCAGACCCAAATTGGAGGTGACTTTTAAATGTTGGTGAATTTCTTTCCCTCTCCTGGTCCTTCTTGAGATTTGTAGGTTTGAGTTTTCGAGTACCGGAAGCCAAGTAGCACCTCTCATGAATGACCAATTGAGTCTAAATGCTGTGTAGCCATCAATAGTATTTAATTCCAGCTTGATCCTCATTTGACCCAGTGTGTACACAGTCCACATGTAGCAAAGACAGTGGTGGGTTACTAAGATCATTCTAGCATAAATCTACAGCCCCACCTCAGCTAAATAATTCAGCATGAACCCGGAATTCAGAAATGTCTGTGGTTTAGTATTTCATTGAGTGATCCCTTTACCCACTGTGCTGCCTACAATCTGAATGACAGTTGAAGTTAAGCCATGTATTACAGATCATATCAAAAATGTAAGTGTAAATGTTATAGACTTGACTTTGTGCGTGAGCTTTGTGGCACACTCCAGGTAGTTCACTGTTTGGTATGCTACTAGAAAATCTGCTCTTTTAAATAATCTGCTTAAAATGCGCAATTGCACAGATAAAACTACATTTCATGTTGCCATAATGTATAAAATGCCCCCAAATCTTAGAAGACAGGAGGTTTTACATTTCAATGAATAGTGTAGAAACCCACATAAATACTTTTTGTGTGTCACATCGCTTAGTATAATAGGCTTTTAGTTTAACACTCATTTCTGCTATAGAGATGTTATTACTGTGTTAATGAAAAGGAATATTTGTAAATGTGCCAACATGAATGCAGATCAATTTTTCCCAGAGTAGGGTTTATTCTTTGAAAATAATGTGAAAAATTCCTATTTTAAAAACATAAGGTATGCTGTTACCAATAATTTTTTTTTTAATTGCTTTGCAATCTTGAACTTGATTAGGTTAGAGACATCTTTTTTGTGACATTGATTTTATATGTAAATTTCATGGGACTAATAGAATATTCCCAAAACAGCTGAAATGCCACCAATAGCACCTCATCAGAAAATTGTGCGCTCATAATTTTATCTTGATATTTTATGATGCCATCGCGACCCTTGATTCAGTTGCTGCTTTATGCCCCATCTCTAGTCATCTGCAATCCTAGAGGCTTCCAAACTGCAATCTGTGAACTCTAGAAATCCTGCCCGTAGACTCTGACAAATTACTTTTCCTTCAGTTTATTACTGTCAGTTTGACACTAGTGAACCTAGAGGTTTTAGCACTGTATTTTCACAAATGAAGAATAAATCTTAAACATTAACTCTGAACATAAACTGAAAGAAGTGTGGATGCTGTAAATCAGGAACAAAAACAGAAGTGGCTAGCAAAGCTCAGCAAGTCTGGCAGCATCTGAGAAGAGGAATGAGTTAACATTGTGTCCGGTGACTCATCTTCAGAGCTGAGTTCTGAAGAAGGGTCACTGGACCCAAAACGTTAACATTGATTTTCTCTTCACAGATGCTGCCAGACATCCTGAGCTTTACCAGCAACTGAGACAACAAGGTGTAGAGCTGGGTGAACACAGCAGGCCAAGCAGCGTCAGA
>NC_063353.1:37513276-37513417 GCF_021869965.1 Rhincodon typus
TGCTGCTTGGCCTGCTGTGTTCACCCAGCTCTACACCTTATTATCTCAGATTCTCCAGCATCTGCAGTTCCTACTATCTCTTTACCAGCAACTTCTGGTTTTGTGAAGTCCTAACAGTTTGTTTTTTGCAAATTAATGAAG
>NC_063353.1:37513917-37523687 GCF_021869965.1 Rhincodon typus
AGAAAGCCAGAGGCTGCTGCCAATTCTGACTTCATGTTACGAAGGCCGCCTGGGGCCCACTGGTTTAACGAAAGACTGACTTGCACACTTAAAGAAGAGTCATTCTTGGGGCAGATATCCTGCAGTTTAATATTCTGATTGGTTAGATCAGGACTGGAAATGTCTAAATTCAATTTTCAGAGCCCATAGCCTGGTTTTTGGCATGATTGAGTATTGATATCCACCCACATCCCAGCCAGCACCATTTCATAATGTCAGTCTACCATTCAGTTGTCATGGGAATTTTAAGAGCCCCAATTCTGTTGTCCATCAATATGCACTTCTCAATAGAGGCATAATCTAGAACGGAACTAGAATTCAGGCTTTCATGTACTTTCAGAATTGACACCTATTATTTTTGTGCTTAAAAACAAAATCTTCAAATGAGCTTCTTGCTCACATCTGAGCAATAGTGCATATTGTATTTGAGTGAAATGAACTCTCTTAATATCCTGATAAGTCAACTTGTTGCTGGCTATGTCCCACACTTAACATTGTATAAGACATCTTTAATTACCCGCACCAATCAATGCTTAAAAACAGATTTGTTTTAATTAAGGATCATAGGTCTCTGATTTGAGCGTTTATTGCTTGCCCCTTTTAAAAGTTATGGTTCATAGTCACAACTTTGCAATCCATTTTGATCTTTGTAAGGCATTTGGAATGAAATTATCACGTGTTCTGCTACCTCCTTGCTCTTAGATGGCGACACAATTTTGATTATGCATAAATACCTATTTTGCAAACAGATGTGTTCATATTTTTGAATGTAACATTGTAATAGTTCAACTAATGATGCTGTTCTGAGGTTATGTGCATTGTTCCGAGAAAAATAATCAACATCTTTTTAAATCGGTAAGTTGTTTAGGATGTTTCTTTCCTCCACTTTGAATTACTAGGTTGAACTCAAAACATGGTGTGAGTCCACAGAGTGAAGAGATCAAATGGCCAATCAGATCAGTGCAGGCTCTTCCATAATTGCTGATACTTAATATATTGACCAAAGGATAGGTTGTCTGTGTCCTCCCCTTCAGCTTGAGCATTTAGACTGCATTCTAAGGAGAAAAAAAATTGTTTTGTTTATTTAATGCTAATCATGCCAAAAATGTTTTACAGTCAAGGAATTGGACTCTGTTGTGCCAATTTCACCAACAGTGACATGCAAAATTGTAATTGAGACTTGGTTTGACATAATTAAAACTAAACTGAAACAACAGTTTTACCTGGTTAATGCTACACCTTCAGTTTTGGGGCTCCTTCGTACTGAATAACTGTGGCGGTAGATTACCACCAGTGGACATTCTGGCCTATTTCCTAAATGGCATATGGTCCAGGAGTATTGCAATAAGCTCACTGCTGTGTTGGCTTAAATAACAACCAAGCTTAATGGAACTGAGGTTCTGTTATAAACACTGATTGCCTCCATACTTAAAATTTATCAGAAATAGTTCATCTGAATTGAAAATACGTAGTCAATAATAGCAGTGTATAACGCAAGGTTCTCATTCATGCATATAAATGTTCATTCTGTTCAATATTTTTTAATCGAAATAAAGTTGGGATAAATGAGTCTCATTAAGAAAGGAAACCCCCTCGGGGGACACTTGTAAAAATGAGATTCTTTCTGTGAATCGATATGGCTTGACCTTTTTTAAACCATGCTCTTTGAAATATTAACATTCATTGATTTTTATGTCTGGTTGTATTTACCAGAAATCCTATTATATTAACTGAAATATGAAAACTAAATTAATAGTCCTTGAAAAGTTTGGAACTTAAATGTCTTATTTTACATAGATAAAGGAAACGTGTTTACGTTAAGTTATGTGACAAAATACCAATGCAAAATTTCATTTCATGCTGACCAGAAAATTGCCTGTATAGAACTGATTCTAATCATGGGAGCTGCTTTCTCAGTTTGAAACGATTTTTTTCTCCAAGTCTTAGTTGTGGTGAGGTTTTCTTTTCGGGATTCCTCCTGTGAGCCCAAATGAATTTCTTAACGAACTCATGACATTAACTGCTTACCTAGACCCTGTGGCATCTCTCAAATCTGATTCCAACCCCACCTTCCCACTTATCCTGTACAAAACAACCCACCACTCAACAGATGGAATTTATCGGCATCCCTTATACTGGTGCCATCTTTAAAAGGCTGTGGTGCACCCATAAATACAGTAAAGAGCTGCCCTGATGTTTGACTCTGACATGGCACATGGGGAAATGGAGATCCTGCTGGATGGGGAGATGAGAAGCAGGACTTCCACTTGCCCCAGGACCAGCAGTGGAGGCCACAACAGTGGACCATGAGGGTTGTTTGAGGCTGACAAATCAGTTGGGACGTAAACAAAAGAATCAATCCCTCTTAATTGGTGACTCACCATTGCCGAGTGAGAAACTAGCCACGCTGCTTAATAACAAAAGAACAAGAAGCAAGAGTAGGCATTTCAGCCTATTGAGCCTGCTCCGCCATTCAATACAATCATGGCATGGCTGATCTCATCTCAGTTTCAACTCCATTTTCCTGCCTGCTCCCATTACCCTTCAACTCATTACTAATTGAAAATATGTCTATATACTTCTTAAATTTAATTAGTCCCAGCATCCACTATATGCTGGGTAATGAGTTTTGCAGATTGTGATCCTTTGAGAGAAGTGATCACTTCTTATCTCTGTTTTAGGCAAAGGTGTAGCAAATTTAAAACAATGAACTTTCATTCCACATTGCCCCACAAAGAGAAACATCCTCTCTACTTGTACTTTGTCAATCCTGTTTAGTATCTAACATACCTCAATTAAATCTCTGCTCATTCTTCTAAACTGAAGAGTAGAGATCTAAACTGCTCAATTTGTCTTGATAAGACAAACCCTTTGCCTGTGGAGTATATCTGGTAAGTCTCCTGTGAATTGCCTCCAGTGCAACTACAACCTCCTAAATAAGAGGGCCAAAACCTTTATGTGATGCTCCAGGTGCGGTCTCACTAATGCCTTGCAGTTGCGGTAACACTTCTCTGCTTTTGTACTCTATTACTTCAGCATTACGGCTGAAATTCCAATTGCATTCCTATTAGCTGCTGTACTTGCATACTACTTTTCTTTGAATCATAAAAAAAGGATGCCCATGTCCTTCTGCATCGAAGCACTCTGAAATTTCTCTCTACTTAGACAATGAGTTGCCTTAAAAGCATGAAAGATGGAGCAAGGTGCTGCTGACATCAAGATTGTCCTCACCAGATTTTTCGTCTGATTCTGCCAAAATTCTTACAAATTGCACGCATTGTTCTAACCCCTGTAAGATTTCACCCTGTTTTGTTTTGGCACTATTTGCTGAGCTAACCTGAACTGCTTAAGTGGCATAACTCTTGATAATATTTCCCATTAATTTCACAGAAAGGGTGAATGACTTGGTATTAAGTGCCTCCACAGTTATCTGGATAAATGGTGCAGACAGTTGTGCACAACAAGCTGCGAAAATCAGCAAGTCAGGTGAATGGCCAGATAAATCAGTATTGCTAGTGTTGGTTACAAGAGGAATCTTGGCCCATTTGGTAAATATTTGCAAGTTTTTGTGATTATTAGATAATGACCATAATTATGAAGAGACAGAATTCACCCTGCTGTTTGAGAGGGAGAAACTGGAATCGGATAAAACGGTATTATAACCAAGTAAAAGTAACTACAAAGACGTGAGGGAGGAGCTGGCCAAAGTCGGAAGCTTAGCAGGGAAGACAGTGGAACAGCAATGGCAGGAGTTTCTGGAGTTAATTTAGGATTCACAGCAGAAATTCATCTCAAAGAAGAACAAACCTAGTAAGGGAGGGTGAGGCAACTATGCTGACAAAGGATATCAGGAACACCATAAAAGCAAAAGCTCACAATGTGGTGAAGATTGTTGGGAAGCCTTTAGAAGCCAGCAGACAATAACTTAAAATTAATGGGGGAGAAAATGAAATGAGAGTAAGCAAGTTAGTAATATAAAAGAGGATTGCAGGAGTTTTTTAGATATCTAAAACGTAAGAGAAAGGCCTGAAGAATGAACATTGGAGGACTGAAAAATGAGACAGGAAAAATAGTCATGTGGAACAAAGAAATGGCAGAGGAATTGAAGAATTTGTATCAATTTTCACAGTGGAAGACACCAGCATACCAGAATTTCAACAGAATCAGGGCGGAGGTGAGTGTACAGGCCATCACTAAGGACAAGGTCCTTGAGAAGCTGAAACGTCTGAAGGTAGATAAATCAGCTGGACCAGATGGACTACACCCCAGAGTTGTGAAGGAGATAGCTGAGGAGTTTGTGGAGGCATTGGTGATCATCTTTCAGGAATTACTGGAGTGAGGCCGGGTCCCAAAAGAATTAAAATAGCTAATGTAGCCCTGTTTAAGAAGGAAGGGAGGCAGAAGACGGGAAACTATAGGCCAGTTAGGCTGCCCTCTGTCATTGGTAAAATTTGAGAGTCCATTATTAAGCAGATTATTGTGGAGTACTTGGAAGTACATGGTAAAATAGCGCTGAGTCAGCACAGTTTCATCAAGGAGAGGTCACACCTGGCAAATGTGTTAGAATTCTTTGGGAAGGTAATGAGCAAGTTCAACAAAGGAGAGCCTGTGGACATGATTTATTTGGATTTCCAGAAGGCCTTTAACAAGGTGCCACACAGGAGGCTGCTAAATAAGATAAGAGTCCTGGTGTTTGAGACAAGGTATTATCAAGGATAGAGTATTGTCTAACTGGTAGAAGGCAGAGAATATGGATAAAGGGGTATTTTGCATGATAGCAGACTGTAACTAGTGGAGTTCTGCAGGAGTTAGTGTTGGGAACACAAGTATTCACGTTATGCATTAATGATCTGGACAAAGGTACTGAAAGCATTGTTGCTAAGTTTGCAGGTGACACGAAGATAGGTGGAGGAACAGATAGTGTTGAGGAAGTGGGTAGGCTGCACAAGGATTTGGACGTGCTAGGAGAGTGGGCAAAAGTGGCAGATGGAATACAATGTGGAAAATTGTGGTTGTGGACTTTGGTCGGAAGAAAGTGGTGTAGACTGTTTTCTAAACTGGGAAGGGCTTTGGAAATCTGAAGTACAAAGGGACTTGGGAATCCTAGTTCAAGATTTTCTTAAGGTTAACGTGTAGGTTCAATTGGCGTTTCAGAAGGCAAATGCAATGTTAGCATTTATTTGAAGAGGACCAGGATACAAGAACAGACGTTCTGCTAAGGCTTTCTAATGCTCTGGTCAGAGCACGTTTGGAACATTGTGAGCAGTATTGAGCCCTGTACCTAAGGAAGGATGTGCTGGCCATGGAGGGGGGTCAGAGGAGGTTCACAAGAATGATCCCGGGGATGAAGGACTTGTCATACGCGGGGCAGTTGAGAATTCTGGGTCCGTATTTGATGGAGCTCAGAAGGATGAGGGGGGATCTGATTTCAACTTGGAGAATACTGAAAGACCTAGATAGATTGGATGTGGAGAAGGTGTTTCCACTCGTAGGAGGGTACAGCCTCAGAGTGAGGAGGTGACCCTTTAGAACTGAGATGACGATGAATTTCTTCAGCCAGTTAGTCTGTAGAACTCATGGCTGCAGAAGGCCGTGGTGGCAAGTCATTGAGTGTATTTAAAACACATTATATATGTTTTTGATTAGTAAGAGGATCAGGGGTTACAGGGAGAGCCAGTAGAATATCGTTAAGAAACATATGTGCTATGATCTAATGGTGGAGCAGACCCAGTGGGCTGAATGGCCTAATTCTGCTTCTACATCTTAGGGTCTAACAAAATAGCAGAAAAAGCAGTCACAGAAAACTTAGCAACCATCATCAGGAACAACAGGTGTATGGAATTGAGACAAAGGCAATGGTCTAATTACTGTGGGGTAGTTTTCAAGTATCTTTGCTCTGAAATGCAACCACAGGCTTGTACACATTCCAGCATTTTTTTTAATGTTCGTTATTATTTGGGAATCTTTTACACGTGACAGTTCTCTCGCTGACACAGGACCAAGCCTCTGCACTTAGAATTCTGCACAATTCAGAATTCTAAGTTCAGAAAACCAAAGATCCTTAGACAGTACCTTCCAAGCCTTTGACTGATAGGAATATAACAACTTACGAGTTCCCCTCCATGCCATTCACTACCCTGACTTGGAAATATGTTTCAGTTTCCTCCAATGTTGCTGGGCCAAAATCCTGGAATTCTTTCCTAAACTGCTTTGAGGGTTGACCTGCAGCATGTGGACTGCAGCAGTTCCACAAGATAGCACACCACTTCCTTCTCAAGGACAATGAAGGATGGAAACAAATGCTAGCCAGCGAGAGATGCCTGTGTCCCATAAAGGAATAAAAAATTTACGATGAGCGTTGGATAGTATGTGAAATTTGCTTGATACTTTGCCTTCCAGTCTGATATATTTTAACCCTGACCCCATTATTCAACAATATTAATGTTGTTTTAGATGCGATTCTTAAACTGACAACCATTTAACAAACTTTCGCAATTTGCCTTGTGAAATCCAACAATTGACTGACGAGCATTTTCTTTCTTGTTTTGAGATAATCACGAGGGTGAGAGAGTCAGATTTAACAGATTTAAAATTAGAACTGACTTGGGACACTTGTCTTCCAGAAAATGAAATAGAATGGGATCAGGGGATGTAACTTCAATCTAGCATTACCTTGCATGTTATGAAATGTGTTTTACTTATTCTTTGGAAGTGATCATCACTGTCAAGGGCAGCATTGATTGTGTATTGCTGTAAAATTGTTGTTGTCACATAGTCCGACAGGGAATTTATTACAGCTGTAAGAAGCCATGACATCTTGGAGTCCTCAAATGAAGGCACATGCGTCCAACTTAACCAAAAAGGAGCAATCACATTGCTAAGAGTGTACTGTAGGCCCCAGAAGTGAGAGAGAAATAGAATAGCGGATATGAAGGCAAATTTCCAGCAAGCTAAAAGTAATAGGGTTGCGACAGTAAGTCCTTTTCAAGTATCAGGACATGTGGATGAAGTGGTTAAGGCACTTGCGATACCTACCTATATTAGCTGAGGCATAAAGTTGGTTTGGTATTGTGTGCAATTCTGGAATCCACGTTATAGGAGGGATATGATATCACTGGAGAGGGTGCAGAGGAGATAAACCAGGATGTTGCCTGGGTTGTCGAGTTTGAATTATGAAAACAGATTGGGCAGACTGGGATTTTTTTTTGTTAGAGCAGAGAAGTTTGAGAGAGTATGTAATTGAAATGTCTACAATTAAAAGATGCATTGATAGAGTAACCAAAAAGAAACTTTTCCCCTTGATGGAAAAATCTGTAACCTGGGCATAAATTTAAGGGAAGGGGTAAAAGGTTTGAAAGAGATATGAAGACAACTTTTTCACCCAGAGTAGGTGGGAATCTGGGACTCCGTGTCTCCGAGACCAATCAAGACAGTGAGCGTACTTTTTAGAGCACTGTGTACAGTTCTGGACGTCCTGCTATAGGAAGGATATCATTAAATTCGAAAGGGTGCAGAAAACATTTACAGTGATGTCGCCGAGACTAGAGAGTTTGAGTTATAAGGAGACACTAGATAGGCTTGGACTTTTTTTCACCGGAGCGTAGGAGGTTGAGGGGTTACCTTATAGAGACTTTGCAAAATCATGAGGGGCACAGATTAGGTGAATAGCAAAGATCTTTTCCCTGGGGTTGGGGAGTTCAAAACTATAGGGCATATTTTTAAGGTGAGAGAAGAAAGATTTAAAAGGGACCTGAGGGGCAACTTTTTCACACAGTGGTTCGTATGTGGAATGATCTGCCAGAGAGAGTGGTAGCTGCAGGTACAGTTAGAACAATTAAAAGACATTTGGCTAAGTACATGAATAGAAAAGGTTTGGAGGAGTATGGGCCACATGCAGGTAAGTGTGATTAGTTTAGTTTGGGGAACTTGGTCGGCAGGAACGTTGGACCCAAGTGTTTGTTGCTGTGCTCTATGACTTTAAATGTTTTGTACACTTGTGATGCCAGGGCATTCAAGGCTTTGGGCCAAGCGCTGGAAAAAATGCTTAAGATAGTCAGGCAGTTGTTTTTGACCAGCTTACATAATGGCTAAAGGGCCTTTTCTGTGGTGTGGATCTGACTCTAGGGGGAAGAGGAAAGACTTCCTTCCCAGAATAGTATTAATGATATTACTGTCATTTCATGGCCATCAATAGCAATACTAGTTTTCTATTGCAGATTTATTTACAGACTGAACTTAAATTTCATAGCAGCTGCTGAAGGATTTCAGCTTGTGTCTTGGGGTCATTTGTTTGGGTTCTGGGTGACTTGTCCCAAAACAAAATCAAGACACTATTACAGCCTTAAATATTAGATGTGTGCCAATGGGGAGTCTGTTAGCTGTGTGTTCCATCTACAGGGTGTGCTGCAGAAACTTATTGAGACTCCTTAATCAGAACCTCAGAAACCCTTGACCCCTACCACCTGGATGATCAATGAGAGAAGGTACCTTTAGAACCTTCAGGGTCCCCTCCAACTCTCAAATCATCCTAAATTAGTTCCCTCAAATGTTCGACAACCCAGGTGTTCCAATCCAGACAGAGTGCAAGTCATTTTTCTTTTAGTTATTGTGTGTACATGGTCATGCAAAACATTCTCCAGAATGGGCAAATTTAAATTACGGAGCAGCATGCAACAAAACCACAATAGATGGGATGTTTGTTTTGACTTGGACATATATCTCCATCCCTTCACTTATATTGAGTAGAGGAAAAGGAAAGACACATCAAAAGAACTGTAAACTGTCATTGCCAGAATAGGTGTGCGAGCAATTTAAATTGTAAAAATGAAGCCTGTTTATTATATGAAGTGGAGCCCAAGGATGTGTAATGGAGTAAACTGCAGAAGCTGATGGTTTTGTTGTCATAAATTGACAACATATCTCAAGAAATGGTGACAAAATAATCAAGGAGTTGAATGTGAACCATGTGAAGGCTAAGGAAGAATGGAAATTGGAAACTAAATTGTTAAAATTATCTGGCTGAGGGTAGGAAGAGGTAATATTAGCAATTCAGATCATAATGTGACTTGATGAGGTATTTTTGTTGTTGGTAGTGAATCAAAAAATTAGTAACTAAGATTTTTAAAAATGTGCTTTTGTGCTGCACATAACTTTTGCAAGTATGCTGACATGTTGCCAAGTGCACCACTTCTCAGAGAGTCAATTCTCACAAGCAGACTGAGATGAATAATCAATTAATTTGGCAATAATAACATCTATTGAGAAAATTGCTATTTAGGATACCAAAGGCGCTGTGGCATCTTTTAACAATCAGCACGGCAGACGCGCACAAACTCCATTAACCTGAAATTGACTCAAGTATTCTGGAAAGTTTAGAAACACCAAAACTGAAACCGAAATAATTCAGTTTGTGGAAGATGATGATCTTGGAGGGTTATTTGTTTGTAGGGAACTTTTGTTAATAAGGCCTATTTGATTCCACTGGATCACTCAAAATGCCACCTAAATTATGAAATAGGCTTCAAACTTGTTACGTATCCATTAATATTACATAGTGTATTTCATGGCTGCTTCAGGGTATTAGAATGTTTGTTCTTATTGTAGGTCTGATTCACATAGAATCAGCATTAAAATATAGAGAACTAAAAAGAGAACTTAAATTTATATGAGATAGCAGGAACTGCAGATGCTGGAGAATCTGAGATAACAAGGTGTAGAGCTGGATGAACACA
>NC_063353.1:37524087-37527258 GCF_021869965.1 Rhincodon typus
GAAGGGTCTAGGCCAGAAACGTCAGCCTTCCTGCTCCTCTGATGCTGCTTGGCCTGCTGTGTTCATCCAGCTCTACACCTTGTTATCTTAAATTTATATGACACCTTTTCACACCCTCAGGACATCTCCAGGTGCATTGCAATCATGAGATATGTATTCATTGTTGTGTCAAACGATTCAACAAATTTATACACTTCAACGTCCCACAAACACTAGTTTGATACATGGCCAGGTTATCAATATATTGGTGCTCTTTTAGGAGCTGATGTTGTCCAGACCTCGGAAGAAACCCTCATCTTTGAATCTAACATTGAAATTAGCTATTAACTTATTGCTTATAACTTAGCTGAATCTCCCTGTTTCACCAAACTCCAGTTATACTCTAATGGAACAAAGCAGCAATCCTTTTCATCGCAAGGGAGAAGAAACATACTGGGAGGATATCAAGGCAACCATGACTGACAAAGAAAGTCAAGGATCGCGTAAAAGCAAAAGAAAAAGCATGCATCTATAATTTTATATGGTGAAGCTTGGTGGAAAGCCTTTAAAGACCAGCACAGGACAAGTGAGGAAGCAATAAGGGAGGACAAGATGAAATATGAGTATAAGCTAGTGAGTAACGTAGAAAAAGATTGCAGCACTTTGTTTTTGGTGATCTGAAAGGTAAGAGAGAGGCAAGCATAGACATTTGAGCACTAGAAAATGAGCCTGGAGGAGTAGTAATAAGGGACAAAGCAATGGCGAATGAATGATTTGGTATTTTGCATCAGCCTTCATGCTGAAAGATGCCAGTAATTTATCAGAACTTCACAAGAGTCAGGATGCAGAGGTGAGTACAGTCGCCATCACTAAGGAGAAGGTGCTGGGGAAGTTGAAAGGTCTGAGGATGGACTGCACTCCACGGTTCTGAAGGAGACAGCTGAGGAGATTGTGGAGGTACTGGTGGTGATCTTGCAGGAATCATTGGTGTCTTGGGTGTAGCCCATCTAATTTCCCTAATCAAGTCAGCTACACATGACCAAATCCAGAATTATCCTAGTGAGCTCTACCATCATCTCTTCAACATTCCATAAATACCTTTTCTTCCGATCTGCTACCAACCTGATTTTTCCAGTTCACCTGGAAATTCAAGTCCCCCATAATTATTGTGGTAGTGCCTTTCTTATAATTTTTCTATCTCCTGATTCATTTCCTCCCTACATCCTGGCTATTGCAAAGAGGCCTGTACACAACACCCATCAGGGTTTTTTTGTTTGCGGTTCCCCAACTCGACCCACACAGATTCTACGCTTCTGACTCGCTATCACTTGCTATCAGTTTAATTTCATTTCTTAATAACAAGGTAACCCCGCCCCCTCTGCCCATCTGCCTATCCTTTCTATAGGATGTGTATCCTTAAATAATTACTTCCCATTTGAACAACAGACAAGACCAAGATGGATTCTGCATTAACCTTGAACAATCTTTAGTGCAAGCCCCAACAGTGACAAAATGAGTCATTGGAGATTTTAATGTCAGTATTGGAAGGGGCATGAATCTCTGGAAGGATGTCATTGGGAAGGAAGAAGGGATAACAAACTCCAATGGAGTTGTTCCTTTTGATGAAACGTCTGGGCCACGACCTTCAAAAACTGTTCTGCCAGGCATGCTGAAAATCTCATTTGCAACAAGCATGGACCAAACACTGGCATGCTTGAATATTCAAGGTACCACAGAGATGTCCACAGGACCCACCCATTACTGAAAGCAACAACTACTGGACTAATCATTACCCTGTCCAGTCTATCACTGAAGGCTTTAAAGATCCTATCAAGGTGGCCCCTATCAGCGAATATGTCACTGCTAGGCTCTCGGCTTCCAGCCACCAGTGGCTACAGCATGCATATAGTGCCCGGTCAACCGTAAAGTCCAGCATAACAAGCACCAGAGATGTAGTCCCTGGTCCCTGGCCCTTGTACTCGGAAATATGACCGCTAAAGTAAACAGGATTTGGCTAATTATCCCCTTGAGCCTACACCACTCTTTTCCTAATCTGATAGCAGTTCTGATTGTGTCTTTGGCTCCATTTTTCTGCCCACCTCCATGCCCTTTGACTCCGTTAGTTTCTGATTTGACAAAAGCATTGAATATATATGTATGCCTTTCATGAGTGTAGTGCAGTTTCACATACTACAAACTTCACCACACCTTGAGAAAACCAGCAATCCTACAAGCATCAGAAGACAACCATAGGGCACAAAGTGTGTGGGATAGAATGAATTTCTAGTTTAGAGATTACTGTGTGGAAGTTGCTCTTGTGAAGTCAAAGCAATTGCCAGATTTGCTATTTTCAGTCAGAGACGCAGGCAACTGTTTCGTGTTAAGCAAATACAGTGTTGAGATGCGACCAGTTTTTTTTTCCTTCAACTTAACTGTGCAGTTTTGATTACTTTGAATAACAAGATAAACTTAATTTTTACGTTGCTCCCGAATCATAACCTGGTTCCTAATGAAGTGAAATAGTGGCTCTGTGCTTTGTCACACGAGAGATACTGATCTGGGAACACACCCAACAACACACTTTACAGCAAAAGGAATTAACCTTTTTGGATGCATTGAAGAGAATATTTCTAACTTTTAACATTGAAAAGAAGTACTTTTTCTTGATGTAATGCTATCAAAGCCTCATTTATTGTTTATCCTTAAATGTCACAGGCAGAAATTGGTGAAGACCCTTTATAGCTGTGTCATGGTTATGCTGGAATTGGTTTATCAAAATGTTTCCGCACTCATAAGGCCTGGAACTTTGTGCCCAGTGCAAGAAAACCAATGTAGCACATGCCGAAGAGAAAGACATCAACTCCCATTGTTGGTGATAACTTCAGAATTAGCCCAAGTAGAATCATCCACTTGTTTGCCAGAAATTGATTGCAAAAGTTTTTCCATTAGCTTTGCTAAAACGAGAATAGGACTTAGGATAGCCTTCATATTTATGTGGTTATAAGTTGTCATGCATTTTTCTTTGCTTTCCTTCATTTGAAATACAGGCTTGAACATGATAAACAGTACGTTCACGATGAGATTAGCAAGATCCTTCAACGTGAACAAGATATAGCAAGCGATAATCTTATAAAAGCTATTTTGCGAGAGAGAGCACTGACTGAAGAGGAACGAGTGAAAGCCAAGCATGCT
>NC_063353.1:37527758-37595541 GCF_021869965.1 Rhincodon typus
CAATGTGAAAACTTGCTCAGGAATGTTCTTTGCACGAAAGTTAGGGCAGAAATTGGCTGAGTAAGATTGGCTCCGTAAGTCAACTTACAAACCAAAGTGATGAAAAGGATTGTCAACAGTACTATTGAGCAGCACTCGTTCAGCATTAATGGATGCACTGATATTCAGGTTCAGATTCAGGTTCTGCCAGGGCCACTGAGCTCCTAATCACATTACATCATTGGTCCAAACTTGGACAAAAGAGCTTAATTCCGGACGGGAGGTCACACTAACTGCCTTTGACATTAAGGCAGCATTTGATTGAGTATGGTGATTCAGGATAGTACCCGAGTGCAACCATCTTCAGTTGTTTCAATAATGGCCATCCATAATGAGAGAGGTAGGGCATTCATCGATGATTGCAGAATGTCCAGGAACAGTTGTGACTCCTCAAATAATGAGCGATACATACAATATACATATATTGTACATATGCGATAAGACCTGAACAACATCCAAACTTTCAGTGGTAAATGACAAGTAATATTCGCACCACATAAAAGGGTCAGGTAATGATCATCTCCAACAAGTGAGGCTCAAACTATCTCCCTTTGATGTTCAATGGCATCACAATCACTGTTATTTAGAAAAATAATGCTTTCATAGGATGTGGGCATCACTGGATGGTCAGCATTTATTCGCCACTCCTAATTGTCATTGAGAAGGTGGTAATGAGATGCCTGCTTGAACCCCTGTAATCCATGTGCTGAATATACACCAAGCGCTGTTGAGGTGAGAGTTCCAGTATTTTGACCCATATATTTACAACTCCAACTGTAGTGTGGTTTCAAGGTGAAATTCCAGGTTTTTGCACACTTCTGATGCCCTTGTACTACTAGGTAGTAGATCTTGTGGATTTGTAAGCTGCTGTCTAAAAAGCCTCGGTGGGCTATTGAATGTGTTTTGTAGATGATACATACCGCTGCCTCTGAACTGGTGGCAACAGGTGTAAATGTTGTTGTTGCTAGTTGCTAGGGGTGCCAATCAAGCTGGTTGCTTTCTCCTGGATGGAACAGAGCTTCTTGATTGTTGTTGGAGCTCTGCTGATTCAGGCAAGTGCAAAGTATTCCATCGCACTCCAGATTTGAGCTTTGTAGACCGTGAAAAGATTTTCAGCAGTCAGGTCAGTTACTTGCTACAGAATTCCCAACCTCTCACCAGTTCTTGTAGCCACAATATATTTACACAGTTAGTCCATTTCAATTTACTGTCAATGGTCATACCTAGGATGTTAATGGTGGGGGGGTTTCAGCTACGGACCTGTCATTGAACGTCAAGGGGTGATGGTCAGATTCTGTCTCGTATTAGATGTTCATTATCTCACACTTGTGTGGCGAGAATATTACTTGCTGCAGTTCAGCCCAAGCCCACATGTTGTTCACGTTTGTTGTGTGTGGACACATACTGTTTCAATATTGAACAGTCACAAATGGTGCAAAGCATTGTGCAATCATCCATAAATATCCCAATCCTCTGACCTTATGACAAAGGGATGATCACTGATGAAACAACGGCAGATGTTTGGGCTTCGGACACGATCCTGAGGGAATCCCGCCATGACGGTCCCTAGCTGATATGATTAACCTCTCACAACCACAGTGCTCTTCCTTTGTGCTAAATATCACTGCAACTAGCATGGTCATTTCCCTCAATTTGAGTGCAGTTTTTTCAGGGCTCCTTGATCCACACTCAGCCAAATGCTGCCTTGATGTCAACAGCAGTTACCTTCACCTTGCCTCTTAAGTTCTCTTATTACATTTGGAGCAAGGCTGCAATGATGTCAGGAGCTGAATGGGCCTAGCAGAATCAAACTGAGTATCTGTGAGCAAGGTACTGTTGTGCCAGTGCCAGTGCCAGTTGATAGCAGTTTAAAAGTGGACAAAAAAGAGCTGAATTCCAGAGGTGAACCGAGATCGACAGTCCTTGTCATCAAGGCCATATTTGATCAAGTGTAGCATCAGGGTGCCCTAACAAGAACGGAATTAATGGCTATCAAGGGCAAACGCTCCACTGGTTGGAGTCATACCTGGTATATAGCAAGATGGTTGTGGTTGTTGGAAGTCCATCATCTCAGTTCCAGTGAAAACAAAAAAATTCTGGTGATCATAGCTGGTCAGACAACATCCAAGAACAGAAAATAAGCTAAAGTTCTGAGGTTAGATGCCAGAGTCATCTGGACTCGATATGTTAGCTTGCTTTCTCTCCATGGATGCTGCCTGACCCACTGTGATCTCCAGGGTATTTGTTTTCAGTTCAGATTCCAGCATCTGCAGTAATTTGCTCCTACATAATGTTTAATCTCAGCTCCAGGACTTCTCTGCAGGAGATCTTCAGGGTACTGTCCTAGGCCTAATCATCTTCCCTCCATCAAGGTCAGCAGTGGGAAAGTTTTCCATTGCGCAATGTTTGTGACTCCTCAGATACTGAAGCAGTCAATGTTCAAATACAACAAGGTCTGGACAATATCCCAGCTTCAGCTGACAAGTAATGTGTGGCACATAAATACCAGGCAACAGCAATCTCCAATAAGAGACACAATCTAACCACTGCCCCTTAGCATTCAATGATGTTACCATCACTGAATCCCCTACTATCAACATTCTGGGGCTAGTATTGACCAGAAACTCAATTGGACTCACCACACAAACACAGTGGCTATTACAGTAGGTCAGAGGCTGGGAACACACTAACGAGTAATTCACATTCTGACACTCAAAACACAAGTCAGGAGTGTGATGGAATATGCCCCATTTGCCTAGATGGGTGCAGCTCCGACAACACTGAAGAAACTTGACACCATCCAGAACAAAGCTGCCCAGTTGATTGGCACCACATGCAGAATCATCCACTGCCTCCACCACCGACACAAGTAGCAACAGTGTGTACCATCTGCAAGCAGCACTGCAGAAAATCTACTAAAGATCCCAAGACCTTCTAAACCCACAACCATCTAGAAGGACAAAGGTAGCAGGCACATGGGAACATCACCATCTGCAAGATCCCCTTCAAGCCACTATCCATCCTGACTTGGGAATATGTTGCCATTACTTCCGTGTTGCAGGGTCAAAATCCTGGAATTCCCTTCCTTGTGGGTTTACCCACAGCGGTTCAAGAAGGCAGTTCAACACCAGCTTCTCAAGGACAAGTGTGAACAGGCAATAAATGCTGGCCTGCCAGCCATGCCCACGGCCCACGTCCCACGACTGAATTTTAAAAAGTTGCCCAATTTCCAGTGTATTGTTTCAAAAATTAGATACTATTATTAGAAAGAATGAAAACTAACCTTCAGAAGGAGATGGGCAAGGAGACATTAGTCATCCAATGTCATGATGACCCATGCCCATTGGTCAAAAGGGTTCAGACAATTGACTGACACAAAGTAACCTGTCCCTCAAAATATGATAGAACAGTAAGTGCTCAGAGACAAAAATGGCTTCTTTTTGGAGAGTTCTCATCAAGCAGACTTGATAGGCAGCACTTCTCATCAGGTAGTCCCCAGAGAGCAGCCTTCATCAAGTAGTAAGCTCGTCAGGCTAATAGAAGACAGACCAGAAAAGGAGGAGGAAGGTCCAAGGAAGAGTTCCCCGACAGCTCAAATAGAGAGCAATTCGCTGCACTTACCAGCTTAATGAGACCAAAACATTTCACACCAACAACCTGTTTCTCCTCTTGTATCAGTGAACCAGTCCCAATTGTCACAGTTGTGTACTGGTGCAGTACTTGGCTACAGTGCAATTGTGACCAACCCTACTCTTAATAATCTTGATTAAATGTGCTGCCTGTGGTGGTGCTTTGACATCTTCTGGCTGGAAAGTCACTCCCATTCCATTGGAAGAATTTGGAAAGTGGTAGTGCTGATGATAAACTGTCTTCTGATCACATGTCTGCTGGAAAGTTCTTTCAGCATGCCTATGTACACAGTCTGGCTTCTGGCGCATTCTACTGCTGCATTGTGCCTTCTAAGTAGACTATTTGGATCCCTGTACAGTGTCAAAGAACAATGAAAGAGTAAATTACTGCAAATGTTGGAAATCTGAAGTATGAGTGAAAATGCTAGAAACGCGAAGCAGGTCTGATAGCATCTGTGCAGAAGGATGGAAATGAACTTAAAACTATTTCCCTCTCTAAACATGCTGGCAGACCTGATTAATATTTCTGTCACTGAACTGGGCTTTCACATAGTCAAACATTCTGACTTATCATTCTTTTAATTGTCTTAATCCAAAAAAAAAATCACTTTGTTCATTTTTGTTAATTCCACATTATTCTGATATTTATGTTCAAGTTTTTGATCAGCTTCCGCTGTCCTGCTAGTATTAATATACTGAAGTTAACTATTCAGAAACTTAAAGAAAAACTTCCAACCGCCTAGGATTTTAGCTCCAGAGCAAAAAACTATAAATTAAAAATTACATTTTCAAGTTAATGATGTTATTTCCTTTCATTCATTGAGAACTTTGATGCTATGCTGCTTATTGAGTAAATGCTATCAACGCTGCCATAAATTGATCACCACCTCGAACCCCTTGGTTGACAAAGTCAGAAGGCAGTCCAAGAAATGTGTACTATTGTAGTATCTGCTATCCCATGTAAATTCTTGGAGGAAATAATACTACAAATGCAAACAGCTGGGGGACAGGAACATGTGCATTTTGTGAAATATTTAATAATTTCTATAAAAACCTCTCCCTTACTCGTGCAAGTATGAAATCTGTGGTAATTGTGAAGAAACTCTGGGGACAGGATGGGACACAGTATCAGTTGAACATTCCCTTAATTGATTAGCAAAAGAAATACAAGACAATATGATGCCTAATTCATGTCACAATCTGCCTGGGCATCAGTGAATCATTTTTTGGAAGTACAAAAGATGAGAGATTCCAGGTACTTACTAAGAGAATAAAGCCACAAGATTCCACACTTTTCAATGAACTATACACAAAACAAGAATGTTAATACAATCTATAACATATTACAATATCCAGAATTAACCAGACTGCAGTCAAACACCACCTGGAGCACATCAAACAGCAAATGCAGTCAAGGTGGATCCCATGGATTTTTCAGCAATTCCTCAAATGTTAAGGAGTCCACAGTCTCAGTAAAACTTTTCAAGGGATTCCAATTCTGCACAAGTGGTAGAGCGCTGTTGTCCAGACTTTAGACCTGTGACTAGCAGTGTGCCACAAGGATCAGTGCTGGGTCCATTATTGTTTATCATTTATGGAAACAACTTGGATGAGAATATAGGAGGCACGGTAATTTTGCAGATGACACTAAAATTGGTGGTATAGTGGACAGTGAAGAAGGTTATGTAAGAGTGCAATGGGGTCTTGATCAACAGGGTCAGTGGGCTGAGGAATGTCAGATGGAGTTTAATTCAAATAAATGCGAGGTGTTGCATTTTGGTAAGAAAAAACAGGGCAAAACTTACAAAAGTTAATAGTAGGGCAGTGTTGTCGAACAGACAGACAGGGGTCCAGGGACATAGTTCCTTGAAACAAGTAGACAGGGTGGTGAGGAAGCCACTTGGCATGCTTGCCTTCATTGGTCAGAGCAGTGACATCATGTTACGGCTGTACAAGACGTTGGTAAGGCCACATCTTCACTGTCCACTATACCACCAATTTTAGTGTCATCTGCAAATTTACCATGCCTCCTATATTCTCATCCAAGTTGTACAAACATAGCTTGTCCAAAGATAGCTAGCTTAATTGACTTGACATCATCCCTGCATTGCTCCACAAGTCCTAGGCTTGCCGAGACACACCAAGCAAATACTGCTTGTGGGGTCCCTTCATTCTTGCTCTCTTCCGCACGAAAACATAAACAGTCCATGGTTTCTTCAGATTCCCCACAGCTTCCTGAGCACTGAGAATTAGAGACAGCTCCTGAGTCCCCAGACTTGTCGTAAGTCCTAACAGATCAAAGGTGGTGCCAGCAACAGCTTTACCAGGTGAAGGCATTTTGCTCTGCTCTCAAGTACCTGCCTGTCGAGCAGCCCAAAATAAACAACATTCTCCTCTGATTGCCTCCACCCAAATGCCAAAAATGGAATGTTCTGAACCCATGAACTCGAGTGACTGATTGAAAACTTTGGAAAAAGTCCTGCCTTTGTTCCAAAGATGTATTAAAAGCAATTGATTACTTCGCAACAGTCAAATATATCAGGCCCTTGTAATTATGTGTTTAGAATCCCTACAGTATGGAACAGGTAATTCAGCCCAACATGTCCACTGCAACTCTCTGAAGAACATCCCATCCAGACTGACACCCCTAAGTCCAGATACCAGACAAGCAGTCAATGAAATCAACATATGCCTGCACACCATTAGAATATTTCCATAATCTCAAGATAATGCACGCAACACATGCAGACAGAAATGAAAGTGGGATTGATGAGAATTAATAGTTTTATGAATGAATGATTTTTTTTGTTGAACATGGATAAGTTAGGTAACATGTAGTTGCAAACAGCAGTACATGCAATTTACTTTCAAATAAAAAGGGAGGTGTTTTGAGAAATGCATTGCACGTATTGAACTAGCTGGTTTATGTTAGTCATGACAACATCACCTCTGATGTCGCTTGATTTCACTTTAGTTTGTGGCAGCCATTAAAATACATGAACATGCAATAGTTATCAGCTGGACTTACTGTTGGGATTGATCATAAAATACAGTGCAAGCTGTTAGACAGGTGGAGGGGTATTTCAGAACTTCATGGAATTTCAATCATTCACAAGTAACTTCAATCTGAATAGCTACTATAAAAGTTTCCATAAATTTCATTATTAAATTCTGGATTGCAGATGCTATCCTGCCGAGTACTGTAAAATGCAATGGATCTCTCATAGGACTGTTAGCAAGCCCTTCCTATCGAAGGAGCTAATTATTACTTGATGTCAGTCTGCTCTATGGACTACAATTTGCTTATTCCAGTCTTTATACAGGATTAGTTTAATGTGCTGAAAATATTTTTATTGCAAGAAGACATTTTGAAATGAATAAAATTTTTAAAGCTTGAAGTATCAGAAGTGTGGAAAAATAAAACCTGATTGTCAAATCATAAAATAGGAACCCTTGTGCCTATTGTTAAAAAAAAAGGAACTTCCGTCAGTTGCCCTTACATAAACGTGGCGCAAATGCTTAATTATTTCATCACAATGGAGGCATCCTCGACTTAAGGAACAAAATGAAAATAATTTTTGCATTACATGTAAGACATTACAGACCATCGTGAATGCAGGCCAGTCCATCACAAAAACTTGGCTTCCTTCCATTGATTCCATCTACACTTCCTGCTGCATTTGGAAAGCAGCCAACATAATCAAAGGCGCCTCCCACCCCGGTTGTACTCTATTCCATCAGGCAGAAGATACAAAAGTTTGAAAACATATAACAACAGATTTAAGATCAGCTTCTTCCCCACTGTTATCAGACCTCTCATATTAGAATTGATCTTTCTCTTCTCTGTACCTTTAACACCATATTCTGCATTTTGTTCTATTACCCTGATGTACTTATGGGCGGTATGATTTGTCTGGTTAGCATGCAAAACAATACTTTTCAAATTATTTCGGTACATGTGACAATAATAAATCAAATCAAGTCAATTTATGCGAGAAATCAAATGAGGCATTTAAGCATGGCCCTGTGACTGTGACTATCAGGAAAGGAGTATTAAAGTGAGGCTTCAAACTCTCAATTCTCTGGCTCTTCAAAACTAATATAGAAGGCATGGTTACTACATTTCAGTAAAAATAAATCTCAAGTAAATTACTTCCATGATATTTTAAGTAACAGTGTTTCTAGGGACTTCACTTTTTTTAACATGGTGACATCAATGACAACACATAACTCACCATACATTGTTACATTGATGCTTTATATTAAATATTGCTTGGAAGACTCAAGTTTTGAAGGTTTGTGGAAAATGGAATTTATTTTAAAATTTGTGGAAATACCAAAAAAAATTACAAGTGCATTGTGGATATTGAAGTTTTCTTCAAACCAAGGCTTTCTAGAAATCACATGACTGGTGATAATAGCTTGGTTTTGCTGAAGACTCCTGCTGAAGTTGTTTTGAAAAATGACTAATTTGAAGTTGGAGAACAAACTGAGTTGGAGAAAAGTTTGCAATGAATAAGCTGCCCAAGCTGGTCACTCCCATCTTTGAAAAGAAAACCCTCTATTAGTTCAAGGTGAAACCTGTTTGTATTTCTGAAAGTGATTGAAAGAACATCTCAGGATTGTATTTTCTGAGCAAGCTGTATCAGCAAGACCCCAGAGACATCTATATATAATTAGTGATTTGACCACATGTGCTAGAACATCAGGGCAATATCTTCTGGGGCATTCTATGCTTCATTCTTTTAGATTTGAGAATAACCCATTGACTAACTTGTTTTCTTTTCAGTATCAATGAGGCAGTTCATTCTTTGATTACTAATCTCAATTGTTTTTCTAATAGAAACCTCAAGTCTGGGAACTTCAGAATTTAAAATTGCAGATTTCAATGAAATGTCAACTGCACACAACAAACTAGATTCGGACAAAAGGATATAGACTTTCTTACCATTGTAAGAATTCTTCACATTCAATGGCTGTATCGTGCTGAATCCTTTACTATTAACATCCTGTGGATTACTCTTGACAAGAAACTGAACTGGACCAGCTATATAAATTCTCCAGTTACATGGGCAGGTCAAAGCCAGGAACTCCAAAGTGAGCAACTCACTTTGACTCCAGAAAGCTTATCCACGATCTACAAGGGGCAAGTTAGGAGTGTGATTGAAAACTCTCCACTTGCTCGGTTAAGTACAGTTTCAAGAAGCTCGACAACATCCTGGACAATGTAACCAGTTTAACTGGTATCCCATCCACAACCTTCAATATTCACTCCCTTCACCATCCATGCACAATTGTAACAATGTGCACCAATTTCAAGATACATTGTGGCAGATCACAAAGACATTTTGACAGCACCTTGCAATCCTGCAACCCCAAGAGCAATTAGGGATGGACAAGAATTGCTGGCCTAGGCAATAACGTCCACATGGTCAATGAATGAACTTTAAAAATAAACTGTATTAGTGCTACACCTGCCCCCATACCTCCTCCCTCACCCCCATCCCAGGCCCCAAGAAGACTTTCCACATCAAGCAGATGTTCACCTGCACATCTGCCAATGTGGTATACTGCATCCGCTGTACCCGGTGTGGCTTCCTCTACATCGGGGAAACCAAGCGGAGACTCGGGGACCGCTTTGCAGAACACCTACGCTCGGTTCGCAACAAACAACTGCACCTCCCAGTCGCGAACCATTTCAACTCCCCCTCCCATTCCTCAGACGACATGTCCATCCTGGGCCTCCTGCAGTGCCACAACGATGCCACCCGAAGGTTGCAGGAACAGCAACTCATATTCCGCTTGGGAACCCTGCAGCCCAATGGTATCAATGTGGATTTCACAAGTTTCAAAATCTCCCCTCCCCCCACCGCATCCCAAAACCAGTCCAGCTCGTCCCTGCCTCCCTAACCTGTTCTTCCTCCCACCTATCCCCTCCTCCCACCTCAAGCCGCACCTCCATCTCCTACCGACCAACCTCATCCCGCCCCCTTGACCTGTCCGTCCTCCCTGGACTGACCTATCCCCTTCCTAACTCCCTACCTACACTCACCTTTCCTGGCCCCATCCCCGCCTCTTCGACCTGTTTGTTTCCTCTCCACCTATCCTCTCCTCTATCCCTCTTCTATCCGCCTCCCACTCTCTCCCTATTTATTTCAAAACCCCCTTCCCCTCCCCCTTTTCTGATGAAGGGTCTAGGCCCGAAACGTCAGCCTCTCTGCTCCTATGATGCTGCTTGGCCTGCTGTGTTCATCCAGCCCTGCACCTTGTTGTCTCAGGATCTTACATGTTTGATTAAGATAGTGTCCCATTCTTCTAGACAACGGTGGATGTATGCCCAATGTGTGGCACTTTTCATCAAAAAACAAGCGCCTCATCTCTGGAATAAGTCAAGTGAACCTTTCGGGAGCTGTCTCAAACTAATTAGTTTCCTGATTAAAAACTAATCTAAAACTGAACACAGTACTATAGATGTGGTCTCACCAAGACCATGTACAGCTGAAGTAAAACTTAGGTACTTTTGAATTTTTTTTTTTTTTTACAAGGCAAAATTTCAAATTGACTTCAGAATCACATGTTATATCTGCATACAAAGATTTTGTGATTCATGCATGAGAATACCAAAATTCCCTTATATCACAGAGTTCAGTACTCCTTCTCAAAGGGGATACTAATTTATTATTCCTTCTCCAAAAGTGAATGTATTGTCCTAGATTTATAGAATCCCTACTGTGTGGAAGCAGGCCATTCGGCCCATCGAGTCACACTGACCCTCCAAACAGCATTCCACCCAGACTCAACCTATTCCTGTAACCCTTCATTTCCCATGGATAACCCACACAACCTGCACATTCCTGGACAATATGGGCAAGTTGGGTAGAGTAATTGTGAAGTGAAAGGTAGGAAGCTAAAATGTGTGATTCCTTTAAGAGATTTATGCTTTGTCTGTACTTAGCATTTTTAAAAATATAGTGTATGTCTGTGCGCAGCAGCTGCAGTTGCCAGTACAGAGAGCCTCAGAGTGAGACAAGTATATCAAAAAAGCCTTACAGGTGGCAGGCAAAACAGCAGTCTTGTTTTGATACAACAAGGTGTAGAGCTGGATGAACACAGCAGGCCAAGCAGCATCAGAGGAGCAGGAAAGCTGATGTTTCGGGTCTGGACCCTTCTTCAGAAAGTCTTGTTTTGATGTTGTGACAAGTTTGGATTCAGCCAATTAATTTAAACAAAACACCTAGATACAGAAAGCCAACTGAATTTAAATCTGATGGTGTTGACAATCCGTAACCAATCATATAAGAATGCGATTATGTTATTATGGGTAAATAAGACAAAGGCATTTGGAAAATTGGTGACAGTCAACTGCCATCTGAAAGACAGACAACTACCACCTGCCAGAGTTAGCATCATTCAGTTTTCAGGGAAAGCCTGTCTAATTAATTAAAAGGTACCACAGTATATTAGCTCAAAGTCCTCATTAAAGAAATTATAGAGGTAAAACATCCCTGACAGCAGAATTAACGGAAGAAAGGCATTTGTCAAGACAGCAGAGATGACAGAAGATCCAGAAGACAGTATGTGTGAACTTGGAGAGATTAAGTTATAATTTATGCTTATTAGTTGGGTTTATATTAATAGGAGATAGCAAGAACTGCAGATGCTGGAGTCAGAGATAACAAAGCGGGGAACTGGAGGAACACAGCAGGCTAGGCAGTATCAGAGGAACAGGAAAGCTGACGTTTCAGGTCGCGACCCTTCCTAACTACTGCTTCTCATTAACCAATGCACTTACAGTTTACCCAAGAAGTCATTTATGGACTTTTTCACCTGCTGAAGTGTCACAGCCCCAGGAAGGTCAATAATTTATCAAAAAATATACAACTGATGAAAAAAAAACCACGTAAGTAGGATTACTTACGACAACCTCACATCAGAACAGGTCTGTTCATCCAGTTCTAATAAAGGTCATGAACTTAAATTGTTAAATCTATTGTTCCGCAAACATCACAGAAGCCGCCTTTTGGCCCATAGATCTGTACCACAAAAGCTATACTAAACCTACACCAGTTCCATTTTCCAGTACTAGTTCCATAGTCCTGAATATATGACAGTTCAAGTGTTCATCTAAGTACAGATATTTTTGCTATGACATATTTCATTAACGCAAATTGGCTGTAACGCAATTGATGCATAGTGGACGCTGCTTGGATAACATGAACTTTCTATTGTATAGTATACCAATTTTTCTATAGCACAATGTTGCACAAGAATGCAACTATCACATTATAGGAGAACTACCTGTACTTTTTAATGATTAGAAAACTACTTGCCTCAATTACAACCTCAAGCAGTACATTCGAAAACGCCACCAGTCTCTGCGTGAAAACACTTTTCCTCAAATCCTCTCTAAACCTCCTGCTTTTCACTCTCAAAGTACAGCCCCTTGTTTTTGACCTTTTGGCTAAGGGGAATAGCTGCTTCCTATCCATGCCCCTAATAAGGTTATACACCCTCTATCAGGTACCCCTCAACCTTCTGTGCTCTAAAGAAAACCCAAGCTTATCCAGTTGCTCTTCATTGCGAAAAAAAAATGTTCCATGCCAGGCACCATCCAGGTGAATCACCTCTGCACCCCTTCTGATTCAATCCCTTCCTCTAAAGTGGAGACCAATGATACATAGCTGCTGAATATTTTTAGCATTTTGTCAAATCTGAAGGATTTTGCTTTTTCATCGTCCTGAGTATACCTGAAGCCAGTTCTTTATTTCTCATGGTATTTATAACAGGAATCTATTAATGGGTGGGAAGCTGTGGAGGCAATAACATCTGAAGAATGTCCATCAGTTTTCACATCTGTTACAAAAGGAATGGAGGACAAATCTTCAGTTTTGAACTGTGAACTAGTTAGTTAGCAATAAGAATTTTAATGTTGCTCCAATGTGCTCAGATTAATCCCTGCCTATTACAAGCATTTGTCTCAGAAAATATCCCAAGGCATCAAAAGGTATGCAGTTATTGTAATGAATTCATTATCAAGCAATAGAGTCAAGTATCCCTGAACAAAAAAAAATGAACATCACGAATATTCAGAGTCACTGTAACCATTAATTCCACACGTTTACATGCAAATTGTTTTACAGCCCCTGGCAATCCTGACGTCCCAAGAGAGAAACTAGTCTGCAGAAGAAATTGGTCGTCACATCCAAATCTGCAAGAGCTCCGGTTCGTCAAACATATACTATGGTGAATTCCCAATATGATGCTCTCTAGCAACAAACCCACATTACATAAAATTAAGGCACTTTTCTGCCCTTGAAAACATAACAGTAACAGCTCAAAAGAATAATCTTCAACATTATTCATGAAGAGCATTTGTCTTCATGTATCTAAACAATTCTTTGTTACAAAAAGAGTGATCTAATAGGATAGCTCAAATTCTGGGCTTCATATCTTTTGGAATATTTGTGCACCCATAGAGCAATCATTTCTGTAGATATGACTATTGTGAGATTGGCCAGCAATGCCTGTTAAATCAGTATTCTTTATTGCGACAGTCTCTGGGTCAACATGTGAGAAAGGCTTGATAGAGGCAAATAAAATCAAATGTCAAATACTGAAATGCATATAACCTGGGCAGGAAACAAACTCATTTGAGTTATGTATTTTTGAATGGTCCAAAGTTTTCATAACAAATGAACAATTATCTTAGTCTACAAGGTGCAGAGCTGGATGAACACAGCAGGCCAAGCAGCATCATAGGAGCAGAAAGGCTGACGTTTCGGGCCTAGACCCTTCATCAGAAATGGGGGAGGGGAAGGTGGTTCTGAAATAAATAGGGAGAGAGGGGGAGGCGGATAGAAGATGGATAGAGGAGAGGATAGGTGGAGAGGAAACAAACAGGTCGAAGAGGTGGGGATGGGGCCAGTAAAGGCGAGTGTAGGTGGGGAGGTGGGGAGGGGATAGGTCAGTCCAGGGAGGACGGACAGGTCAAGGGGGCGGGATGAGGTTAGTCGGTAGGAGATGGGGGTGCAGCCTGAGGTGGGAGGAGGGGATAGGTGGGAGGAAGAACAGGTTAGGGAGGCGGGGACGAGCTGGGCTGGTTTTGGGATGCGGTAGGGGGAGGGGAGATTTTGAAGCTTGTGAAATCCACATTGATACCATTTTGAGCTGCAGGGTTCCCAAGCGGAATATGAGTTGCTGTTCCTGCAACCTTCGGGTGGCATCGTTGTGGCACTGCGGGAGGCCCAGGATGGACGTGTCGTCTGAGGAATGGGAGGGGGAGTTGAAATGGTTCGCGACTGGGAGGTGCAGTTGTTTAGTGCGAACTGAACGTAGGTGTTCTGCAAAGCGGTCCCCGAGCCTCCGCTTGGTTTCCCCGATGTAGAGGATGCCACACCGGGTACAGCGGATGCAGTATACCACATTGGCAGATGTGCAGGTGAACATCTGCTTGATGTGGAAAGTCTTCTTGGGGCCTGGGATGGGGGTGAGGGAGGAGGTATGGGGGCAGGTGTAGCACTTCCTGCGGTTGCAGGGAAAAGTGCCGGGTGTGGTGGGGCTGGAGGGGAGTGTGGAGCGGACAAGGGAGTCGCGGAGAGAGTGGTCCCTCCAGAAAGCAGATAAGGGTGGGGAGGGAAAGATGTCTTTGGTGGTGGGGTCGGATTGCAGATGGCGGAAGTGTCGGAGGATGATGCGTTGGATCTGGAGGTTGGTGGGGTGGTACATGAGGACGAGGGGAATTCTTTTTTGGTTCTTATTGCGGGGAGGGGTTGTGAGGGATGAGTTGCGGGAAATGTGGGAGACACAGTTGAGGGCGTTCTCGACCACTGAGGGATGGGGGGGCAAGTTGCGGTCCTTGAAAAACGAGGACATCTGAGATGTACGGCAGTGGAATGCCTCATCCTGGGAGCAGATGCGGCGGAGGCGAAGGAATTGGGAATAGGGGATGGCATTTTTGCAGGAAGGTGGGTGGGAGGAGGTGTACTCTAGGTAGCTGTGGGAGTTGGTGGGCTTGAAATGGATATCGGTTTCTAGGTGGTTGCCCGAGATGGAGACAGAGAGGTCCAGGAAGGAGAGAGAGGTATTAGAGATGGTCCAGGTGAACTTAAGGTTGGGGTGGAAGGTGTTGGTGAAGTGAGTGAAGTGGATGAACTGTTCGAGCTCCTCGTGGGAGCACGGGGTGGCGCTGATACAGCCATCAATGTAACGGAGGAAGAGGTGGGGTTTAGGGTCGGTGTAGGTACGGAAGAGGGATTGTTCCACGTAACCTACAAAGAGGCAGGCGTAGCTTGGGCCCATGCGGGTACCCATGGCCACCCCCTTTGTCTGTAGGAAGTGGGAGGAATTGAAAGAGAAGTTGTTGAGAGTGAGGACAAGTTCTGCTAAGCAGATGAGGGTGTCAGTGGAGGGGGACTGGGTCGGGCCTGCGGGACAGGAAGAAGCGGAGGGCCTTTAGGCCATCTGTATGGGGAATGCAGGTGTATAGGGACTGGACGTCCATGGTAAAGATGAGGTGTTGGGGACCGGGGAATTGGAAGTTCTGGAGGAGGTGGAGGGCGTAGGTAGTGTCACGGATGTATGTAGGGAGTTCCTGGACCAAGGGGGAGAAAATGGAGTCCAGATAGTTGGAAATAAGTTCGGTGGGGCAGGAGCAGGCAGAGACAATGGGTCAACCAGGGCATTCAGGTTTGTGGATTTTGGGAAGGAGATAGAAGCGGGCGGTGCAGGATTGGGGAACAATGAGGTTGGAGGCCGTGGGTGGGAGGTCACCTGAGGTGATGAGGTTGTAGATGGTTTGGGAGATGATGGTTTGGTGCTCGGGGGTGGGGTCATGATCAATGGGGTGGTAGGAGGTGGTGTCAGAGAGTTGGCGTCTGGCCTCGGCGATGTAGAGGTCAGTGCGCCATACTACAACTGCGCACCCCTTGTCCGCGAGTTTTATGGTGAGGTTGGGATTGGAGCGGGAGGGAGCGGAGGGCTGCACGTTCTGCGGGGGAGAGGTTGGAGTGGGTGAGAGGGGTGGAGAGGTTGAGGCGATTGATGTCTTGACGGCAGTTGGAGATGAACAGGTCAAGGGAGGGTAGGAGGCCTTGGGGTGGTGTCCAGGAGGAGGGGGTGTGTTGGAGGCGGGAGAAGGGGTCAGTAGAGAGAGGGTTAGGTTCACGGTTGAAGAAGTAAGCGTGGAGGCTGAGGCAGCAGAAAAACTGCCCTATGTCCAAACGTGACCGGTATTTGTTGGTGTGGGTGGAGGGGGACAAAAGTGAGCCCTTTACTGAGGACTGAACGCTTGTCCTCAGTAACGGGGAGGTCTGGGGGGATGGTGAAGACCCGGCAGGGCTGGGTGCTTTTGTCCCCTCTGGAGCTGCTGGCTGACTGACCGTTCGTCCTCAGTAAGTAAGCCTCCACTACAAATCGGGGAAACCAAGCAGAGGCTTGGGGACCGCTTTGCAGAACACCTACGCTCGGTTCGCAATAAACAACTGCACCTCCCAGTCGCGAACCATTTCAACTCCCCCTCCCATTCCTCAGACGACACGTCCATCCTGGGCCTCCCGCAGTGCCACAACGATGCCACCCGAAGATTGCAGGAACAGCAACTCATATTCCGCTTGGGAACCCTGCAGCCCAATGGTATCAATGTGGATTTCACAAGCTTCAAAATCTCCCCTCCCCCTACCACATTCCAAAACCAGCCCAGCTGGTCCCCACCTCCCTAACCTGTTCTTCCTCCCACCTCAAGCTGCACCCCCATCTCCTACCTACTAACCTCATCCCGCCCCCTTGACCTGTCCGTCCTCCCTGGACTGACCTATCCCCTCCCCAACTCCCCACCTACACTCACCTTTACTGGTTCCATCCCCGCTTCTTTGACCTGTCTGTTTCTTCTCCTCTATCCATCTTCTATCCGCCTTCCCACCTCTCCCTATTTATTTCAGAACCCCCTTCCCCTCCCCCATTTCTGATGAAGGGTCTAGGCCTGAAACATCAGCCTTTCTGCTCCTCTGATGCTGCTTGGCCTGCTGTGTTCATCCAGCTCTGCACCTTGTTGTCTCGGATTCTCCAGCATCTGCAGTTCCTACTATCTCCAATTATCTTAGCCTGCCCAGCAAAGACCTTGGCAAACAATTGCTCCATCACTATCGTTCCTTAAGTGTATCAAATGCAAGCTTCCAAGTTTAGAACCCCATGTTTTGGTAATAATTGTCCCAACCTCAAATGTTTAACTTACTTTCTTTTCAGAAATACTAAATACAAAATGCAGAGTAAACATTACCAGTAATCTATGGAATGCAAGAATAATGCTTTTTGAGGAAAATGAGCTGTTTAAAACTGGTATTGAGCCTTATTACAATTGTCTCATTCGTGACACACAGAAATCAAATCAAAATATTAAATTGACACATTTATATGGAGGAATCACAAAATACAATATGGCAGGCAACATGCCTGCTTTCATATTTGCTAACAGGTCGCATTCTTTTATTGCCTTCTACAAGAGTCACAGACACATCAGGATGCAAACAGACTTTTAACTGCCTTAGCCATTTGTTTAATCATTCCCATTGTCCGGCTGAAGCGTGCAAGAACAGTCTATTCACACCTCCAGGGGAACCTCTCAATATTTGCTGAATTTCAAAAAAGGCCTTGTGGTCTCTTCCTGAGATAAGACAGTCTAATCCCAGTACCAGCCCGATTGCTGGGGTTAGTCCTGTAACTTCTGGAACCCATTTTCTAGGATTGTGTGTCCATTTAAAAAAAAAGAGCGATTCTTCTACTTTACAAAATATGAATGATAATTTACACAGTTATGCCAGCAACAAGCATTCCAATTTTGAAACAGCAGGTAATTCGGTGGCAACAGCCATCAGGGAAAATGATCAATTAGTTTTGCTATTGGCTGAAACCTAAATGCACAATTGTCATCACCGCATCAAATAAGCATTTAGAACCATCGAATCCCTACAGTGTGGAAACAGGCCCTTCGGCCCAACAAATTCACATCGACCCTCAGAACGTCTCACCCAGACCCATCCCCTATAACCCACACATCCCTGAACACTATGGGCAACTTAGCATGGCCAATCCACCCAGCCTGCACATCTTTGGACTGTGGGAGGAAACCAATACTCTGCACTGAAACAAAATATTGCTGAGGTGCAGCAAATGTGAAAGGACTACAATTGTGCTCAGCTTTAACTTTGAACACATCTATCAAAACGTATGTTTTTCACATCAAATCCCTTGGGTTTAAGCCTCAGAGTCTCAGCCTGATAGGTGATGCATCACACTTCTTCTCGATTGACATCTAACCTGTACCATTGAACTGATAGATTGAATCTTGCTGAGTGCCATGAATGGCAAAGTCCAAAGTACCTCACAATAAATAGCAGCAGTTTTAAATGATCAATCCAGTGAAATAGTCTGTTCCATTTTTGGATTCTCAATGTGAGAATAAAATTGATTAAAATGCATCTGCCATGTGCAGCAGCATTTCACATTTTTCTTTATTCCATTCCTGTCCATCCTTTCATGATATCATTGAGCAACAAAGAGCTAAACACTGCATTACAGAAGAGATTTCAAAACAGCATCTTACATATTGGAACAAAAGTCAAAATGCAGAAATGAAACCCACTGGACAGAAGGCAGCCATAACAATGCTACACACGTGGAAACAAATGGAAAATAATTCATGAAGGAGATTTCTCTGGCAAAACAAAATTTGAAATGTTTTACTCAGAGGGATATCAACTTGCCAAGTTGAGGTGTTCTGTTCCTTCAGTTTTTCACATTTAAGCACTGCTGAGCACATCAAAACAAGTTTTCTTAATTCATATTGTAAGACTGTGTTGTTTTTCCAAGTTTAATGTTCATGTTTAACCTGATATACAAGTGAAATTCAGTTTCAGATGATCCAAAGGCAGAATCATTTTACAGCCTGGTTACTTGTTCAAATCCAACAGCTCAGATCTTCTGGCAGGAAGATAGCCATTGCTGCAGCAAAGACTGAAATTGCAGATTAGGACCATATGGATGTCCCAGCATAGTTGACTCTGCTGAAGTTACCCAGAAAGTGTGAAGTTTTGAGTGGGAATCACCTGGTGTCTGTAACCCTCTGATGAAGTCAACTCTGTGTACGAGTCAGAGCCTGAGTCAGAGTTGAGGAGTACCTTCACAGATATCTGATCAGCTGAAGCGCAAAAGTTACTCAGAAAATGTCACAGGAATAATGTCTGCTCTTACTCCTGGATGATGACCTAACGCACCATTTGTCACCTGCCCCACTGACATCTGTTGGATACAACTTTGTCAGATTGAGTGGGATGGCAATGTCCTCGCTCCACCCTCACCCAACAGCCCATTCACCAACAGCTCTATCACCTTAGATATAAAAAAAAATCCCATTCTCTGAACTTCCAGCATCTCAACTCAATTCTTCACAGCAAATCTTCCAAGAAGGAAACTCATGTACGAAGACCATAAAAGTTGCAACTTGCATACTCATCACTCAAACTTAACACTGTTAAATTAGTGCTAACCTTTCTTTAAGATTCACTACATTACATTTCCCAGTTGAGAAAAGCCTATAGGTGACATTCACTTACTGAGAGTTAAGGGTAGTAGCCATGCTTCTGGTCAGAAGGTATTGGATTAAGAACAATGGTCAAAGTGGGGTTCAACTGCTTTATAAAAACCAAAAGAACTGTAGATGATGCAAGGCAGAAACAAAAATATAAATTGCTGGAAAAGCTCAGCAGGTCTGGCAGCATCCACGGAGAGAAAGCAGAATTAACATTTCGGGTTGAGTGACCTTTCCTCAGAACTGTCCACGTAAATGACATTGTAGAAAGTAGAAACTCATTCACCTGCATTAAATGTACCACTTCTAGCCATAAAAATGGGCTTTGGAAACAGAAAAAAAATACACTTTGCAACATTATGATAAATATTTTCTCGTTTGAAGTTCAGTTGATCACAGTGACAAATGGCCACAATGGGCCAAATAATGGGAAAGCAAAATACTGCAGATGCTGGATACAGAGAATAACTTCTTTTTCCAGGAGGTATTTTTGATTTTCAGGGATTTTTAAAAAAATTTGTTCACTAATTCATCTATTAGGTGATGCAGTCACATCACAACATGGCCTTGTGTATTGGTGTTGATGTGTAGGATATTTAGACTTACACAGAAAGAGAACTACAAGAATTCATCCAAATCTTCAATAATCATCACCCTTCCCCTAAATTTAAAACTACAACACACAAAGAAAGCTTCAACACCTTCGATACAACAATATTTAAATTGGCAAAGACAATAGTCACAAGTTAGCAACAACTCCCACCCCCCTACGTTGCATATACTGGTGAGGTCACAGTGAATTCGTTTCCATTTCATATGCGCAAAGCTGGAAAACATTTACAGGGTAGGTACTGCATCTCAGATATAAATTTAACACAATCATAACTGTTCATTATAATAGCATCAACTGCATTTTCCCTCATTTGTAGTTACTGAATATGTGAAGCCTTAAGCTAAATATTCCACATTCTTTTGCAAGTAATTAATTACAACCGATTTATTACAACTCAATCACTTACAATCTCTCCTGTTTAACCCCCAGTATTCCAACCCTCTTACAGACTCATTTGCTTCACCAAGACTGTGCAACAGCCAAACCGCCCCCCACCCCCACCCCAAAATAAGGTTGGCAAAACTTTGCAATATCAGCTTAGCTGCTGCACCCCAGCAATAAATGACTTCATCTTTTCCCTCAATTTCAGCCCTTCCAGTCCTAATTAGTTGCTGCTCCTCCAACAACACTGCTTTTCTTCTGCCCTTACTGCTGATAGGGTCATTATTAAACTTATCAGCAGCAAGTGGTACAACCTATGATCAGAGGAATTGCTCCTCACTGATTCTACATACTTGGGTGATAGTTCTTCAATTGGATGCCATCATGCTTGAATTTTCCAGCGCCCTTGCTCGGGATTTTGTATGGTGAGTAACTCCATGAAGGCCAGCATCCTGACACCAGGTCTCCCTTTATTTACACGTGTATAGTAGAAGACACTGACCCAGCAAGGTCAGAGCTGGCTCCTAAGAGTGAATAAAACCCCTGACACTCCTGTTTATATAGGTCAGCCAGGACTCCCTAATTGGACCAGGTTGACAGCCCCAATCAGGGAGTACATTCTATGAGGTCCACTGGCCGACTTCATTCTAATCACTGCATCTGTATTCCGAGCATTGTTGACAGCTCCTGTTCCTTAGTGGATCCATGAATGCTCAACACTAAGTGCAGCTTAAGGATGGACTACATTACTCAGAATGCATTTTTGCTACCCAATATATGGCCGCTGGGACTTGGAGTCTCGATCCAGAGCAACTAGAACTTGAGAACTAGATTTACAAAGCAGCACCATCATG
Source organism: Rhincodon typus (assembly GCF_021869965.1). Classification (NCBI taxonomy): domain Eukaryota; kingdom Metazoa; phylum Chordata; class Chondrichthyes; order Orectolobiformes; family Rhincodontidae; genus Rhincodon; species Rhincodon typus. The sequence continues at coordinate 37,548,855 of NC_063353.1, forward strand.
CATGTATTTCCCAGCACATCAAGACCAACGAGAGGGAGGGGCCTTGGAAGCCAGAGAACGCCTTTAGAAACCACCAAACACAAGATGAAATATGACAATAAGCAAGCTGAGAGTATAAAAGAAGATTGCAAGAGTTTTTTTTTAAAAAAAGAGATAAGAGAGAAGCAAGAGTGGATATTGGACTACTAGAAAAGGAGGCTGGAGTAGTAGTAATGGGGAACACAGTACTAAATAGGTACTTTGTATCAGTCTTCACAGTGGAGGACACCAGTAGCAACCAGAATGTCAAGACAGTCAGGGGCAGAGGCAAATGTAATGGCCATTACTAAGGAGAACGTGCTGGGGAAGCTGAAAAAGGTCTGAAAGTGGATAAATCATCCAGATCAGATAAGACTACACACCAAAGTTCTCAGAGATCGCCGAGGAGATCTTTCAGGAATCACTGGAGTCTGAGAAGGTCCCGGGAGGACTGGAAAATGCTAATGGAATACCCCTGTTTATGAAGGGACGGGAGGCAGAAGATGGGAAATGATAGGCCGATTAGCCTGACCTTGGTTATTGATAGGATGTTAGAGTCCATTATTAAGGGTGAGGTTGTGGGGCTCTTGGAGGTGCACGGCAAAATAGGGCTGAATCAGCACGGCTTTTTCAAAGTTAGATCTTGCCTAATAAATCTGTTAGAATATTAAGGAGGTAACAAACAAGTTAGACAAAGGAGCTTGCTAAATTAGATTAGAGCCCATGATGTTAAGGGCAAGGTACTTACATGGACCGAGGATTGACTGACTGGCAGAAAGTACAGTGTGTGAATAAAGGCATCTTTTTCAGGATGACAGCTAGTGATTAATGGAGTTCCACAGAGGCCAGTATTGGGACCATAATTATTTATCTAATACGTTAACAATCTGAATGAAGGAAGTGACTGCATTGCTGCTAAATATGCAGATGACAATAGATAGTTGGAGGGACAGGGAGCGTTGAGGAAGTGGGGAAGCTGCAGCCTCGTAAAGTGGGAAAAGTAGTGGTAGATGGAATACATTGTGGGAAAAGTGGGAGGTTATGCACTTTGGTAGAAAGAACTGAGGCACAGATTATTTTCTAAATGGGGTAAGGCTTCGGAAAACTGAAGCACAATGGGACATGGGGGTACTAGTTCAGAATTCTCAAAAGGTTAACCCGCAGCTTCAGTTGGCAGTTAGGAAGGTAAATGCAATTGTAACGTTCAGTTCGTGATGGCTAGAATACAAACACAGAGATATACTGCTGAGGTTGTATAAGACTCTGGTCAGACTGCATTTGGAGTATTGAGAGCAGTATTGGCCCCTCATCGGAGAAAAGATGTGATAGCCTTGCAAAGGGTCCACAGGAAGTTCACAAGAATGATTCTGGGAATGATGGGCTTGTCATATGAGGAGAGGTTGAGGACTCTGGGTCTGTCCTCAATGGATTTGCGAAGGTTATGGGGGGGGATCCCACTGAAACTTACAGAATACTGAGAGGCTTGGATACAGAGGATTCAGAAAAGATGTTCCACTAGTAGGAGAGTCTAGGACCCAAGGCTGCAACCTCAGACTGAAGGGACAATCCTTTAGAACTCAGATGAAGAGGAGTTTCTTCACCTAGAGGATGGTGAATCTGTGGAACTCATTGCTGCAGAATTTGTCGAGCAAATCACCGAGTGTTTTTAAGACAGAGATGGACATGTTCTTGATGAGTAAGGGGACCAAGGGTTACTGAGGGAAGGCAGGAGAACGGGTTTCAAAAACCTATCATCCATGATTGAACAGCAGAGCAAACTCAATGGCCTTATTCTGTTCCTACCTTGTATGGTCTTACGGGTGACACTACCAAAGTCTGGTCTCTCTAGAAGGGCTGAGCCTTATTGATCAGCAATGCAAACAGTCCCCTCTCCTGCGCTCAGACTGGAATTTCTTTATTTCAAATACTGGGCCCAGCAAGGTGGATGGGGAAAAACGACTGTTATTGAACAATAAGGTAATTTCTCAGCAGAGTAATCCAGTACCCTGCTCAACATCACCAAAATGTATATGTCGTCATTTCCTATTTATTAATTTGTTCTTTGGGAGGCTTACTCCATTCAAAGCAGCTGCAGAATCTGCAGACATAATACTGTCTGTACTATAGTACAGAAAGGCAGCCTGAAGACAAAGCACAAAATGAATGCATATCTTTCTTCTTCTTTCAAAGTAAGGAATGAGACTGGCTGAGAAAAAAAAAGGAAGACTGACTCAGCATACTGCTATTAAATTTCAGACACACGCTGACTTCAATAGCAATGATTAAGAATAAGATCCAAGAATGTGGAAAGGAACGCGTTTTCCAGGAAAAATATCAGATTGCCTCAGTTAAACTAGTCAATTCAAAAATCCATATTTTAAATCAATTTGTTTACTCACATCAGTGGATTTAATCCATTGTACATTTAGACCAAGTTAGTTAGCTCTAAATTTAGTTAAATACTCTGAAGAGACAACTATATTGCAGAAATAACAGAAACTGTGTCTCTGGGTCCAATGTATTTCCTCTTCAAGCATTTCCTGCACCTTTCCTATAATCAAGAGCAAGTCAGCAATATGTTGTCAAGTTCGTGGTTACTAACTAGTAGAGTTATCAGTGGTTCATAATTAACCATCTGTAGTTAGAATTGTTTTTATTGTAATAAATAGCAATTTGTTAAGGACAGAAACTTGGTCTATGCATTCTACCAACCTGGGTTGAAAAGACAGGTAAATTGGGGAATTTTGCATACTTTTAAAATCTTGAAATTTCGTGATGATTCAGGCAGGAGTATGGCATGATTTCCAATATGCCTGATGGTATGGTGAGAAAGCCAAGGGAACATCACCACACCCATTGCTATGACAGAAAAATGGCAACATGCCAATGGCTCGAATTTTCAAGTGCCCACCAGACTGTTTCCAACAGGAAGGAGTTCTAAAATCTCATTCCAAAAATTGGCTGGTGCTCCTTACCAAAATCACTAACTTTAACAGCCATCCAGTAAATATACAGCCTACAGTTTCAACACCATCCTTTTCATGTTTCAATTTGCTCAAATTCTATAGTCTGGTATAAACCATTTCAGTGAGAAATACTTTCAAGTAACAAGTTCAAAGCTTTCCATACAGAAAAGCATGTAAGCTTAGCACACAAGTAGAAAGTTGATCTTTCTTTTAAAAAGCTGATAAATTGGGTAGTTCTGATCTTTCAAGCTAAAACAGTATGCACAGGTAATGAGCATTCCATCTACCAAATAAATTTGGAAACTTCATCTCAGTGAAAAGTAATTGTGCAAAGAGGAATGCAATCAGTTAGATAATAAAAAATGAAATACTAAAAATTCAGTCATGGAAGATTAAGAAAACCCAATTAGTTAGATATGACTAAGCACAGTCACTTCATATGCAGTTTATTAGCTTGACTAGTCTGCAGATTCACAAGAGAGATTGTATCACTGAAAATTTACTAAGGTGGAAAGCAAGGTTTTAATCCAATCTTGCAATACTCTGGCAAAATCTTGAACCCTGTTTTAATATCATACCATTTCCATTTATCATTCTTGTTTACCTTTACATCCTTAGCTTCCGAAGCCAAAAATAAATCATAATTAGTGAGTGGGGTGGGCGAAATGGGGAGGGGGGGGGCGGCCGCAATTCCGGAGCATTCAATGTTTTTCATCAGAATAGCAGTTCTCATTATGAAATGACAGCAAAGAGCTCAATAATTAGAAATACTGTCTTTTCATTTGCAATGTACCTAGGTTATGTGGAAGACTGATACTACTCTTCATAGAGCATCTGCTCCATGACTGCTTTCCAGTAAGAAAAGTATCTTTAAGAAATAAGACACAAAACAGAGCGGAGCTGATGTAGTGGATGAGTGTGATTTTGCCAAGGAATACGAAGGTAAAACAAAGACTTTAAATCAGGATGTTGTGGACAGGCAGCAAATGTGACTCGTATGAATGATAAACTTATGTCAGACAAAATATGGACAGTTAAGTTTGAACAAATCAGAATTTATGGGGGAATAAACAGGAGAATATTAAGCATTAGAATGCAGAGGTGATTTAAAAAAAAAAAAAAATAGTAACCATGCTTTCAGTAGCAACCCAAGAATGCAATAAAAGTGGTGGAACACAATTGCATGGACAACATTACGTGGTTTTGGTTATGGTAAGGACGGTGGGTTTAAAGCACTGGTCTTAGTTTATAAAGGTATCAGGATTTGGTATGGTGCAATTCAGTTAATGTTGGGAAGTGAGCCCAAGTCAATGGCCTGGGAGAAGAGTTGACCGTGGGAATAGAGAAAAATGTCTACAAATTGGAGACTCGTCTATGACAATGATGTCAGGCAACCAATCCAACATCAGTCACAGCATCAAACAGCAGAACAGAGAATTAAAATTGAGTGTCATCGGAATAGATATGGGAACTGGTGACGTGTACAAATGATGCAACAGAAGAGCAGCACACACAGTTGAAAGAGCAATTTCAACGTCACACAAACAGGGTAGTCCAAAATCAGCACCTTTCCCAAGCCAAACCATCCAGTATTGGGATACTGATCATTCAAAAGCAGGTCATGTTAGTTCTGACATAGAGTCACTGAACTCAAAACTTTTAACTCTTTCTTTCCACACAGGCTTCCAGACTTACTGACTTTGAGCACTTTATGTTTTTGTTTCAGGTCATGTCATTTGTCAGCAACTGCTCTTCTGTGGCAGGAGATTCTCAGGAGGACAATGGAAATGTCATGTCGTAAGAAAGTTCTCAAGCATCCACAAAGAGGTCAAACATCTCCACTGACTCAACAGTGTCACTGGCCGGTGACTCACTAAAATGGAGCAGATTCATTTGAGAATGTGCACAGGTCAAGGGAAGGCATTGGAGTGAGCAAAAAATGTCTAAGCAACTTACTATCACAACCCTCCAAGCAGTACTTGACCTGCATTTAAGTGGGTCTGCAGATCACACATTAGATTTATCAGTTCTCAAAGCCTTTCACACTGGAGTGCAAGCAGGAATGCCTAAGAAAAAAGGACACTGAACCCTAACTCCCGGCTAAGTCAAAAATTAAATAACTTCCATTTTAGCTCGGTCAGATCCTGATGGTTGACTTACAATATATAAAGCTGCCATAGTTCTAAAAGACCATAGCACTGCTCTGAGAGATGATTGGTGGTGGTTAAATCCTGAGGGTCAGCAAACCTCACTTGAGGGGTGAATTTGAGAAAGCAGGACCAACATCCAAGTACTGCACCAGCTGAAGTCACAATACTAGTTGAGTGTCAGTGTAAAGTGCAAATTGCTCCACACCAGTGGCAAACAAGTTCTTAGAGCAGACATTAAAATAGCAAAAAAGCTTATATTGTCTGGGAAGATAACAGAGTCGAATTATACTGCAACTATGAGAAAGTCAGTGCTCTACTTTACCTCACTCAAGAACATCTAATTTAGAAACAATTTATTGCTTTGTATCAGATCTGGTATCAATTAAAAGAAGTGGATATGTGTAGTCCTGATAAAAGTCTTTCCTTGCCAAAATGACAGCTCTTACTAACACAGCAGCCAGAGAATATGTTATGTAGTCTCATTATGAAAGATGAAAGGTAGCAGAAAAGTAATTCTTATCAGAGGCTCCTTTCAGTTAAATTGGAATTGATATTGCAATTGCAGTACAAGAGAGCTTCAGCAGGGATTAGAGAAAAGCTTACATAGGGAAGAGGCAGGAGCGGGAGCCATCTCTTGTACCACGGATGAAAGTGCATAATTTCAGACCTGTAGTAGGGGGTCCAAATGAAACTGCAGTGGCTGCCCAATTAAATTTATGGATAATTACCTGACATGATTTGGTGCTTGCCAACAATGAAGATAAGTAACTGAGCACCTTCTGATCAATCAGGTGAAGGCTGGCATGACCAGAAGTTTGGATATCTCTGTGCTATGGAGGACAAAATCAGCCAAAGCTTCTTGATTCTGATTACTGAGTCTGCTGCAGAGCATAATATACATATTATTTTTCATTATGATACAATGAAGCTCCTGGCAATGTCACCCAACTGATAACAGACTGCACCATTGTGAATAGTCATAAGTACTGGTGGCCTATCAGCCCTTATGTATTCATACCTCAGGCTGAAACAGGGTTCCAGTAGAGGAGAGAATAAAAAGAAAGAGAACCAAAGCCAAATGAAAATTATGAAAATTAGAGTGAGACTGATCTTTGGGGCATGTTATTATTCAGTATTTCATTTCGGTAGTGAATATTAATCGAGAGTTAGCAATATTAGTTGTAACGAAAAACAAATTTGGAGTGTATGAGAAAAAGTGTGAAAAGATCCTGATCCCTGAGCACTGCACCAGAACAATACAAGGTATTATGCTGTCAAATAGTTTGTGCGCGCTCACCTCCAAGGCTCATATACCAAAAATGATCAGCCAAAAGCTAACTATGCCCATGTATTCTAACCCACTAAGGCAGTGAATTCTGACAAGAGAGGTGGCAAGTCAGGACAGAAAACTGAAGGAGAAAACAGAAAGCGGTAACTAAAACTTTTATCAGTTCCCTTCAAACAGGTCCTCGGAATTATGCCTCTGGTTGCAGTCAAAATGGTCTCCACTAATTTATACCTTGGAGCTACAAAACCTAGCCATAACAACTTATAATGATGCATTAAACAAATATTTTAATTTCGGTTTTGAAACAAAAAAAAAAACCCTGATTGCTCCTATGGGCATTCCTGCAGTGAAAACTTAGAAAGTTCGAGATGTTCTCATTATACAGGAAATTCTAACAGCACTTTTTTTTTCCCCAATCTGCTTAGTTACTGCTACATTTTCTTCACAAATGTGTCTCAGCAGTAATGAGAATTAAGTCTGGATGTGGGTAGCCAGTCATCCGAAATATAACATGACATGCAGGTCCTGAGCCAGACCGGACTGCTTGTACTATTGAATGAGCAATCAATTTACCAGCTAACAGAACATTACTGCACATGCAAATGTTGGCTGGAGATAATTAGTCTAAAACTCATTTTAGCATGAATATTTTAATACACAGAACAAAACTCGTTACTGAGAGAAATGAGAAAGTCAGAATGTCTGAAATAAGCCATGCTGTGATCAGTCAGAACTTGATAAACCCTTCCAGAACGAGCATTTACCAATGTTTCAAGACAGTGCTTCCAGTTTGTAATAAAACAAAAATGTTCTGCATGTTACACATATTCAACCTTTCAAAAAGTGAAAACACTTTCAGCCATGAATTGGTTTTTATTTTTTGCCTAAAATCAGTCTTCTTTCTCTGATCCTGACATAATTATTGCTTCAAGTCACTGAAAAAGTCCAAAGAACCATAGAAAGTAGTCATGGACAAAAGCCACAAGCTCAGAGAGCGGGTGAGTCGGGCAGGAAATCTGCAATTAACTTCAAACTCGGTCGGGTCTAAATGTGTTCTTAAATCAGCTCAAATGAACCATCCTTCCATTCTTTCAAAATTGCTCATTTATTGCATTTTTGCATTGTAAGACAGCACAAAAAAAAATGTCAAGAAAATCATTGACATAAAACTTTGAACTTGAGCATACAATGCCTTTTTCAAGGCCTGGCCACAATATATAAACACAAACTGGACACTGGAGCATTGAAACAACATTGGAACGACACACATACAGAAGGATAGAGAATCACTTTCAAGGAGTACAAAATCAATCCATGGTAACAAATACAATGTCCAATTACTAATACCAAGGAAAATGGTGTCAAACAACAAGGGTCTCTAAAGAGTAATTCTTTTTCATTTTTTGAGAATAAATATACTAAAACAGATTCAAGAATTGCCTCATTATTAAGGATTTGTGGAATAATACTCTTGCTCTGTTATAATAGTATCTTAAATATTAATTATTTTGTAAAGGTTGATGCCTTATCATTTGTATGCAATTTGGATGAAATCCCAGCATCTGCAGACTGACTGGACCAGCATTTTCAGAACATTATACATTCCAAAAGGAAATTGTGAAACTAATACAACAGTACTTGCTCAAACTCTTCTGCAGATCTAATTTTAGAATAAGCTGGAAACCGTCCAACATTCACTTCATCAGACAACTGATAACTAAATAATTTGTTTTTCTAACTATAATGTTAGATAGTCAAAGTTTATCATTTAAATGATTTAAAAGAAATGATGAAGTACATTGTACTTAAAGCACAATGAAGTTGGGGAGCCCCAAATACTTGGAAATGTGTCTGCAGCCTTGGAGAGTAAGGAGGGAATAGCCAAATGGGTAAGTGCTGCAAATTTTGCCAGTGCATGTGAAGGTGCCGTGGAGGTGTTGGGAATGGAGTAGGAGTGATCTAGTATGTCCCAGAGCAATGGCCCCTGTAGAATGCTGACAAGGGATAGTTTCTGTTATACAGATGCTTTGTGTCTCCAGGACCTATCTAAACTCTGTAATCAGCATCTTTTCAAAAGAAGCACCATTTGGAAACAGGAAGCCATTGACATTTTCACGATCAATGTTTACTTCTCAGAAGCTTTAACATGTGTGTTTTCTCACTGCTTCCTACAGTAAGCACTGTGTACAACCAATAATCCTCAATATTTCAATTTCAATTCATTTCTCTCCCATCAAAGCAGATAAGTGGTTATTTTTGGGAACATCTTGTACCGTTCATTATTGTGCAGATTCTTGAGGTGGGCCCCTAAACTAAAATATCTTTTGAAATACAACTTTAGCATACTGATTTTAGAGCTTCTCTGACTATCTGAAGACGACTTCAATGCAGAAGTAGATATATAGCTATATCACTGTTGTCTCTTCACTGAGCACTACTAATTAGAAAATATTCCCCATAGACTTTTCCCCCATCTTGATCCATAACATTTACTGACCCTTCAAACCTTAAAGGATCCTGCATTTCTCCAACTCTGCTTTCTTGTGCATCTCCCACTTTTTCCATCCCGAATTTAAGGGCTTTGCCTAGATACTTCTGAAGAAGTAGGAAATTCCTCATTGAAACCCCCTGCCTTCCTCTCAACCCTGAAGTCACATTTTAAAACCTATCTTTGTGGCAACATTTTCAGTCACTTGACATATTACCTGCATTTCCAAGTTTGTGCAATTTTTCTATTTGATTATGCTCATATCAAGTGTTCTGAAATGCTCTGCTGTGTTCAAAATGTAATACAAATTTAAGTTGTTATTGTGTGGCTCAGGAGCCACACGTGACTTCAGAAATACTTTATAAAAACGTGCTGCTCCTGACGACTTGTATAAAAAGTTAGAATTTAAGCCTTGATACAAAAGGTGATCAATGGGGAGGTGCCTCTGGCTATCACTGCATAACCTCTAAGGACAGCTTCACAATGGCAGAGGCAGAAGCATGTGTGTATGACAGAGTCATCAGGAGCAAAGAAAGCACCAAATTATTTATTTGCACCAGAACTTCAAATAAATGGGCATAAATGTTCAATACAGCATCTGCATACTGAAACTTCTAAATCAGTCAGTCAACGACCTAAGGTAAATTATGAGGGAGATGTTTAATCACATTTTAACATGGGACTCAAAATCAAAAAGATTATGTTCTCAAAGTCCAACTTATATTGACCCATAAATAGAAGCCCATTTTTTCTGAAGGAGGGTCTAGGCCCGAAACGTCAGCCTTCCTGCTCCTCTGATGCTGCTTGGCCTGCTGTGTTCATCCAGCTCTACACCTGGTTAGCCCATGACCAGGCCACATTCCAGAACTTTAAAATGGGGCAATGATGTTCTTGAGAAGATTTTTTTCATTTGGGAGAAGCAGATTCTATGTTAAGTCTTCAAACCTATTCAGTTAATACACAAAAATAGTGTGCAACCTTGTTTATGCAAACATTTCCAGAAGTCTCCAAGATCTGGATTCAGTTAAATTGAGAACTTGAATTGAGGTTATGCTGCTACTGGACAATTGCATCCAGTTGCACAAGGAAGGATTTAATTCCTCCAACATGTCTGCCAAAATAGTTTGAAGTCATGTGGTGGCTGGAGAGATGGTGCAAGGGGGAGGTTTCAGATTCCTGGGACATTAAGACTAGTTACTGGAGAGATAGTACCAGTACAGGTGGACAGGTTGTACTGCGCAGGACTGGAACTTATGTCCTAAGGGAGTGCTTGCTGGTTCAGCTGGGGACAGTTTAAACCAAAATGGCAGGGGAATGGGAATCTATATAGGGAGATGAAACAGGGAAATAAAGGACAAAAACAAATAAGAAATGATAGACAGGGCAAGAGTCAAACAGAGCCACAGAGCTAAAATAATGCAAATAGGATTAAGAATGTTAAAAAGAGAAGCATTGAGGTCTCGAGTGCTAACGCATGGAACATTCGTAATAAAGTGGATAAATTCATCATGCAAAATGACATGAACAGGTATGATATAGTTGGGATTTATTATCGCAATAAGGGCTTATCCCAGAAAGGATACTAGCTCCCATGAACTAAAATCTGTATGGGTAGAGGTTAGAAACACTAAAAAGGCACAGAAAATGACAGTGGGGTTTGTATATGGAATCCTGAACTGAAGTAGTAAATTTTGGAAAAGCATTAAACAGGAAATTAGAAGTGCCACCTAAAAAAACCAAACACAGTACAATTCCAATTATGGGTGACAAATAAAGCTGGCACAGAAGAGGGGTTGAGGCATGAGGCAGATCAGCCATGATCTTACTGAATGGCGGAGTAGGCTTGAAAGGCTGAATGGCTTACTTCTCCCCGTACTTATGTTCTTATACAAAAGCAGTGAGGTCAAGAAAATTAAAACAGGTCACAAAATTAGCAATAAGCAGAAGCAGGATCAAAACGTTCAATCTATAACGAAGCAGATAGTCTGTATTCGTGTTTAAAGGTTAGATACATCAGCACAAAAGGGATTCTCACGGGGAAAAAAAATGCCAAGTATCATTACAGGTTCTCTCAGTGCATAATGTGCCATTTTTTGATAAATTGGATATATACAGAAGTGTGGAGTTACGCCACACGGAGATTCTATGAGATTGGTTACAAAAGACTGAAATCATTTGATAATACAAAAAAAAAATTCTTGAGCTCTGAACACCCGTAACATGATCGGCAACATAAGCCCCAGCCTGCGTATTCTAATACCATGCTTGACAGAACCTTCACCTACAGAAAACACTTCATTAAAGGTGGCATCAGCATGGTAGGTCGTGTTTAGGCTCCTTAGCCTGTCCACTCCAGGCTGGTGACATCCTTCTCTTTCTCACCTTTTTCTCATTTTTGTCTTTTTCTCTTCTTCATCTAACATCGCAGGGAAGCCAGAGTGGTGTCAGCAAGGCTTCGGCTGCAGGGGTAGGAATGCCCAGAGCGAGGACTCCTGGCTGAGGTAGACCCAGAGTGTTGACTCAGTAGGTCACTGGCTGCAGCAGTGCTTGGTGGGTCGTTGGCTACAACTGTGGTGATGCCCCTAGTGAGGGTTCCTGGATGCGGTAGGTCCGGAGCATGGACTCAGGCACTTGGTGGGTCTTTGGCTGCAGTAGTGACAGTGCCTGGGGTGGGGACTCCTGGCTGTGGTATGCCTGAAGGATGGACTCTTGGTAGTGTTGTCATTGCTGTACCTGGAGCAGGGCCTCCTTGAGGCTCAGGGCACCATGCAAAGATCTTGCAGAAGCCCTAGAGCAGTGTTTGAAGGCCCCTTGTACAGACAATGAACTGTATTTATGTAATTTCTTTTTTCTTTTTATTACTCAAAATGGTGCTGAATTGTGGTGACAAAACACTTTGCACTGTATCTTTCTAGATCTATGTCACATAAATAACTCCTATGCATATACAGTCCTCAACCAATTCACCTACCCTGGCTCCATGTATTGAGCAGCATTGCTCCACCAGAACCACACCCATCATGAGGGTATGTGCACCAGGTAAGTTATTGGAGAAGGTCACCTCCAACACAAGACCATGCATATTCAATGACCTCTTCAACATACCTACTCTCAAACCTCTCCATATGGTAAAATCCATCATGCCAGAAAGCAATGAACTTTATGCCTTAGTGCAGCAGTGAAGAGTGCAGAAACCTACCGGAAGCCATTTTCGTTTTGTAGGCCCTGCTTCTTGTCCACCCAGCCTTAATTCTCTCACAATGAGTCCTTAACACCCTTTCTGGACTGACAAAGGCCTCTGGACATTCACCCAATGTCAGTGGAGCTGCCACGACCATCCAAGTTAAAACTGTGATGCAATCCTTAACAGTAACTCACAATGTTGAGATGTCCACTGAATAAATTTAAAGCCAGACATAAAGTGCTCCATTAAGCCACTGACAAAGCTATTGCTTGGCTCTGCGACTATGCACACGTGAATAAATACATGCTACTTAAATAAGTGCACCTGTTCACATCTTAAATGTTATAAACTTCAAAATGTGCACTCCAATGTGATTTTCTCAAATTTGAAATTTGGCCTTAAGCAATAAACCCTCAATTTCCAAATTCCAGTTTTAAAATGTGCACATGTAATCTTTACCTATACTTACACACACATCTAAAATTTCCTGTTTAAAATTTGTTATATTAAGTATTCTACATTGATATACATACTGCAAAATTAATATGAAACATATTCACAACATTTGCTCTATTAAAGTTTAAAAGCCAGAAATATTTGGAAACTTGTTAACGTTATACAGCATCTTGTTCTTTTATAAACTACTACAATTTGCTTTTAAACAGGAGTTTTGAGCCCGAATGTTTACACACAAAACAAGGGCATCATTACGTTTAATCACCTGCACAGTTCACAGCTTTTCACCTGACATAACGTTAAGATGCATCAAAACAACCAGGCAATTGAAGAAATCAAATTATAGCAATTTTACAACGTTATACCCCTGTAGTCTGCAGCAACATTCCTTCATTAAATGCTGAGATTTTTAGCATTTTACTGTGATGTCAGTCAGGGATTGGCGTATTTCTGTTGATACAAAATAATAGCTGGCTCTTCAAATGTTTTGAAGAAATCAGTTAAAGGGCTCAGCGGCTAGATTAAACTGGAGTTCGCCCAGGGTCAAGTACTGTTAAAGAAATTCCGTGGTACTGGTCTCAGAGCAAAAGCAAATAATAATTGCCCAGTTATATGTAAGGAGAATTCAACTAAAGTACACTTGCTGAATGACAGTATACAACGATGGTAATACAATCCAAGCCAGTTGGTGGGAATTGAAATCAAGGCCTTATCCATCTTATATTTAAACAAATTGCTGGAGAGACTCCGCAGGTGTGGTGATCACTACAGGGAGAAAAACAGAGACAATTCTTCCAGTCCAGTGACCTTACGGACCTACTGAGCTTTCCCAGCAATTTGTTTTTACTTCAGATTGCAAACATCTGCAGTTCTTCAGTTTCATCATATGCATCTTATCTTTTGTGAAGTCAGTTAATTGATCTCCTCAGTCTTATTGCCTCATCTAACACAGTGTCACAGCTGTTATTTTTATGTGCTCAGATACTTAATAACCAACACCCCTTTCTCTCAACACTAAATAGAGACATCAACAAACCTTACAAACATGGTTAAGTGGACAACAGAGCCCCATTTTCTTTACATTCAATCTTTTGGTAACAATCTTTCAAAAACTAATCATGAAGCATTTCCTCTCTCTCTCTGTCACACATTATGAAATAACCAACAATCAGCAAAGCCCCAAACATCATTCTTTGAATTTATTTGCACGCATCGAAATAATACTAAAGCAAAACAAACTTGTTATCCATATTCTTTCACACAATCATTCGTGTTCTCATCATTAGATAAGACTTCCTTCTCCAAAACCATGTAATCATTTCCTACAGTAAACATTACCTCTGTCAAAGCCTGACAATTACTGACTTCAGTCAACCCATTTGACTTTTGAAATGTCTTTTCTTTACGACATTTCCTTCACACAAGCAAGGTCAACATCAACCTTTTATTCTGAGATACCCTTTGGAACTGTTATCCACCTAACATTCTATAAGCAAATTATCCTCAGATTGTCAAGATTTCTTTTAAAAATATTAGACAAATACACCACATGAACTCTTGCTTCTGCTGATGCCAGTCTTTCAGTAGCAAAAGGTACTTTTAAACTACTCATTTATTTAATTTTCCTGACATTTGAAGCTGATGGATAACATCAAATATTCCCACCAAATGGATGGTATCTGAACAAACAGTAGGCCACTCTACCCTTCAAAGCTGTTCCACCATTCAACAAGATCTGATCGAGAAGCTGATCCGAGTTTAACTTCGGGTCTACTTGACTGAATATCCCAGACAATCTTTCATCCCCTTAGTAATCAATAATACATGCCCCTCTGCCTTAAAAATATTTCAAGATTCTGTATCCACTGTCTTTTAAGGAAGGGAATTCCAATGACTCTCAATCCACTAAGAGAAAAAATACCTTCTCATCTCAGTTTGAAATGGGCATCCAAGATTGACAACTTGGCAAATTTGTATTACTTCATGAAGCAGCTTGCATTTCTGAACTGCAATATTCAGTTGCCCAAGTTTGAAACAGTCCAGAAACATCCTGGAATGAATTTGGTCTGGAAGAGCAAATACATTGGCATTTTCCAAAGGGATTAATTAAATACTAAAAAGGTTACAATTTTACATTTAGGCATTTTCTTCTGAATCCTAAATGGGTGATTAAACAGAAGACTATAATTTTAAATCTGCAGTTTGAATTCAAATCTCCCTTCTCTCTTTCAGCTTTTTCAGTTATTACATGGGATTACCACACTGTTGATTGATGACCTTTCTCTGCCTCCATTCATGACCAAGCATCATTTCTGGTTTTGGCTGTTTTTATTTTAAACAGTCAAATCCCTCTTCTGCTACTTACACACCCTAGCCAGATTGCAGTATGGCATGTCAGGTGATAAGAAAATCAAATTCCTGTTCATTTCCCTAGTACTAATGGAGATTCAGTTTTTGTCAATGTCCGCCAGTACGTACGCTGGCTCGACAGCACCAGTGGCTGGGTAATGTATTTTTAAGGAAAATCGAGGTACTGACACACATCGAGCAGAATTCAGGACACTAGGGTTAGCAGATTATAGCTCCATTTTTGTTCCTGCACTCTCATACCAAAGCTGCATGCCAAAATAGTGCATCACAGAATTAGTCCTTCTTTCACCACACTACAGGCATAAGTTTTCTGAGCAAACATGAAAGCAGACAGAAGAAAACTGGGCAGTTGGCTATTTGGTGCAAAGTGAGACTGAACAATGTTAATTCAGGTCCCTCACTTGATTATTCCTCAAAGTCAGTTTACCACAACAAAGACATGAACATTAAATGTTTCATTTAAATATTTTGGAAGGAAATGAAGCCATACATCATGGAAAGAGAGAGACCAACTACAATCTCCAAAATGACTAAGTTAAAGTCATCATAGTCCTACTGGACCAGAGGGCTACCTTCTCATTAGAGAGACATGACCAGTAGTGGTTTAAACTGGACAGTCACTCAGGCAAGGAGAGAGGTTGAGCAGGGTAGTCCTTCGTGGTAACCTCAGCTGATGCAGGATGTGAACCCACACTGTTAACGTTACTCTGCATTGAAACCCAGCCACCTAAGTTAACTGACTCATATCTCCAACATATTATAATAAATAATGAAATTCTGGCAGTTCTCTGGAACAGAGTTGTAAGACCGAATTGATTCGGAGAACATGTTTTGTTGCATGGTAGTTGCAAGAAATTTGTCAAAAATGAGAATAAATGTAGCACTGAAGGAGTTAAAACAGAACGGAAAACAGTTTATTAGCTCAACATTAAGCTGTCCTGTCCAATCAACATTAACTTGAGCAATGATTTTGGCTGCAGAAAGAGCAGTGATTTTGAATCACTTAGCTAATCAAGAGATGCCAATTAAAAAGGTAAATATGACTTTGATGTGTGAAATGATAGCTTTTCTTCTTGGGGGCTCAAGGCTACTCGGAAATCATAATACCAGACAGAATCTAGGTCAGTAGATTGCGTCTCTCTAATACTGACTTCCTGGTCATCATTTTTGCTGACATATTTATCTGGCATGCATAAACTGCCTGTATATCTTTCAATTATTTTCAAAATGATAGCTATTCACAAACTTATCAAACAAATTAACAGTTTAACAGATTAACAGACCTTATTGAAATTTATAAAATAATGAGGGGTACAGATAAGGTGAATTGCAGGTGTCTATTCCCTAGGGTGGGGGATTTCAAGTCTAGGGGACATATTTTTAAGGTGAGAGGAGAAAGATTTAGAAAAAGACATAAGGCGCAATGTTTTTTTTAAAACAGAGAATGGTTCATGTATGGTTGGGTGAGAGATAGATATTGAGATACAGAGAGAAACAGACGAAGATGGAGAGTATTTGAAGGGAAGAGATAAGTTAGAAATAATGCCTTATTTAAGAGAAATTTGTGCAAAACACAGAACACTAGGTGCATTTTCATTCTGTATATGTGCTTTGTAAAGTGGTACTAATACCATATGTTGTATTGAATTTCAATTATTCCTAAAAGCTCCTCAGTTACACGGTAAATTGTCAAGCTTTTAAAAGAGGATAACAGTTCCTTCATGTAATCTGATGGGATGTAATAACAGCAACATTAGTACAAGGTGACTGAAGAGGAATAACCTTCTTGTAAATGAGTCCCAGTTGCATAAATTTTAAGGCAATAATTGATCACACCCATTTCTAGCCTGGCAGTTCCTCCACAAAGTTCTACATATTCATTTCAGCATTCAAAATGCAGTAATGTTTCAGTAGCCAAAGCATATTGATTCAAGCATAAAAGGGGCTCATTTTGAACGATTCCCACTTTAAGTTAGAGGCTATATGTTCAAGTCATTTGAATGATTTGAACATGTAGTCCAGAAAGATAGTTTCCTGAAGTACTATCACACTGCCTTAAGTGCTGTATTTTGGAGGATATATTATGGTAAGGCCCCTGCTCTGAGAGACAAAGATCCAATAACCAACACTTTCCCTGTGAAAGCTGATAATCTGGTAAATCAGTTTGTGCTTTATTTGCGTGGCCTTGATACATGCAATCAGATTTTGTTACTTATACCTACATATAATATTAAGCGCATTTCAAAAATAATTCATAGATTGAAAAATGTCTTGCCATATCTGGACAATATAAAGGAAGTGCAAGGCAAGACTTTCTTCACTGGTAATGTTAAATTGTGGAATCTTTCTCTTTATCTCTGGCTCCTTCACCCAAATAAACTGGTAAATACTTGCGAAAACACAGCACATTTAACAAAGATTGGGAAAAGTTACATGGGTGGTGGGACAGGGCAAGAGAATTAAACAATGAACATTGCCTGCTCTTCTAAAAAGGAAGGCAGTGTAAAAGTGGGCAATAACAAATCAAGGAAGGGAACCTTTTCTTTCCAAATAAGTAATCGAACAAGGAAGAGAGTTAGGGAAGGCAAAATCATCATTTCCATTTCTTCAAAGTGTTCTATAAATTGTTCAGGTCAAATTTTAGTGACAAAAAGGATTAATTCCAACATATGCAATTGAAATTTGAAGTTACAGCATTTCATTTGACCAAATATTCTATAAGCCTAAAGTATATATTTACAGCAATAATATTTTCATCAAGGGTTTAAAATATCCTTATGATAAAATATTTGAAAAACATTCCCTAAATGTCCTACTTAAATTTGGACATCTGTTCCATCTAAGCAGAACTGAATAAGACAGCTGATTTGGAAAGGGGATGAGAGCTGAAGGCAGTGACGGCAGTGGGATTGTACAAAGTAGACACAATGTTTTCAAGATAACATTCACAGCTTACAAAAAAAAAAATCCAGATTTTGATACTGTATAAGCTTTTTCACCTCATTGCAACAAAGTAGCTGTGCCTTCCAATAAAATTTCAGAACAAGATCAATTTTCCTGTACACTTATTTCCTTTTGTTATGATTACAGCCGATAGTACTACTGGATGTCAGATCCCAAAATGAAACCTGGCTTGATAGACAATTTTTAAAAATTTTGTTGGTAAGCGTTTCATACTGAAACAGCTCACGCAAGGCTGCAGATTTTCTTCAGACGATTACTTAATCATTTTCTTTTAAAAAGGCAGCTAAATATAGACTGTTATAATGATCTTAAAGCACACAATAGGGCAAAGTCTCAAATTTGTTTCCCCGTCACTATCTGTTGCACAGACTCATGTTTGAAGAATTACACCTTCTACCTGAACTCAATTCAACGAATCTTTGCTGGTATCAACTTTTACATTAATCAGAGAAGCTTAGAAATTCTTAATTCTACAATCTGCAGATTTCTAATCAAATTCTCCAGTTGGAAGTTTAACAAACTAAACCCTTCTGCTGGGGTGACTGGTTCTGTGAACTATTCTAAACATCATCTGGCAGAGAAACTAAACTTGGTGTCTTCTGAATTGAATTAAAAACTCGCTCAAATCTAAGATTCTTCTGAAAGTAGAACAAACCTAACGGCCTTTGATATTCACCCAACCTGACAGAAGCTCAATGTTATAAACATCTTTCCACTAACCCCAGAGGGGACTTGAGTTACCTGCTATCTGACAAAATGCTGTTACAGAGGGCTCTCTGGTCTTATGATTTTTTTTTTTAAAAAAAGAAAAGTATGGACACAAAGAAGCTAAGGCCCATCTGCTTCTACTTTGAAATCCAAAAATTAAGATCCAAATGTAAAGATCCCCTTCATCATGCTTTTCTTTATGCTTTGATAGATGCACCAGTAAATTAAGCTTTTATCTGCTAATTAGTTATCCAGTGTTTTGGTGCAACCAAAAACCAATTTGACAAACAACTTGACAGCTGCTGAATAAATAGTGTCAAACATAAAACACAATTGAAATTGTAGATTCTGAGAGGCATGCAGCTTGTGGGGCCATTTTACATTTGGTGAACATGAGTAAATCATTGCAAACTGAAGAAAAAATTAAAACAAAAAACCTCACTGTTCAATGTTATATTGTCTTGCTTCTCAAATGTACAATTTCTCTGCTTGAGTGACAGAAAATAATGCACTGGAGTGCAACCAACTTTTCTTGAGTAAAGTAACAAACGAAAACAACTTTGATCTTATCATTTTTTGGGGGTATTAGTGGCCTGATTGTTTCAGATCAGTCTACTGCAGCCATCTGTTGTATCAAGAAAACATTTTATTTTCACATAGCCAATTTATACACCAGAAGTTCCATATAAGTTTAGAGTGTCTCCAGATTATCTCTCTCTGGTCCATCATGATCACTGCATCATGTTCTCACATTCAAGTTGTTAACTCAGAACTCCACATAAAACTTCTATTTAAAATTTGACATTTCAAATAAATCAGTTTCAATTTTCAGGTATTATCATATTATACTGGGTTTGAATCCCACCACGGCAGATGGTGAAATTTGAATTTTAAAAAAATCTGGAATTAAGAGTCTAATAATTACCATGAAACCATTGTCA
This sequence comes from Rhincodon typus, assembly GCF_021869965.1. Taxonomy (NCBI): domain Eukaryota; kingdom Metazoa; phylum Chordata; class Chondrichthyes; order Orectolobiformes; family Rhincodontidae; genus Rhincodon; species Rhincodon typus. The sequence goes on from NC_063353.1 coordinate 37,568,388, forward strand.
ACTGTTGGAAACACCCATTGGGTTCACTGATGTCCTTCAGGGAAGGAAATCTGTCATCTTACCTGGTCTGGCTTACATGTGACTCCAGACCCACAGCTATGTGGTTGATCTCAACTGCCCTCTGGACAATTAGGAATGGCAATAAATGTTGGCCTAGCCAGAGATGCCCATATCCTGTGAATAAATTAAAAGAAAAGTCCTCTCACTATTGACCTTCATTAGTTATATGGAGGATTCACATGCCCTTCAGGAACTTAAGAACCAACTTGCTTCTCTCCCAGATTCAGGAAGTTCCATCTATGGAGAGCTGACAACCAATCAGACGTTAGTAGCTCTTCAATTTTGGCATTACAGGGCTGCCAACAGTTGGTGAAGACGACAGCAGAGGCACAGGATCTCCAAGGGACTCCAGGACAAAGGTAAGGGAAGGACACAGGAAACAATGCTCAACAGTCTGATTTTTAATATGTTGAACTGAGCAGCAAAAGACTTCTACTTCCATAATCCCTTGAAAATTTCATTGGTGATTGACCCACCCACCCACCAATGACTGTCAGCTGTATTCAGTCAGTGATTGTTCTTGATATGCCAAACTGAGCTGACATATTTACAAAGTGTAAGAGACAGACATTCTGATCTCTGTCCCCTGTTTTCACTTCCTTTAGTTTGGGAATTTAATGAATACTTGCAACTGGGTGCAGTCCTGTCTTTGAATATTTAATACGTATATCACATTGTGGTAAGTTCTGTTCTACAAGGGATTCATGTGCATTATTAGAACTGTGGCTTCCTTTAAAAGTGGCTTCAACACTTTGTCAGCTAGACTCTTATTTGCAGGGATCAAAAACATTTCTTAAGCTCATCGCAAGAAACCCCTGATTGCCAAAAGAAAATAACTTCCAAATCCTATGATTCGCAAATTTAACACATCACCAAATACAAATGCTTTATCAATTTCCGTATCCAAAACGGATATTCGCTTTTATCAGTGCAGATATACTCTGTACTAATGGTACTCTAGGTGACCTCACTGCTTTTAAAATTACATAGTCCTGTAATTTCACAGGGCAGGTTTCACTCTTTCAACACAGCAACGAATGATCTTTGCAGAATTTAAAGCAAGTGGAGCTTTTGTCTTCTTCCACCCGGCTTTTGTCTGTTTTGTCCAGAGCTTCCAAATAACAGTTCAGTTAATCGATGCCACACACTATTGGATGCAGAGCTACCAAATACGTGGCACAATTGAAGACAACGAGTAAGGCACTCATGGGCCAATGAACATAATATTTTCTTGCTGTTCATCCTTAGAACCATTATTTCACAAATATTTGAGTCCTAATTCTTAGATAAATCAGGAGAATGATAGGTAGACTCACATGGCAACATCAATGAATTCTTCTCCCTTGATTCTGGGATCTATTTATTGTCAGCTATCACCCCAATCCTCCATTTTCCATTGATTATGAAATCTAAGCAAGACTGCCCTCAACATCTTTCACCAATTTCATCCTTTTTCAGGCCCTTGTAATTGTGTGCCCTGTGATTTTGAAAGTTAGGAATCTCTGTATCACCACTGAACTCCCTTCATGTCCTGAAAAGGTAACTGGAAACAACAGATTTCCTTAAAATGTTTCTTTACAGCAGCAGCCACTTGTTCAGAGTCATTACCACAAAACAAAACACGCCTCAAAACCAAAATTATATCCCTCTGTGAAATTGTGCACAATCTGATAGTTCAATTACCAGCGTGAAATTCAGTCTAAAAGTCTGGATTTCTTTAACTTTTTTTATAATTGCTCAAAATCCATGGCATATTTTTTCATGGATAACTATCCATTTTAAATTAATCAATTATTGCCCACAGCTTGTAGACTTTCAAAAAGTCATCCTTTTCAAAAAAATTGTGCCTAAGTCATATTGGAATCTACAATCGCTCCTCACTATTCAGGTCAGTTATATTCAGTTTCACAAGTAACTGATTCCTATTTTTACTCCTTCCTGGTTAGGATAAAGCCAAACCTTACCTTGCTTCTTCTTAGGTGAAGAAATCACCCAAGTCCACTGTTTCTATTGTGTCAATTCCAAAAGCAGAGGTGGATAAATCTACTTCTAGTTTCTGTGGTGTGACGCAGTGTTTCATCTCAAGTCGTCACAGGAACTTTTGCTTCTGCCAAGAAACAAAAAGAGTCCCTTCTGCTTTATCTTCTCTTCTGAAGGAATTGAGATTAATCCTCTGCAACCATATTTAACAAATCAATATGTTGAATAATGCAGCAAAAGACTTAGATTTGTAAGAATTTATTTTAAGTCTATTGTTTAACGCTAATATCAGTTTCCACTAGTATCATCTGGAAGTTTACCCTGTTCAAAAGAACCTGGCATTGGCCAATGGCATGGCTACTGAAAAACATCTTGATGTCCTTGCGGTATTAGAAATCCTGAAGCAAGCACCCCATTGCAAAAGAACCCAGCTGTTTTTTTCTCCAATCTCCTTAGATGTGCTGACACAGCTGGGGAGCAGGTGGGACTTCAACCCGAGGCTTCTAGCACTGCACCACAAGAGCTAGAACCCAACTTATAAATAAGGTCCCTTGTGCATCACCTGCTCTCAGCCAACTCTGAAGCTATTCTAGTTGACTAGAATAGGATCTTTGCTAGGTCCTTTGAACAGGCAGTAAGTGTCTGACAAAGAGGGGCACCTGTCGGAAGCCTCCTAAAAAAGGTGTGGAAAAGCCTTGTAGGTTTAATATAATTCTCAAGCCATCACTAAATTGCAGTGGGCTCAAGGATAATAAGTATCAACAGGCTCATTCAAGCTGGAATCTAGCTGCAGGAGACCAAGAATCCTACATGAACTCCTTCTGCCTTCTGATTTAATCTGGTAAGACTTTGTGGCTACCAGAAGACTGGCAGGGGTTTCTCCTGCATTGAATTGAGCCTGGTCACTCCGGTTCCTACTATTACAGGTTACATTAAATCTCGTCTATTGAAACTTTGCACAAGTGAATGCAGCTTGACAGGCACTATCGTCCAAGCTGCTTAAAAAAAACAATCTTGCACCATGGGAAAAGAAGATAGTGCAAAGAGAACCAGAGGACATGGAAGAACATTTACATCTGTTGTAAATCCCAGTAAATCATAAAGTGCTCAAGCATATTTTAATTGTGTATAAGAATTCCTTACAGTACAACACCATCTTTCTTAAATTCTCAGCTCCATATGCCTCGAAATCTCATGGTCCTGGCAATAGCACCAAAGTCATTAACCAAAATGAAACTCTGATTTTTTCCTATACACTTCCTTTTGACTGATCATTTTGCTGTGCTAGTTATAATTTATTAACTTGGTATTTCTTCGAATATAATTAAACAGAATGCTGCCAGGACAAAAGGAATTGCATTGATGTTGATTCTGATTGTGTGCTCATAGGAAACAACACGCATTTATATAATACCTTCAACATTAATGGAAATTCCCATGACACTTCACTGTAGAGGGATAGAGAACAGAGTGAAGTAACAGATGAAAATTGTGACAGGGTTTACAGAATAGTCTGCTGTAAACATCAATTTTGAGTAGTACAGTTAAATGTGATGAAAGGTGTTTCGCAACTCAAAGATTATAACTGAAACTCTGCCCTAACTCAAATACAAAATGACCAAGATTAATTTGAGAATATGGGTGGGGAGAGGGATGAAGTCAGTGGCAAACAAGCATCTCATCAAGGTCCCATTATACTCAGATAACCTTCTTCAATGGCCCATTACAACTATTTTGGTGTCATCTGCAAACTTCCTAACCATACTTCATATAATCACACATTCGTTAATATGAATGATGAAAAGCAGTGAACCCCAGCACCAATCCTTGCGGGGCACTGCTGGTCACAGGCTTCCAGTCTGAAAAACAACCTTCTACCACCACCATCTATCTCCTACCTTTAGCCAACTGGATACAAAATTGGCTTAACTCCCTTTGGATTCCATGTGACCTAACCTTGCTAACCAGTCTACCATGCAGAACCGTGTCGAATGTCTTGCTCTGCCTTCAGCAACCTTCTTTGTTACCTCTTTGAAAAAGTTAGAGAGACACAATTTCCCAAACACAAAGCCATGCTGACTATCCCGAATCAGTTCTTGCCTTTCCAAATGCACATATATCCTGTCATTCATTATTGCCTCCAACCATTTAGCCACAGCTGACATAAGGCTCACCGGTCAATGGTTCTTTAGCTTTTTTTTTCTCCACAGCCTTAGACAATAGCACCACATTAGCCATAGTCCGGTTTTCCAGCATCTCACCCGTGACTGTCGCTGATACAAATATCTCAGCAAGTGGTCCAGCAATCTCTTCCTTAGCTTCCCACAAAGTTCTGGGACAGACCTGATCAGATCCTCAGGATTTTTCTATCTTTATGCATTTTTAAGACCTATAGCACCTCCTCTTCTATAACATGGACACTTTTCACAACATCATTATACATTTCCCCAAGATCCATAGCTTCCATGTCTTTCTGTACAGTAAATACAAGTGACTCAAAATATTTGTTTAGTATCTCACGCTTCTCTTGTAGTTCCACACAGACGGCCATGTTGATCTTTAAACAGGCCCCATTCTCTCCCTAGTTAGTCTTTTGCACTTAATGTACTTACAGAATCTCTTTGGATTCTCCTTGAACCTATTTGCCAAAGCTATCTCATGTCCCCTTTTTGCCCTCCTGATTTCCCTCAAGTATACTCGGACTGCCCTTATACTCGTCTAGGGGTTCACTTGATCCCAGTTGTCTATACTGATAAATCCCTCCTTTTTCTTGACCAAAGGGTAGGACCAATCAAGGATCGTAAAGGGAATTTGTGCACGGAGCCTAAAGAGATAGGAGAGGTCCTTAATGAATATTTTTCTTCGGTATTCACAACTGAGAGGGACCTAGTTGTAGAGGAGGACAGTGTGAAACAGGCTGGTAGGCTAGAGGAGGTCGATGTTAGTAAGGAAGATGTACTAGGAATTTTGAGGAACTTGAAGATAGATAAGTCCCCCGGGCCCGATGGGATTTATCCAAGCATTCTATGGGAAGCGAGGGAAGAGATCGCAGGGCCTTTGGCGATGATCTTTTCGTCCTCACTGTCTATGGGTATAATGCAGGAAGATTGGAGAGTGGCAAACATCATTCCCTTGTTCAAAAAAGGGAATAGGGATAATCCTGGAAATTACAGGCCAGTTCGTCTTACTTCAGTGGTGGGCAAATTATTGGAAAGGGCTCTGAGAGATAGGATTTATGATCACTTGGAAAGGCACAGTTTGATTCTTGATAGTCAGCATGGATTTGAGAGGGGTACATCATGCCTCACAAATCTTATTGATTTCTTTGAAGAGGTTACCAAACACGTGGATGAAGGTAGAGCAGTGGATGTGGTATACATGGATTTAAGTAATGCGTTTGATAAGGTTCCCCATGGTAGGCTCATGCAGAAAGTAAGGAGGCATGGGATAGGGGGAAATGTGGCAGATTGGATTCAGAATTGGCTGACTCTTAGAAGACAAAGGGTGGTAGTGGACGGAAAATATTCAACATGGTGCTCAGTTATGAGTGGTGTACCACAAGGATCTGTTCTTGGTCCTCTATTTGTGATTTTTGTAAATGATTTGGATGTAGGAGTGGAAGGGTGGATTAGTAAGTTCGCGGACGATACGAAGGTGGGTCGAGTTATGGATAGTGCGGAGGGCTGTTCTAGGTTACAAGAGGGACATTGATAGGATGTAGAGCTGGGCTGAGAAGTGGCAGACGGAGTTTAACCCTGAAAAGTGTGAGGTGATTCATTTTGGAAGGACAAACTTGAAAGCAGAATACAGGGTGAACGGAAAGCTCCTTGGCAGTGTGGAGGAGCACAGGGGTCTTGGGGTTCATGTCCACAGTTCCCTGAAAGCTGCCACCCAGGTAGACAGAGTTGTTAAGAAGGCGTATGGTGTGTTAGCTTTCATCAATAGAGGGATTGAGTTCAAGAGCCGTGAAGTTATGCTCCAGCTATACAAAAGCCTGGTTCAGTCACATCTGGAGTATTGTGTCCAGTTCTGGTCGCCTCATTACAGGAAAGTTGTGGAAGCATTGGAAAAGGTGCAGAGGAGATTTACCAGGATCTTGCCTGGAATGGAGGGAAGGTCTTACGAGGAAAGGTTGAGAGAGCTAGGGCTTTTCTCTTTACAACAACGAAGGATGAGAGGTGGCTTGATAGAGGTGTACAAAATGATCAGAGGTATAGATATAGATAAAGTGGACAGCCAGAGACTATTTCCTAGGGTGGAGGTAGCTATTACGAGGGAGCATAGTTTTAAAGTGAGTGGAGGTAGAGACAGGGGAGACATCAGAGGTAGGCTCTTTACTCAGAGTGTGGTCGGGGCGTGGAATGCACTGCCGGAGAGGGTAGTGGAGTCGGCCTATTAGGGGCATTTAAATGGCTATTAGATAGGCATATGGATGATAGTATAAAAGATAGGGGTGGAGGTTAGATAGACCTTAGGATTAGGGTAAAAGTGTGGCACAACATCGTGGGCTGGAGGGCCTGTACTGTTCCATGTTCTTGAGCCTTAATTCTTCTAGTCATCCAGCATTCCCAAAAATTACCAGCCTTGCCCTTTGCACTAACAGGAACATACTATCTCTGAACTCCTGTTATCTCATTCTTAAAGGCCCACAATATTAGGCTGCCAACCTTGCCCCTCCCTGAGCCATGTTTCTCCAATAGCCAAGATATCCCAGTCTCATGTTCCCAACAATGTCCCGAGTTCATCTGCCTTACATGTTAGGCCTCTTGCATTGAAATAAATGCAGTTTAATTTCCTACAGTCTTTGCCATGCTCTTGCCTGCCTTGACTATGTAACTTGCTCCCCTGATCTGTTATATGTCCTAGACTTACCTCTTTGGATTCCAATACCTCCCCCCAGTACTAGTTAAAAACCTCCCGAGTAATACTAGCAAATCTCCCCCACCGAGATACAGGTCCCCTTCCAATGCAGATGTAACCCGTCCTTCTTATACAGGTCACTTCTACCCCAGAAGTGAGTCCAATGGTCAAAAAAAGTGAATCCTTGCCTCTCACACTAGCTCCTTAGCCACGCATTCACTTGTCCTATTCTCCTACTTTTACTTTCACCAGCACAAGGCACTGGGAGTAATCCAGATATTACTATCCCCGAGGACTTACTTTTTAAATCTCCTTCACTGTGTAACGATACAGAATCAGTGTTTATTCAACAGCATAAGGGTCACTGGTTGAAATAAACAGTTTCATTTTAGACTTTCCCATTTTTCTTGGTTGACAAGATAATGCAACATTATCAAAATAAAATGTTTTGTTACACTTCATTCTATTCAGATCAGTAGAGGCATTCTGTCATTATTTACAAAAGGTCTTGTAGCTTATGGAACATGTTCTACATCCTATTTTGTCACACACAAAAGGAATAAACTGACATGAACAATTAAACATGAGAACTTAAACACTGAGCAAACTAAGACTCTGCAGTGGCACTGTAAGAACACTGAATAACAGGGGTGCACCTTGTCAGACACAGGTTCAAATTTTAAAACTTCAAACAAGAGAAAAGTAAGTGCTTCCCACACTCGAAAGGGGAGAGAGAAGACTAAAAAGGGCCATACAACTTTCCCTGATAAACCTGCTGCAAAATAGTTCAATGTAAAGAGACAGACACCAATAAATAAGCTACACAAATGTCTGAGAGACAGAATGGTGGGGGGCACAGGGAAGCGAAAATCCAGATATCGAACAAAAACATGGCCATAAAATTCTGCTGCTTCTCTTAAGCATCCTCCAATCCTACAAATAAGCTAGAATATCCTCTTGTACATCCTTAACTCCACTGTGGTAGTTGTGCTTTTGGTTGTGCAGTCAAGAGCACTGAAATTCTTTCCTTAAAACTCTGTCCTTCGGCATTTTCTCGTCCATCAAGATGCTATTTAAAATCTTTGCTTTATGTAAATTTTGTCAGATACCATTCCTGAGAGACATCTTGGCACATTTTACTACATTACTGGGACTAAATAAACATGCTGTTGTTGCTGCATGGTACAAGAATATATTTGAATCTGTCCAACATTTCTGTCTTCAATAATTTCTGGATAAAGTAAATGGGTTAACTCTTCCATGAAAACACTAAAGAAGAATTTTGCACTTCTACCTCAAAGCAATTTCAGCCTAACGCAAACACAGAGTAATGAGAAGACTGTACATAGGCTTCATGCAGAAATCTAATTCTGCGCTTGCATCTGGTTCTGGTCAATTTTCTGCAATGGCTGAAGTGAAAGGGAATTAATATTTTTCTTGCAATTAATGTTTTCTGTTCCCTGATCCAAATGAGACAAAATGTTTCAAAATAAACTGTCACTCAAAAACATAGCCCTCTGACACACCTGCTTCTTTAACTGAAGGCGTGCGAATACCCGTGCATCACATACTAAGCAAGACACTAATGAAGCCTGACGCCTCAGACAGTGAGTTTGTCCCTGTCCTAATAGCAAGATATGCTGCAAATCAAGTAACAAATCTATTTTACATTCAAATAATTCTGCAGCTGTCAAGTACCTGACCTCTGCCTGATATTATCATTCTCTCAATTCTTCTGATTAAAACAACTGGAGATTCAAGCTTACTACAATATTAATTGCAACCTTGCTTGCTATGAATAATCAAAAAGTTCATGTTCGGCATGAAAATGCTCCAATAATTAATTCACCACCACAACACACTCGGACTTTAATGGCCCTTGGTTGAAGGATATTCAATGAGAGATGTTGGATAATCTGTAGAAAAGACAATGAATTATGAAGAGGAATTAAAGTCCTGGTTTACAGAAGTCAGAATTTGTTCACTACATTAGGACAAAATTTCACTGAAATTTTGACACCTTTACTAAAGCATGACCAACTATGCTGGGAGACATTGGCTATAAAAGGTAAGCCTTGTCAGAACCACTAGATTTGAAAAGAGTCCCTCCAGTGCATTAGACCATTTTTCAATGCTAAACCAATGATTAGAGGGAGTTACACTGTTGGTGTTCCCCACATGTGCAAAAGTGGTTTTGGATACTAAATTTTTCAGTCTTACTGCCTATGTGCAATAAACTCTTAATGCCTGTCCAGAGTACTTTCTCCCATTTGCAAGCATGCTACCGAGCGCTTGTTGGAGGTGAAATTCATTGTGGTTCTGATCAAACCCACATGCTTCAAATCTGGACTCGAACATCAAATTAAAGGTTTCTGTTCAGAGAGATGGCGCTGTGGTGGCAGGACACAAGTCAACACTGTGAACTTGGAAAACGGAAATGCTACATTTTGCCAAAATGCACAAATGCAAAGCAAATAATGCTTTTGCACAGATGGCATTTCCAGAATACCAGGTTTTATTGCTTTTTAAATACGAACCAGAGGAAAAAAGATTACGTACATCACAAATGGCTGACATGAACAGGAATATCCTCATGACTAAAATTTTGGTCCAATCTTACACAGATTAACAACCATTAAATGATCAATGATGGACACCAGGGAGCAACTATCAAGCAGCAACACAAGAAACTAAAATGATTTATACAGAAAATGTCACATACTTGGAAGTGATTGTAAGCAGTCATCCAAGTGAAGTTATTTTGAATCCAGAGGGAATATTTGAGGATCACATATTATTAGGATCTTTTCCATTACCCTTGATTCTTAGTTCAGTAGCCTTGTGAGCGATATTAAAAAGTAACAGAAAAAGTTTTTGAAATATAAATCAAGAGAGAGAGTAAGTTGGACCATAAAAACAGATTTAAATAAAAATGTTAGTGGACAATGATGGAAGAGAACTGATAAATGAATACTGATCACGGATTTTTAAAGTAGAAATATAACATGCAATGCTAAGATTCAGGAAATAAAACAAAAACTGATTAATAATAAACAAATAATCCAAGCCGAGTCCAAAGACATCAAAACCGAAAATCACTTTCATCTACATTTTGAAATAACTCCACGAAGGCCAGTATCCTGTCACCAAGTCACCATTTATTTATATAGCACTGTCACAGCTAGCTCAGGAGTTGGTTCATTGAGTGAATAGAAACCCTGACACTCCTGTTTATATCTGTCAGCCAGGACTCCCTGACAGAACCAGGTTAAAAACCCTAGTCAGGGAATTCAGTCACTGGAGGTCCACCTGGCTGACCTCACACCAGTCACTACATCCCTCCCCCTCTAAGTCTGCGGACACAGGCCCATTCATTTTCATGTAGCTTGTCCTGAGCATTTTTACACCAGGTCTATTTCCTCTGACTTTGCCGGAACGTAGCCCGTTTCATGCCCAAAGTGCCTTAGCTGAAATTGATCATACCAGGTGGTAATGATATCAAGGCTGTGACAATCGGTGTCTCCTCAGGAGATTCCTTCGAGGCTAGGCGGAGGGGAGAAGCACGGGGTCTCACAGCCTTGCTGAATTTTCGGATGGGCTGGGTATGTTTTGCTCCTGCTCCGTTTCCAAGGTTGCATCTTTCATATGTCTACGTGCTTGTTCAGGACTGCCTCTCCTTTCGGAACTTTGTATGTTACCAGATCGGACCTCACGTCAACCATGTCTTTCACATTCAGGGCCATTGCCATGGTTTTGACAACAAACTTCATCCCCTTAACTAAACACAGTCTCTCATATAGAGAAGTCTTGTGTCCACCTTGGTGTTCCTTCTACCACTGCATCGCCCCCACACCCAAGGTCTGGGAAGATCAGATTTAAACTGGTGTGGAGTCTTCTTCCCATTAGCAATTCTGCTGGAGCTGTTCCTGTAGCTGTTAGAGGCATGGTCTGACAATCAAACATTTTCCAGGACAGTTTGGTATAGAGTGAAGTTGTAGGTTATTTCTTTAAGCCTGCTTTCCCGCAAAACCATTGGGCGATGGATCGTACAGAGCTCTCCCAACATGCCAAATGCCATTCGACTTTAGGAAATAACACGAATTCCCTGTCGGTAAACGATAGCCAATTGTCTGTGACCAACACCTTTCAGAGTCTGTGCATTGCAAATGATGCTTGTAACATTTCAACTGTCATCCTGTGTTTGATGAATGACATCAATGCACATTCAACCACTTTGAATGGGCATCCATCATGAATGACCGAGAATACGGAGCCCACAAAAGGATTGGCACAGTCAACGTCTAATTTAGTCCAGGGTTTACCTAGCCATTTTTGTCCTTGTTGGCACTACCTCACCAAAGCAGCGGTGTCAGCATCCAATCCTGGCCACGAGACATAGCATCATCATTTAGGAAACCCCTGGATGACCCTGGTGGAGTTCAAACAATATATGCAGCGACCTTTCTTCAGGAAAATCATTCTTGCTCCCCATGATATACTGTTCTCTATGGGGATTCTCACCAGATCCAAAAAAAGTTTTCAATTCTGGTTGTGATGGCCCTTTTGGTTCCCACATCACCAAATGTTTTATTCTGTCCTGGCAAGACTGTGTCCACAGTCAGATGTTGTTAGTGGCGACCGGAAGAATGTCCAGAAAGTTCAGAAATAGAACGGACTCGTCTGGTAGCGGCACCACTGGTGGTATATCCACCAAAGGGAGGCGGCTCATGGCATCCACATTTGTCACTTGGCTCCTGGATAGTGTTCCAACTTGTAATTGTACATACTCAGAATAAGAGCCTAATGCTGAATTTGACCTGAAGCTATGGATAGCACGGTTCTATCCTCTTAAATTGCCCTAGCAGGGATTTGTGGTGTGTTACTATTACAAATTTACATTCGTAAAATACTAGTGGAACTTTCTCTCACCACAGATGACGTGAAACCTTCCTTCTCTGACTGGGCGTAGCTTCGTTCAGCATTAGTCAAACTCCAGAAAACATACACCATTAGTGTTCCCCACTGCTAGGCGACCAGTAAACCAACATTAGCCCAATACCGTACAGGGAAGCATTGTACATCAGTGATACATCTTGCTTGGGATATTGGTACGCCAACACCTTAGATGAGGATAGCTGCTTCTTCACTTCCCTGTAGGCTTACATCTTGGCTACGAGACCATTTTCAGGACTGACCCTTTTTCAATAGCAGATGTAAGGGTGCCAGGATGGAGGTAAGGTTACTTATGAATTTTCCTTAATAATTCACCAACCCAAGGAAAACATGAACTCCAGTACAGATGTGGGAGTTGGGGCACCTTTGATTGCTCTCACTTCAACTTCCAACAGATGTAATCTCCTCAGGCTTACACCAGTCTGAAAGAAACATTTAAACAATACGTCCAAGTTATCTAAATGCTCTTTATTGGTCTTCCCAGTTATTAGTACATCATCCAGATAAATGGTGACTTAGGGTAACCTTGTACAATGTTCTGCATCACCTACTGGAAAATGGTACAGGCTGATGATACCTTTTGGGGTATCTTGTATTAGGGTTGGTACCAATATCGGTATTAATTGTAGCACACTAAGAATCCTTATCTAATTGCAATTGCAGGCATACATGGCTCATCTCCACCTTCACGAAGGATGCACCGCCACCAACCTGCCAGTTTTGCATATAAAAAAAGTCCTCAATGCAAGGGATTGGATATTTATTTATCCAGCTGCGACAAGCCGTTTACTGTTTGCTTAAAATCCCCACAGAGGGAACGGAGCCGTCAGGCTTCACAATCGGTACGACCAGAGCTGCCCATTCCGCAAACTGCACTGTTTTGATGACTCCTTCACTGTCCAGCCTCCTGACTTCTGCCTCTACTTCTTCCTGCAAGGCAAATGGTACCGGACAGGCCTTCCAAAATTGCAGAATTGCTTCCTGGTCACCATGTAAAGAGGCTTTGGCCCTTTTGATTGTCCCAAGCCCTTACTGAAATACTCCTGGGTATTTCACTAGGACTTCATTGAGACAGCCATTTTCCAATTGAAAAATGTTGAGCCCATCAAGGTGAATCTTCTTCAATCAATGTTGCCCCAGTAGGGCTTGGCCCGTGCCTCTTACTACCATCAGTGGTAACAGCACCAACTGCTCATCATGAGACCGGAACTGAAGTCGTACGCTTAATTTGTAACAGTTCCCCAGTCTATGTTCAGTATAACTGAGGTCCTGCACAGACTGAAGGGTTGGAGTCTTGAGCAAATCTTGGTAAAGACAGGTTGTGCAACCACAGATACAGCTGTGCTGGTATCGACCTCCATGGGAACTGAGTGATCATTTAACCAAACACTAAATTTTAATTGGCTCTGATTTGGACATTGCTAAGCAATTTAATTGATCCAAGCCACATATAGGGGAACTTTCCAGGGTGTGCACACTCCTAGGTACCAGCCCATGAGGTTTCTTACTCAAGTCAGGCCTGGTAGGACTCCTTTGTCGTCTTGAGTCTGCATACCGGCAGCATCTACAATGGCTTGTTGGCCTAGATCTTGTAAAACGTTTTTAGCCACTTGGCCGAGACTTAGCTTTGTTGTGGGGTTTTGCTGTGGGCTGGCCTAGGGTCTCTCTGTTCAGGATATACCCTGCATGAGGCTCTGCGACTGCCTACACTCAGTGTTCCCCAAGCTCAGGTCAGACAGGTGAGGGTGTACATTTCCATTGGGATGCCCTTTAGTTCCCACGCTCCATTTGCCACACTTTCTAATGACAAAGCCAGTCATAGTGCCTGTTTGAAGTCCACTTCGGCTTCAGCTGGTAGGCTCTTCTGCCATCATTACATCATTAATTTCACATACTAAACGGTCTCTCAGCATCTCAGTCAGGGTTAACCCAAAATCACACGTCTCTGCCAGTCATCTTAACCTCGTCAAAAATCTCAATTACAGATTCTCCTATTTCTCGAACAGCCGAATTAAACTGATAGCATCTCAGAATTAAAGGAGGATTGGAGTTATAAAGTTCCCTAACCAACTCCTTCAACAGTCTGAGTGCCTCATGCCTCTGGGGAAGTTAAGCCTGTTAAAATGGAAGCGGGTCCACAAGCAGTCAGAAGGATTACTCATTGCTTTTAACCTAGCCCAATGTTATTAGCCCAGAAAAAAATATCACATTCTGTCAGCATACTGGGCCCAGTCTGACAGCAGGATGAAATGAGTCAAGCTTCCCAAATGAAAGCATGATGCCAGAAACATTTACCCCAATTTCAAGATGACTGTTGCAAGCGAATGTTCTTCAGGCGTGTACAGTTTTCTTCCATTACCACTGAAATAACTGCACAGAGGCCGGTATCCCATCACCCTTTATTTACTTGTGCACAGTAGACTGGTTGTGGCCAGCCAGCTTGGAGTGAGTCCCGTGAACGGAGGAGATTTTAAATCTCTATTTATGTCGCTCAACCAGGACTTATTGATTGACTTGGGTTAAACAACCCCGATCAAAGGACCTTGCAGTCAAAGTCCACCTGGCTCCAATCACAACAACACCAGTGTCAGTGCAGCAGCCCCTCAGTACTGTTCAGAAACATTCACTTGTGCGTTGTGCTCACAAATTTATTATTGACTTTGTACCCACAACACTGACTCAGAGGAAAATGTGGAACCCACTGAGTCAAAGCTTACAACTACTAACCTGCAGAACAACTTACTGATATCACTTTGTACTATGTTACATGAAATTGTACATCATTCTCCTGGTGACTTCCTAGTATGTAATTTGTTCACCCTTCTTACCAATTTAAATTATCTTCCAGCTCAGTATCATTTGGTAGAACCACATCTTGAAGCACCAATGATGATGTGAAGACAAGGCTTGCATTTATAGCAATTAACAAGTTTTCCATCAAACCTTTCAACCTGAATTGCTTTCAACTCTCATCATTCAATTCATTGGCCACGTAAATGAAAAATTCCAAGCAATATAACATGGAATAGAACTTAACATAATAAAATTAGTTTGATAAAACAAATGAGGCTTTTACTTAATTTTAGTGGAAAAGTCTTAATTTATAAAGTTAGCTGATTAACTTCTTCGTAATTGTCATATTACTCACACAGTCCAATTCAATAGACTGTAGTTTTTAAACAGCTGCAAAGGAGACAATTTTACATGATTAACTGATGTTTTAAGTACTACTAAATTTCATGTTATTGAAATGGGTTCTCAAATTTTATTTAATTTTTCCCCTCTAACTGCATATATTAACAAAACTGTTAAAATTTTCATCTCTTGGATACATCTATCCAATAATTAAAGCAGGATTTGATATCTAAATTCGAAAGGTGATGGTTTAATTAAGGTTGCCTTACTCTGCAATCTGACTGACTGTCACTATGCTGAAGATTTGAGTACTTCGATTTAAGGCTGTAGGTACTTGAAAATTAAATCCCACTGAAGAAACTTGTTGCCTCAATCTTAAAGTTAACTTTGCTTGATGAGGTTGATATGATTTTATTTGAAGCTTTTGACTTATTGCTGCATCCAAAAATAAAAACAAGTATCAAAATCAAACTAAACAACAAAACTACAACCACTTCTGCCCTATTTAGTTATGATGTTGAATAAGGGGGAATTCAATACTAAACAAAATCACTTTTACTCTTTTGTTGAAATAAAACTAAATCTGCCTCAATTCATCTGACCAACAAATGCTGTCAATAAAGAGGTAGACACTGATTAAGAAAAAACTATCCCTCAATTGGATCACTGTCTTGTTTGTACACACAGTGGTGATTAAACTTAAGTTTCACACTGTGCCTCAGAAGTCATTCTGTGACAGACTTTTAAAAATAAACCTATATGCTAAAGCTGAGTACTGAAGATGACAATATATATTTTATGATTCTCTCAGATTGAAAACAAAAATTATCATTCAAATGTACTTGATTTATAACTGAAGTATTAATAATGTTGAATCATCAATATTCTTCAATTTTTTTTGCACCAATGACAATTTTTTGAATTCATCCAGTCCAAAACAAAAAAAAAAAAAATCAGGAATAATTCAAAGTACTCCGTTTGCACATGACATGCATGCAAAACATTCCAGATTTTATCTGTGATCAAGCAGATAAGGGTTTCCTACCTTGTACATTTCAATCACTGAGGGATAAACATTGGCCAGACAGATTAAATTGCTAACCAATGTTAAGATATTTTACTCTACCAACCAAAACCTGGCACCAAACAATCTGAGCAACTCAATAAGGCAAAAATTTAGATACAACTTAACAAGTTTCTGTACTCCGATCTCCATTATGAAGTGAGCAAATATCAATTTTTTTCATTAAGTCAGTCGTTCAGTAATATTTATGCATAGATTTGTTTCTTGTGCCTAGAGTTTGCTTTCTAAGAGCCCAAAGTAAAATACCTTCGGACACAAGAATCTGACTGATGACTGATTATGACAACCACAGCCTCAAAACTCTGCAAACCCCTCAAACCCCGAGGCAGGGACTAAAAGGGAATTATTACAGGCCGAGCTTTAAAATTAGTTCTGCTTTAATATTATTGATCTGGAGCAGTATTCCCACTTCACAGGTTATGTGAAGCAATATGTTTAAAAGAGACTCTTTGCGAAAGTCTAGAAAAGATTCTTTAATGAAATATATGTTTTTAATAAAATTCTAATTACCTCAGCAGCAGTGTGATTTAATTACCTTAACCACAAGGGATGGTCTTTACATCTTTTTGATCTTGGTCTGAATTCAATCAACCAATTGGGTACTCAGACACTGAACACTCTTCAGTACAGTAGGCAAGAGGCAAGAAATTTGCAATGGGGAAAAACATCTGAATGGGGGCTATAAGCCCTTTTTTTTTAATAAAATTATAAAATGGCTTCCCCCCACTTCCAAAAAAGTGAAAGGGTGGTCAGCTAGTTACTTTAAAGAAATGATGGAAAATAAATAAACAAAACAGTCTAGGTGCTTGCGACAAACTAGACAGAAGGCAATATTTATTACATAAAGAGTAACAGTATAGCTGCCATCAGCTGACGAGAGAATTTTGACAATTTCTAGGATTTAAGGAAAGGCCAAATGCATGTGACCTAGCTCATCATGCTTTTTGTAGCTAAATAGCTTCTCCCCCATTCCTAAATGTCCGTAGTTTGACTCTGCAAACATATTCAAGGAAACAACAGAAGCTGATACTTAACATGTAAAAAAAGTGAGGGGTTACTTGATGCAAGTGTAATAGTCTTGACAAGGTGGAGGTGTAAGCAGTATTTCCTTTTATAGTTCAGTACAGACTAGGGGACACTGTTATAACATTGCAGGCTTCCCTTTCAAAGGAAAGAAAATTGTAATTCTTTTCATTAGGAGGCAGTGGAAGTGGAGTCATTGAATATTTTCAAGGCGAAGATAGATTTTTGTTAGATAATATTCACAAAAGCTTAGAGGTAGATGGGAGTTTAGAATTCCTAAATTGTTACAGAATGGTGGAGGAGGCTCAAGGTGTCAAATGGTCTACTTCTAATTTAATTTCTCATGATTGTATTTACAAAGTAACTTGAAAATAGTAAAAGTTCTCCAAGGTGTCATGCATTTGACAAGGTGCTGCCGGAGGTCACTAAATAAAGAAAGAGTCAATGGTGTTAAGGGCAAGGTACTGGCAGTGAAACAAGATTGGCTGACTGGTAGAAGGCAGAGAGTCAGGATAAAGAAGGCTTTTTCCAGCTGACAGTCAATAACTCGTTGGTTCCACAAGGACTCCATGTGGGCTCCACAACTATTCATATTTTCCATTAAATGATCTGGATGAAGGAACTGATTACCATTATTACTGAGTTGGCAGATAACACAAAAATCAGTGGAGGGACAGGGAGCATTGAGGAAGTAGGGAGGCTGCAGAAGGACTTGGACAAGCTAGGAGAGTAGACAGAGAACTGACTGGTGGAATGCAATGTGGGAAAGTGTGAGGTGATGCACTTGTATAGGAAGAATAGAAGCATAGAGTATTTTCTAAATGGGGAAAGGCTTCTGGGATTCAGTGTGTCATGAGTTTTACCACAAACCATCTGCTCCTGTCAATCTCTTTGTCATTGTCGCAGAGATGATCACCATGTATCACCAAGGAAAGTGTGGAGCACAAGGGACTTGGGAGTACAAGTTCAGGCTTCTGTTAAGGTTAACATGCAGGTTCTGTTGGCAGTTGAGAAGGCAAATACAACATGAGCATTCTTTCAAAAGGGCTAGAATACAAAAGGCATTCTCCTCTTAAAGAGCATAAGTATACCAATTTAAGGAGAAATAGATTTATAAAATGTCCTGGTGTGAAAGACGAAAAGATTCGACAAATGTTTTTTAGTAATATTCAAGTTCTGAACTATCAACTATTTACAACCTTTACACTGTTAGACGTGTATCATTGAAATAGCACACTTGCATAAATCTTAGTCAGCACTGGAGTTGACTGATCTAGCATGCTTAATCATCAATGCGATACATGAACATTAAGCATGTAAAATTAGATGATTTCATTTTACTACTCTAATAATGACAGTTGTCATAAAAATCGATATAGCAACCGGAGTATTTCCTGGTATCCACTCTGGTGTATAAACAGGAGTAAGTCAACAAGATTGTAGAATAACATTTTTGACATACAGGTTACAAGTAAGTTATTCCAGGCATCAACTACCAATGTTTTTAAAAAAAAATCTGTTTTATTACTAGTAATAAATCACAAACATTTTTGTTGTTATCAGAAGTATTTCACTCTGCACAGGGAGCACAAAAACTTGAACTAACACCATGAAAAAGATCAATGAAATCATCTTAGGTTACTGTTTCTAAGTGTGCATATTCACTTCTGAAAAACTGCATAACAACTCACATCGCACTACCATTTCCGTTCTAACTGATTAGTTGCAAAGGGCTTTGGGTATTTTAAAAGCACAACATAAATATATGCAGATTTTAATAATGGAACAAGTACTATTCAATTTACAAGTTTTAATTACAGAAGCACATTGGCTGGCTAAACAATGGCACTGTTGGAGGCAGAGGGGAGACTCAGCAACACAGAATCCCAAACTGCAACTATAGTTTGCCCAAAAAGAAAACATCAAGTGTATGAAGAAAGAATAAGCAAAGCAACATCTTCACCTTCTCTTCCTATATTGCATGTTGACTGTGTGTCCCAATGAGAACTGTCAAGGATAGGCTGCTGACGATAGAGTCATGAGAAAATGATTTGCTATTGCATGCAAATTTAATGTCCTGCATTTGCAATACCGGAGCATAATTCATGGTTAAAAAGTAAAAAAGAGGAAATAATAAACATATGTAGGATATAAAACCAAATGAGTTTAAATTCAAGTGACAAGTCTGTGGTTATGTAAAAACTGAGAAATTCATTGGGTCTACAATGCTAAAGCACAGCATTACAGCATGATATTTATAGAAAAGGAAACTCACCTTCTCCTCACAGGTCTGCTCACAAATTTTAAAATTTGTGAGGCAAGACCTTGGTGATACATGGTGATCATCTCTGCGACAATGACAAAGATTGACAGGAGCAGATGGTTTGTGGTAAAACTCATGACACACTGAATCCCGGAAGCAAATTCCAATTTAAAAGATTGGGGAAACAGCCAATATCACAAAGAAGGCTATAGTTATACGTACTCCTCAATTGTACAATGTAATAAATAATGAAATGATTGGGTAGACTAGCTGAAAAGATCTCTTTTCAGTTTGGTGGGGACATCATTTAGCGACCTTTTTGTTGTTATTGGGAGCTTAAGAATAAAACGGCACATTGGATGGATAATAGAACTGAATCATCAGTCAGGATTATAATATCATTGTGTTTCATAGATAGCAAGTTTACAAATGATGCAACAGTTATTAGCTAGCATTCATTTCAAACAATCACTTGACAGGGTAATCTAGAGAGCATGAAAACTGGATATTGACTGACCTTTCAACAGAAATGCTGCAATGACCTAAAATTCTAACTTTTTCTTTCATCAAGAATGATGCTAGACACCTTGTATCACTGATTCTGCCAGACCTATTGAGTATTTTCAACACATTCGGTTTTGAAGTTCTATTTCAAGGATCTGTAGAATTATACTTTAGCCTTGTGGATTGCTGCATTTTTGCATTTTGTCATGCATGACAAGACATCATTAGTAAATAGGACAAAAAGACAGAGAAGCTGATGTAGCAGTACTTAGAAAATCATGAAGCAGCAAAGCACAATTGGTGCCTCCAATTTTCAGTCAGGTACAGGCTTCCAGGGGTGTGGGGGAAACAAGAGATCCTCTGATCCTTATGTTTTAGCAGTATTTTAAATAGAATCTTTTAATCTAATATTATTTATAAAACATGTCAAGTGTATTATCATGACAGGCCACAACAAGTGGAATTTCCCGAGCCCTTGAACAACGTGCACATTGATTTATCAGTTGGGAAAACATGGCGAGATTGGAAACATTAGATTCTCAATGCCTAGAAATCACTCAATTCACACTTACGCGGATGCTCATAGCTTCTTGTTGGCTTGCTTTTGTGTTTTTGTATCTCCTTCAGAACTTAAAGGCTCACAGTACTTCTGTCTTGCCTTACTGTATTGGGCAGTCACAATGCCAAGCAGCTTGCTATAGTTGTCAGCAGTCAAGCGTGTATAGCACGATGCAACATAAATATCACACCTACAGCAAGTGCCTGCAGGTTATGCAGAAAACACACAACTTGACCAAGGACTCGTCCCTTGACATGCAAAGGGAAAGTGTCATCAGTCAGATGTCAGCACAGTCAAGGGTAGTGTCCGAATTCAGTGCAGGGGCATGGACATAGGCCAATGGGCTGCTTAGGTTGATCAGAGTCCAAGTTCTGTTTTACTGCAGTCTGTAGAGTGGGCCATGGACTCTCCTGCAGGTCCAGTGCAACCAGTGTGCAGATTAGTGGTAGGTCTGTCAGGACGCTGCACAGAGATCAGTCAGGGGTGTGGTCACTCACCAGTGGGGCTGTGCTTTCAGCCAGGGTTGTAGGCCACAGTCGGTTCTGAAGGTTTTCTCACTGTAAAACTTAGGGATTATTAGTAGTCACCGCTGTGGCAGGAAGTTGAGGAAGTCAATAGTGTGAAGATTGCAGGAAGCATGCTGAGATGCAGGGCTGGGGGAAGAAAAGGGATTGTAATTGTGCAAGCAGAGAAACTCATCCAATGACCCGGGGGGATGAGAGTGCATTTGAAGACATGGGTGACCTCAATTGATCAAATTGCTCAGTCATCTTGGAAGCTGAAACAATCACAGGCAACATAAAAAGTATCACCCACAATTCACAAAGACAATGCAAAGTCTCATAGGCTGCCTCAGGGTCCAAGTTTCTTCTCACCAGCCAAACTCTAAAATGCAATAAAAACAAAGTTGCTGGAAAAGTTCAGCAGGTCTGGCAGCATCTGTGAAGGAAAAAACAGAGTTAACGTTTCGGGTCCAGTGGCCCTTCCTCAGATCAGTTTTTGTTCCTGATTTACAGCATCCACAGTTCTTTCGGTTTTTACTCTAAAATGCTATGCTGTCTTTCTTAGGGGTTGAGGTGTGGCAGCAAGGTTTCAATTGCACTTAAGAATCTATTGTATTTGTGTGGCATGGGTTATGCTGCATTCAGCAAAATAAGGTTCCGATACGCCAAAAGGTCCACGTGAAGCATCCTTTGCCATTCTTGTCACAGTCTTCCATGTTCCACTATATAGTGGGCACCACTAAGCTGTCAAGTACATGTGATGCAAATAGTGACATCACTAAGAACCTGTTTCATTTTGGATATGCCCCACATAGGTTCTTGGGAATCAACGATAGCATCAAAGACACAGAAATTCAGGACAAACAGATTGTGCCAGCAAGCCCAAGCTCAGGCAGCTGCCAACATTTCCATATGAAGCTGGAGGCCCCCTTCAGGCTGCACAGGAGGCCCAGAGTCAATCATCCTCGATGTTACATCTCCCAGATGAGTGAGGCACATCCCTGCCAAAGACTGAGGATGTCACAGGACACTGTTGTAAAGCTATGACTTCCCATGGAGCAGGACTTTGTGACCTGAAGGGGTAGGTAGCCATCTTATCCTGATAGCTATCAAGGTGACAGCGGTGCTAAATTTTTATATGAGCTGCTTCCAAGGATTCACAGGGAAACTGTTGTACAATGCAACTCTCAGCAAACAAGTGCATCAAGGCCGTTCTGAATGCAACTTGTGACAGATCAGACCATTTCATCTCACGTCCACATGAATTTGTCAAAACTGCAGCCTGGATGGCAGGCTCTCCCAACATAGCTGGTTTCCCCCAGGTGCAGGGCTGTGTTGACAATACACACTGAGTTCAGAGTGCCACATCAAAAAGAGACTGACACTATCAGCAGAAAAGCTTTGATTTCATCAATGTGCTGTGATCACTGGTATTGCATCCTTGAAGTCTGAACTAGGAGCTCTAGAAGTTGCTAAGATGCCTGTATCCCTGACAATAGCCTTCTGCCCAAAAAGCCCAATCAAAACCAGTTGATTTGAAGGTTTTGCTTTTTTCCACATTCTCTGTTGCTGGCTGACCAGCCTAATCCATCCCTGACTAATTCAACATCCAAACAGTTTCCAACCTTGGGCCTAGAACATGTTATTATTTGTTTATTTATTATTACTGAATAAATGTTTGTACTTAAGCAAATTGCTGAGGTCGCGCCTTCTCCTAACTACATTTGACCGATTCCGAAAAGAACATTTGGATACACTGTGATCCAAGACACCAATCCACCGACCCTACACATCTTTGGGCTGTGGGAGAAAACTGGCACACCCAGAGAAAACCCACGCAAATACGGGGAGAAATGTACAAATTTCACACAGTCACCCAAGAGTGGAATCGAACCCACGTCCCTAATGCTGTGAGGCAGAAGAGCTAGCCACTGACCCACATTGTCACCCCAGCGTGAAGCAGTTCCTTTATGTTTGTCTCACACCTGCCACCCCCTGCACTGCACAATGGGTCCTGACTGGTAACATTTCACCTGATGCGCAGCTAAGACTTAAAATGTGGTGCACCAGCAGAAATCCTGGAAGCTCCTGGCAGTGTTGATTATTTTCACTGCCCATTAGTACAAGATAATGCTGTAGCATAGAGGGATGGTGTATACATTCAGAAGTGAACAGCAGCTAATTACGTGAGATAACTTCCTGGAAATCAGAGAGAAAAAACCCTCCCCAAAACTGACACTTATCTGAGTTTTTGCTCAAATTGAGCCACACAGTTGCTCGTGATAAGAAATATTCAAAATCTTGCTTGGAGCAAGTTGACAAGATTGTTGTCACTTGTAATTCACTGCAAACATTCCCTTGCTGTTAACACTGAACAGTGGCTCAAAAGGTTAGTAATGCTGCCTCACAGCACCACACCTGGTTTGATTCCAGCCTTCAGTGACTGTGTGGAGTTTGCATGTTCTCTGTGGGTTTTCTCCAGGTGCTACGGTTTCCTGTCACAGTCCAAAAATATGCAGGTTAGGAGGACTGGCCATGCTAAACCTGTCCGTAGTGTTCAGGGGTGTGCAGGCTAGGTGGATTAGCCATGGTAAGTGCAAGGTTACAGGGATAAGGTGGGAGGAGGCGTCTGAGTGAGATGCTCTTCAAAAAGGTCAGTGCAGACTCTATGGGGCAAAGGGTCTCTTCCCACACCGTAGGGACTCTATGATTGTGTACTTGGAAAAACAGGAAATCAAGAGGGACTGAGCACAAAACAGAATGAAGAAGTATACTGGTAAAAATCTCTGCACCCTTGTAACTATGGCAAAATATAAAAGAAAAGGTCTGAACTGTTTGGCTGATACACAAAGGGGAAATGCTGATACAATACAATTAGACGTTCTCAGATTTGTTTTCCCAAAACTAAAACAAATAACTACAGCATAGTAATTTTTTTCATCCATTAATCATGTTCATATTAAATCTGAATTCATGCCATTGGAGTAGTAAACAGACTGAAGACCAAATCTGGCCTCCATTTAATGCCATTTTATAACAATTCAGTGAAGATGATAAACTCACAGGAAAATCATCAAATTCACATTATGTTATTGCATTGAGTCATGGTTCATTTTCCCATGTACTGCATAAACACAGGGTTAAGTCTTAATTACATTAATGACATGCATTCAGCAAAATGTACCATTAGATCACTTCAGGACAAGTTACAGTTCAACGATGCTGCAATGTACAGCATCATTGGTATTTGCCAGAGAATGTTAACTCAAAACTGAAGTACTGTGCAGATAGATAATTTTCTATGCACCTGTATGGTACTTCACTCATCTTTAGCTAGATTAACAAGAGGTTTGCAGGGGTCCTTCTTAAAAGGTCAGTAAGTGACAGCTCTGAAGACAATTCAGAGGAAAATACCACAATGGCGTCAACAAGCGACAAGTCAAGAAAACAAATGCCACAAGCACAGAAAAGTTTTTGGCAAATCATTTACAATTATCAGACGAGTTAACGCGTATTCTTGAACAGACGTCACCTCCTCAATCTGGTGAAGAAATGCCACTCAGTCAATTCCAAGTGCATCGTCAGAGTTTTGTTACAATGTTTTCATCCCAACTATATTTTGAAAGTCCCAATGTTTCTACTTCTTGTCGTCTGCATAGAAAATTATCCAGTAGTTTATTCCACCAGCAGAAGAGAGACAAAATGAATCTTGGCATTCTATTGTGTGTAGAAATAAACACAAGGAAAACAGCAGCAAAATAGAACGACACAGCAGGATAAATAATGTTTCTTCATCCCTTTTGATAGCAGTTGAGATGTGCCTTCCTTGTGCCTTCTGTTGGATAGAATTCCGAGAGTTCACAAGCCTCCGAGTTTTAAAAAAAAACCTCTTGGACCGAAGAAGCATCTCCCTTATTTAACAATTGCGGCCTTTGGTTCCAGACTCCCGACCACAGAAAACATCTTAACGCACCTACCCTGTCTATCTCTAATTTCATTTAAAACTTACAAAATACTTATTTCTCATTCTTGAAAACTTTAGACAGAACACCGTAAAGTAAAATAGCTGCTTAAAGATTTTATCCTTGAAGATCAGTCATCATAAAGTCAAGCACAATTGTAGAGATGTTGACAGTGAATTCAAATTTCAGATCAAATTTAGAGTTACTAATCATCATAAAAATATTTCAAGGCATGGCCAAATATTGAACTTATGACCCTTGCATTGCTCTTTACAAAATAACAATAACCACAATCATTACTACTCAAAACAATGTACACGGCAGGCATTTAAATTGTTTAAAAGAAAGGTTACGGGCTGAGTTCAAGCCTACCTGTTCCAGAGGAACGAAGTAACATAGCTGAAGAGGTTGCTTAGAAATTACCCTAAGTAGGGAAAGTTCCTAAGACAATTTTAAGCCTAAAAGTAAGAGACCCACTTACACACAAGTTATCAACAGAAAATATGGAAATCTGTTTAGTTCTATTGCTATTCGCAATGTGTATGAACAATTTGAAGGAGGTTACCAAATCTAACATTTCTAAACTTGCTGCTCTCCAAATTAGATGTGATTGAGTAGTAAGGTAGATGTTAAAAGGCTTCAGTCAATTGGGCTTGTATTGACTGAAGTTAAGAATTAGAGAGGATCTCATTGAAACTTCAGAAGTTCTGGCAGGGCTAGATAGACTGGATACAGAAGGATGTTTCTTGTCCAGGGACTATACAACAGGGGATCATGGTCTCAGAATACAGGATAGGTAATTTCACACTGATGTGTGGAGTTTTTCCATGTCATGAAAATTGCTTTTGAGTCTAAAACTCATTTCAGCAAGGGCTCCTCAGCATCACTTCTTTAAATCTTTACTCAACAAACTCAAACTCAATGCTGCCTTCAGTGAGCTAATCCTCCACAATGGTGTGAAATGCTTAATTCAAGGAATGTCCTGCAAAGATTTTGAGCTGAAGCCTAACATTTTCACTTTTCCTAAATCAAGGAATGAAGCGAGTAGTGAGCTGTCAAACAATGCACGATGGCTCAACTTCAGGTTCCTTACAGACAATGTCAAAATTGAATGAATTGAACATTAAACTGCAGGCAAAAGACAAAGACTTACATGCGATCAGTGCTGTGAATACATTCCAATTGAAACTGGGTCGGGTTTGTTCTAATTCAAAACAAAAACACTGCAGCACTTTGAGTCTGAAGAAATTATTAGATCAAAATCAAATACAAAAAACAAAAAAAAAAGAGTAGTAGTCCCCTCCAGCCAACTTTGTGCATACCTTAAGAAGCGAGCAGAAGACTGCAACAGGTGATTTCAGGAGTTAGATGTCATGGAAGAAACTGTCATGTTTGCCTTAAATCCATTCCTTCAAGCATACAGTGGGTTAGTTGTCAAATTCATCAAGTGTTTGATTTACAAAGTAGTGGAGTTGATACGGAGGTAACAACTATGCAAAATGATAGAGAGTTGAATGCCAGATCAAGGCTCAGCAATCTCTGGGGACTCCATCAGAGAAAAATACCCACCTTGCATA
Source organism: Rhincodon typus (assembly GCF_021869965.1). Taxonomy (NCBI): domain Eukaryota; kingdom Metazoa; phylum Chordata; class Chondrichthyes; order Orectolobiformes; family Rhincodontidae; genus Rhincodon; species Rhincodon typus. Next base: position 37,594,851 of record NC_063353.1, read on the forward strand.
CCTCAGACAATTATCTGCATTTTTTGGAAGAATGCCAAGTCCAAGTATAGTATCTGTCTCTCGGATATATATTTGATGGACAATTTTGAGTCAGAGTCATGCAGAACAGAAACAGACCCTTCAGCCCAATTCATCCATGCTGACCAGGTTTCCTAAACTGAACTTGTTCCATTTACCTGCATTTGGCCCATATCTCTCTATACCTTTCCCATCCACATACCTATCCAAACAGCTCTTAAAATGTTTTAGCTGTATCTGCATCTAGGACTTCCTCTGGCCCTTCATTCCATATACACACTACCCTGTATCCCAGCTGTCTATACCTGACCGCTTGGGAACCCTGCAGCCCAATGGTATCAATGTGGATTTCACAAGTTTCAAAATCTCCCCTCCCCCTACCGCATCCCAAAACCAGTCCAGCTCGTCCCTGCCTCCCTAACCTGTTCTTCCTCCCACCTATCCCCTCCTCCCACCTCAAGCCGCACCTCCATCTCCTACCGACCAACCTCATCCCGCCCCCTTGACCTGTCCGTCCTCCCTGGACTGACCTATCCCCTTCCTAACTCCCTACCTACACTCACCTTTACTGGCTCCATCCCCGCCTCTTCGACCTGTTTGTTTCCTCTCCACCTATCCTCTCCTCTATCCCTCTTCTATCCGCCTCCCACTCTCTCCCTATTTATTTCAGAAC
>NC_063353.1:37595641-37622260 GCF_021869965.1 Rhincodon typus
CCTCTTCGACCTGTTTGTTTCCTCTCCACCTATCCTCTCCTCTATCCCTCTTCTATCCGCCTCCCACTCTCTCCCTATTTATTTCAAAACCCCCTTCCCCTCCCCCTTTTCTGATGAAGGGTCTAGGCCCGAAACGTCAGCCTCTCTGCTCCTATGATGCTGCTTGGCCTGCTGTGTTCATCCAGCCCTGCACCTTGTTGTCTCGGATTCTCCAGCATCTGCAGTTCCTACTATCTCCTATACCTGACATATGCCTCCTTCTCTTTCTTGACCCGAGCCTCGATATTTCTAGTCATCCAATGTTCCCTTCTCCTGTCAGCCTTGCAGGAACATGTTGTCCCTGAACTCTCATTATCTTGCTTTTGAAAACCTCCCATTTGCCAGACAGCCTCCCCAATCAACTTTTGAAAGGTCCTGTCTAATACCATCACAATAGGCCTTGGCCCAATTTAGAACTTTAAATTTGTAGACCAGGCCTATCCTTTTGCATAACTATTTTAAAACTAATAGAATTATGGTCACTCATCCCAAAGTGCTCCTCCATTAACACCTCACTCACAGGCCCCTCTATTTCCCAAGAGAAGGTGAAATTTTGCTCCTTCTCTCACAGAGCCATCTACATATTATTTGAGAAAGTTTTCTTGAGCACATTTAAATTCCTCCCATCCCAGCCCTTAACACTACGGCAGTCCCAGTTGATGTTTGGGAAGTTAAAATCCCCTACTATTACAACACTACTATTCTTAGAGATATGTGCCATCTTTCTACATATTTGCTCCTCAATTTCCTGCTACTGGGAGCCAATAGTACAATCCCAAAGTGTTCACCCCCTTCTCATTTCTCAATTCTCAATTCCACCCAAATAACTTCAGTGGACAATCCGCCAGGAATAATCCCTCTAAGTACTAATGTGATGCTGTCCCGGATCAAAAATGTCACCCCCTCTCCTCTTCCTATAGCATCCAAAACCCGGAACACTGACTTGCCAGTCCTGTCCCTTCCTCAGCCATGTTTCTGTAATAGCTACGATATCCCAATCTCATGTTCCCACCCATGCACTGACTTCATCTGCCTTACCTGTCAAGTCTCTTATCTTGAAATAAATGCAGTTTATTTCATCAGCTTTCCTTTGTTCTCTGCTGTGCTCTTGTCTGACTTGTCTATTCAATTTGCTCTTTTTAAAACTTCTTTACCTGCCTCAATCTTCTCTCATCTCACTACTGCTTAGGGTCCTCCACACACTTAGGGCCAGACACACACACAGACACACCAAACTATCCCCCAACCACCACCACCAATACCACGAGGAGTTTAAACCCTCCTGAATAGCTCTAAGAAATCTCCCTGCCAGGATATTGGTTCCGCTTGATTTCAAATGTAAACTGTCCCTCTTGTACAAGTCACTTCTTCCCCAGAAGACATCCCAATGATCCAAAAATCTCAACATTTGCCCCCCGCACCAGATCCTCAGCCATGCATTCATGAGTCCTGCCCTTTTATTCCTACTGTCACTAGCACTTGGCACTGGGAGTAATCCAGCGATCACTATTCTTGATGACTCAGATTCAAACTGTAACCCAGATTTCAAGACACTAGCAGGCAACATGCAATCACAGGTGACAGTCTGAGACGTGAGGAGTTGAGGACAGAATGAATACTTGTGTAAACTTTGTCGTGGTTTTTTGTAACACTAAAAATAAACGTTGATTCTATATTTTCTTCAGGGTAGATCCTTTTAAGCACAAGATCACATTAAATACAATAACTTTGTGATCCATAACGAACCTTTGTTGTAACTAATGACAATGACAAAAATGCACTACCAATTTTCGGCTTAGATTGTCTGTGATTGATATACCAGGGACCTTTCATGGACTAAAATGTTTTTTAAAAAAGGGAAAACGCTCAATTAAAATCAAAAAAACAAGCAGTCTATGTGCAAATTACAATCCTTACAAAAAGGTATTGAAACTCAGATCTGTATCTGTTTGTTAATTCACACCCTTCTGGAAATTTCAGAGATTGAGATGAAAGTCATCTGAAGATGATCCAGCTTGAAAAAAAACAATTAAGTGAGATGTGAGGATACACAAGTAAATTTTATTTCAGGTAACTCCTTTTGGGGCAGAAGAGAGAAGGAAAATTGATTGGCAATAGCCGAAGTGGAAGGCACTCTCCATTTTCCTTTTTTTTCCCCCCCACTGGCATGGTCTTCTGAGAAACTAAACTGCAGAAACATTCATTAACAAGAACAAGAGATAACTACAAATCTCATGAGTGCTGAGACAAGTCATAAATTAATCAACCATTGTCTTAGGTTAAATCTAGCACATCAAGGACTTGTCAAATGCCACGCTCTTGAATTTTGTTTTTATATTAAAAACTTTTCCCCTCTTGAAACCTGATACTTACACTTGGGTGCATATTTGATGTTCATGTGTTTTATTACTTTTTTCAGAGTTAGTTATAAAATTCCTCTGTTTCACCCCAGAAAACCTTGAAATTGGCTTCTTAAATTTGACCAGCACTATATCTTAACTGAAGGGGGACACATCTGCATAATTTTAAAAAAAAGGAGGAAAAAAAAACACTTTGGTGCGGCCAACTGAGGGTGTTAAAGTGGGGAGTCAATTCATCCCTCTTCACTGGTTGCACCAAAACCAACAATATATCTTCCTCCATTCTGAGAAATATCAAGTACATAATATCTAATAAATTTACCTTGTAGCTCACCACTCTTGCTGTATAACTCCCGTCTTTGCTCACGGAGGTATGCACTCATACTGATAGCATGTGAAGAGGATTCAAACCTGCAAGTGGACAAATCTAATTGAAATAGTCAATATTATTTGAGAGTCATTCCTCTGAACTAATACTAAGCCATCACATTAATATGCCTTTGAAAGTGGAATGTCGCAATTCAGGCTCACATAACGCAACTAGATTATTACTTTAGGAATCCAAGGAGAGACATGCGAAATTTACAATGTTTTCACAAGAGTGGAGAAGTCAAAGATAAGAATACAATTTTTAAAATGATATTAAAGGTTTTAAATTGAACCAAGACAGAGAATGTCATTTCATTAACTTGAAAATGTAGACACTAGTCAGGTGAAAGAGATGCTGCAGCATGGAATATTTTGGCACAGGAAGCTGTCAGGGGACAGACCATTTCACCTTTTAAGCCAAAAAAAAAAAAAGGCACAAATCAAATTTGAAGCAGATGTGGGGAAAACAGGGTCATTGGAAGATAGTGAAACAAAGATGGGCATTGAATTGCTTTGGCAAAGCAATTCAAAGTGCTGAAGGAAGTCAAAAAGTCTGGTACCATTAATGGAAAGGCAAAGCGTTCCAAAGTCGTCATAGTGGACTTAAAATGCTCCATTTGGCTTCATACCCTGGACTAAGTTTGACAAACATTACATTAGTTTTTGATTAAGCACTTACTTTGTATTTGGTCGTGGTATGTAGCAATCAGCATTTAGTGCTCATCCCTAATTGGCCATAGAACAATTAAAAGTCAACTGCACTACTATACAGCTTTGTGGACTGAATATTAAGTTTGACACTGCATTATTCTTTCAGACAGTCATTGATCATGATTCGGATTTTCTAATTTTCTGTGCATTGTGTTTGATCTTTTCACTATTACCCATTTCCACCCTCTTTTTGCTCAGCAACATCAATCCTGTATAATATAATCTCTCCTGTCTTCTACCCAGTCAGTGTTGATCTTCCCTCTGCATGCTACCTTCTTCATCTCTGCACTTACTTAAAATGTTTACATTTTTAACTTCTGAGTTCTGAAGAAAGGCCATGTCAATTTCAAACATTAACGCTTTCCCTCTCCACCATTGCTGCCTGGCCTCCCAAGTATTTGCAGCATTTTCTGTTTTAATTCAGATTTGTAGCAGTCACAGTATTCTGCTATTGTGTTCATCTGCCTTTTCTCTTTTTGTAAATTGATAAGGCTGCTGTATATTATCTGCATATCACTTTTCACATTATCAGCTTGGCACAGTTTTTTTTCCACCCAACTGATAAGGATTTTAACAAAAATAGTTGCCTGTTCTAAAAAAAAATTGTACGTTGTCTCTAAAACCTTGGGCTGTCAGTACTTAGAATTTGAAAATGAAAATGAAAATGAAAATGAAAATGAAATTTTGGTTTGATCACATGGAAATATGACAAAGCTAACATTTTGATTTCACGCAAGCTTTCAGAAACTTGCGAAATTGTTTTAAGCATCAACTGAATAATACTATTGCTTATGTCATCACCCAAAGGCCCTTTTGAAGTTATTTTTATGCATAGTTCCCTTGTTGTAACACTTACTATTGCAATATACAATGTTTATGATCCCTTGCTACTGTAACACCACCACCAGGCAAGACTCAAGCAAGAGAATTTTGAGCATCAATCCTGAACAGTGAATCTACTACACAAAAGTAAAATCCGTGCCTTCTCCAAACCAAGATTTCACTATTCATTTCAAGACATGCACTGCCTTCTCCGACAGTACTATCAGTGTATTAAAATCTTATGAACTCCAATGGTTCAAGGAAAATTAGGTGATGGTCAATAAATGCTGGTCTCACCAATAACGTTCACATCCCAGTAATGAATAACAAACAAAACAATCGCCATCTAGACAAAGCCAACTATAATGGTAAAATTTCAAAATAGTTATTCCCAGAAATAAAGTGCCACTCTGTGGAATGAGCCCCATGACAGCTAAACTACTGGACTGGAATGCTTTCAGTCATTTTTTAAAAAATTCTGATTGACAAGATTAGAAGGTGAAACACGTACCAGTCAGAAAATTATCAGGTAGTTAATGTTCATGAACTTTTGTCCCTGCATGGTTCTCTCCCATTACTTCCTTTAATTAGCAGTGTAAGTTACAAGATTGTGTTTATCACTGATGTTGCTTCCAGCTTTATCAATGGGGGAGAAGTTCCAAGCCCTTGGTTAGCCGGACTTGGATTTCCTTACACCAGTACATAGAAACAACACAAATTTTCAGAGGGTACATAAAACTCAATTTCACTGAAAAAAGGTGCCCGAACAGCTTGTTGCTGTTTTAAACTAAAAGACTATTAAGAAGGCATATTGTTTCTCTAAAACCTAACAACAGAGCCTTTGATTCTTACTTAAAGAGAGACATTTTGGGCCTCTGAGGTCTCTTTTTGGCAAAGAATGCTGCAAAATCACTTCCTGAGCTGGCATAGCTGAGTTGTGATGAAGGTTCAGAGGCAGTTCGAGTATTCTTCACATCTAAGTATTCTGTCAACAGCATCTGAAATGAAAAAACATGGAAATGAAAAACACAAAACAGACTCATTATGTTAACTTTCCAAAATAATCTTTCTGCACCAAGTCATTATCCTCACTTACTAAATAAAAACCAGAAGAAACTGCAGATATGGAAATCAGAAACAAAAACAGAAATTGCTGGAAAAGCTCAGCAGATCTGGTGACATCTGCAGAAAGAAATCAGGGTTAACATTTCAGGTCCAGCAACCCTTCCTCAGAACCTTACGTGGTTATAAGAGATAACAAGGTGTACAGTTGGATGAACACAGCAGGCCAAGCAGCATCAGAGGAGCAGGAAGGCTGATGTTTTGGGCCTAGACCCTTATTATAAACATCCAATTTTACACACACACACACACACACACACACACACACAGACTGTGGGGTGGGGTGGGGAAATAGGGAAGCAGTTCAGTGCTCTCTGTTCACACAATATACTCTAACAGTGTTTGTACTGATCAGAACACTGCTTTTTGATGTTCTTTGTCTTGATGTGTTCACTGGTTTGCACGAGGTACAGGGCGACTGATATCACACATATTGACTCCATCTGCACTTCCTGCCACCTCAGGAGAGCAGACAACATAATCAAAGACCCCTCCCATTCCCCATTATACTCTCTTCCACCCTCTTCAGACAGAAGATGCAAAAGTTTGAAAACATGTACCAACACATGCAAGAACAGCTTCTTCCCCACTGCTATCAGACTTACGAATGGACCTCTCACATTAGAGTTCATCCTTCTCTTCCCTGTAGCTGAAACACTATATTCTGCATTCTGTTCTTGTACGCTGATGTACTTATGTAAAATAAGATTTGTCTGGTTAGCATGCAATACATTTCACAGTATCTCCATACATGCGACTGTAATAAATCAAATGTGTCTATCACTTTCCCCCATTGCTCAAATAAAGCAATATTTTAGGTACAACTCACAAGGACTTCAACAGACTCCTTTTTAAAATTCCAACATCATTTTTCACAGCTTCCTTGGTTTAAAGCAGGAGCTTCACCCAAACCCAATTGAATACAGTGTAAAAATAAAAGTTGCCTTGACAGTTGAGATGCCCAACTTAAGACAATAGATCATTAGTTGCTAACTTTTGTTAAAAGGTGAGGGTGTGATGAAAACTCTGACAGAAAGCAGAAGCTTTTTTAAAAAAAAAAAGGAGCTTCATAAATCTAGGTAATGCCAAAATTTATGAGCATCGCTGAAATCTTGATTGTTTCCGGTCTTATCATAAATTATCAGGCTGAAGAATGTTCTATAAATTAATAGTCGTGCTAATAATACTTATTATTTAAACAACCTGATGTTACGACTGGGGTTTTAAAGAAAAAAAACCACACAGATGGAAAGCTTTCATACGGATTGCTGGAAAAACCTGCTGCTTATAGTATTTTCAAGTACATATCTGATCACATTAAACAGATTGGATACTTCTTGCACTGTGCCAAACAAAGTTTTGTGAGAGAATCAGAAAAAAATTTTCCTGCATTAGTCAATAATTCAAGGCTACAACACGCTAAGAAGCGCTGGATTTTTGAAACTGGTGTGTTTTAGTCAAGGTGCCACATCAAAATCCCTTTCACTGGCTCAAGTAGATGCAAAGAAAATTCTACTGCCCTACTTTAAATTAACAACATAAAACAGACCATAATTCCAGTTTTCTTTTTGGAATCCTGGTGTATGCTATTACTAGTCATATTCCCTAGATTCTCTTTATCAAAAGGAATCAAGCATGGCTTGCATCAATTCTATTTTAATAGGTTCTCAGATGACTGAGAAAATCAAAGCATGTTTTGCAGACTCTGCTATACCAAGGTTAGTGCACTTTCATGCACACCTTCCCTTCACCACCATGCATTCCTACTGATGTTTCTCAATCTTCTCCATTTTCATCCGTCACAAGCCAGACTTGCGGGGATGTTTGTTTGACTTCTTCAGGAATGTTTGGAGGACATCAAATGTTTCCACTTTGCTCATGAGAGTTTCCTGTCACAACAGAATTCCAAGTAAAGCAGTTGACTCACGAGTCTGGTCTTGAGTACACAAACAAAAAAAAACTGCCCTGCCCATGGCACGGATTTGAGTTAATAAGCACCTTAAAGTTGGCTTGGGAAAGGACACTGATGTCTCACTTCCTTTCTTGCCACCAGGTTCAGAGGATTTGCCAAGGTATTGTAGGGGGTATCTTGAGTGCTTTGAGGTGCTTGCTGCAGATGTCCAAGTTTCCAAAGCATATAGGAGCATAGGAATGACAGTTACTGAGTAAAGCAGAACCTTATCTTTGGTTTAAGATCCTGTTTCTCAAACACCATTTTTCCTGCACTGCAACAGTGAGCACATTTAAAGAAAAAACACTTTGGGCCGTAAAATACTGCGAGATATCCATTGATTATAAAAGGCATTACGTGAACGCAAATTCTTAATGGTTTCTTTCATTGTAATTACAGCGTAAAGACCATAACAGAAGTACATATTGTACATAAAATTAAACACAATGCCAACTTCAAATCAAAATCTAAATGAGCCAGAAAAGAGTGAAGTCAATATTAGCTGTTGCCTCTCAAAAAACAGAGAGAGAGAATTTTGGGGCAATTGTGCTGAACTTCTGAAGCTTTTAACAACCATTGACAAGGTGTCCCTAACATAAAAAAAGATTGAGGTTCTTTTAAAAAGGGGAAGTATAAAGAGATAACCGAAATAAAATGGGAGCAGGGAAATAAAAACTGAAGATAGAATTTGTAAGGAAAATTTCTGGAAGTTTTTTTCAGCAACAGGAGAAGCAAAATATGAAATCTACCTTTGAAGCAGTTATATGAAGTGAGAAGATTAGAGAATACTGACACAGGAACATTTTTAATTAAACATGTCTGAGCGTAGCGATCTAACAACAAAGGAGTCTGCAGAGCACAAATAACATTTAAAGTATTAACAGTGAAGTGACAATAAAGAAAATTTATTAATGCTTCCCAAATATTGTTGAAAACATTAGAGTTACTCACAAGTTGAAAATATATACTGAAATGGAGTTTACTTTTCCATCAACTGCAACACGGGATTCAAATGAGAGCTAACTTTATCCGAAAACTACGTCTGGGCGCTAAGGGTCTATTCGATCATTAACTTGAAGATTATTGTCTTGGTTCAATTTGTCATATCTCCACGAGACTATCTGCTCAACAATTTCATTAAATGATCTAAAAGGAGATTTTGTTCTATCTATGGGTGATTAAGAGTCATAAAATTACATTGTTAGGTCTTATGTCAACACAGGATTTGAGTGGTTAAAATAATGACACTTTGTACTTTAAAAAAAATACAGTCACTAGCACCCGACATAACTAACTTTTTAAGGTCAAGCTTGTCATAATTTCCAAAGTAAAGAAAAATGATGGATTATTGATGAAACACGGAAAAGAGAAATAACAATGACATTTAGTGCATGGCAAACCAATTAAGGTGTGTGTTTACTGAGATTCTGCAGAGTTCTTTCCAAGGATTAGAAAATTCCCTCAGGTCCCTACTAATTTAAAACAAAATATTTTTCGAATGTCAAATCGAAAAACCGTAAGTTACTTCTTCATTTACAAGTACCTGGTCACCATAATAGTCAATGTCTAATGTTGAGATCTATTTTTCATTATGGAGTCAAGAGTCGTCATAGCATCGAAACAGACCCTTCGGACCAACAGTCCACACTAACTATGATCTCAAACTAAACTAGTCCCACCTGCCTGTGCTCAGCCCATATCCCTCCAAACCTTTCCTATTCATGTATTTGTCCAAATGTCTTTTAAACATTGTAACTGTACCTGTATCCATCAATTTTTCTGGCAGCTCATTCCACACAAGGACCACTGTGAAAAGGTTGCCCCTTATGTCTTTTTTAAAATATTTCTCCTCTAACCCTAAAAAATGCCCCTAGTTTTGAATTCCCCAACCCAAGGGAAAAGACACTTGTCATTCACCTTATGCATGTCGTTTATGATTTTTTACAAACCTCAATAAAAGGTCACCCCTCAATCTCCTACGCTCCAGTGAAAAAATTCCCAGGCTTTCAAGTTTATTTTTATATCTCAAACCCTCAATTTCCACCAACTTCCTGGTAAATCTTTTCTGAGCCCGCTCCAGTTCAATAATATCCTTCCTACAAAAGGGTGACCAGAACTGTACACAGTAGTCCAGAAGAGGCTTCACCAACCTCAGCATGAGATCCCAACATTTTTAGCAAATTCAACAAGGGAACAAAAACAAAAAAGTTCTGGAGGTCCATTTACACAAATCGCTTAAGGTAGCACTGCAAATTGAGAAACGTGGTCCTGGGCTCTTCAGAATGCATAAGGTACAAAAGAAGCAATGAAGAACCTTCACAAAAATCACTGGTTCAGCTTAAACTGGAAAACTGTGTCCTGTTCTGTGCACACTTCAGAAAGGATAGAGGATTTGGAGGAGATGCAGTAACAATCTTTTTGTTAGTGGGACAGATTGGCTAAGATTTGGATATGCCCCGCTATAAAATATCCATGATTGTAAACTCAACGTGGAGGTGCCAGTGTTGGACTGGCGTGGACAAGGTCAGAAGTCACAACACCAGGTTGTAGTTCAATAGGTTTATTTGAAATCACAAGCTTTTGGATCGCTGTTCCTTTACCTGACAAAGGAGCAGCACACTGAAGGCTTGTGATTTCAAATAAACCTGTTGGATTATAACCTGATGTTGTGCGATTCCTGAAGTTGTAAACTTGGTCTTGGCAGTATGCAAACTCACCCTATCTTGCATTTGGCCATTACTCTCTGTTCACTCAAATACGTTGATTCTCTGCTAAGTAACAGCTCATTTTTAAAATAGTCTTCCTTTCTAACAATTAGTTGCAAAATTCTAAAAAGAAAATACCTGGAATGGATGCCTCATGGGCTTGAGACGTTCACCGCTGGGCTGAGAGGTGACCTTAAAGAAGTTTGTACATTCAGGAGTGACATGGAAACGGTGAATAGCCAAGGTCTTTTTGTTCCCCCATAATTAGTAATGGGGCCATTTATGGATCCTGCACCTTTTTTTAAACTGGTTTCAGTATTTCTTAGTCCTGTCTATTGCATATTGCTTCTATGTTATCGCTTCACCAGGTTGACACCTTAGTTTTATGTATGTCTGATGCTGCTCAGGACATGTTCTACTGCATTCTTCGTTGAATCAGGCTTTTGTGCCAGCTTGATGATAATGGTAAAGTGGGGAATTTGCCAAGCCACAAAGTTGCAGATAATGGTCACATACCATTGCGCTGCTGCTGGCCCAGTGTCTCACTGATGCTAGGTCTTAAATTGCTTGAGCTGTTCGATGTCCATCTCACTGAGCAAAGTAGTGTCACAAAACACACTGAATGGTGTCTTCACTGTGGAGACAGGGCTCTATCTCCACAATGATTGTGTAGTGTGTGCTCCAATTAATACTACTGTGAATAGATGCATCAACAATTCTACGATGAATTCTTTGGACTTCACTGAAATTTAGCTGTTCACAGGCAACTTGATCAATGCTTTAAAAAAGGTATTAGTGGGAGCAGATAAAGGTGGATAGAAAAATTGCACAATTTGTGGAGTCATGGAATGGGAACAAATTTTAAAAAATACACCCAGATTTTACAGAAATTGAGGAACTTTTTCATGCAGTGTGGTGCATGTATGGAATCATCAGGCAGAGGTGATGGAGGAGGCTGGTACATTTACAATATTTATAAAGGCAATAGGAAGGGTTGAGAGGGACTAGATTAATTTAAGATATCTGATCGGCCTGGATGAGTTGGGTTAAAGTGTCTGATTCTTTGTGTATATTTCATTGATTAAAAGTTCGGGCCAAATACAATCGATCTGTTACCGTAACTTATGTCTCCGAATGTCTCATTATTATCTACCAGTGAAGTTCATTAACAAAATTTGCTAGAGGTCTGCTGGGTCTCACATCTTTGGGCCAAGAAAGGATTGGTTTCCTGCAATTGGCACTTTGATACAAAGTTACTGTAAAAAGGCTCAAAGAAGACAGTCACGAAATTAAGGAACAATGTGAAATACTCAACATGCTGCTGCATTTCACTGGAGGATGTGGCTCCACAAATATCCCCATCCACAATGATGGAAGAACCCAGCACATCACTGCAAAAGATCAGGCATCGGGGGCAAACTCTCTAATGGTTGGAGTCATACCTGACACATAGGAAGATGGCTGTGGTTGTTGAAGGTCAATCTTCTCAGCTCCAGGACATCTCTGCAGGAGTTTCTCATGGTAGTGTACTAGGCCCAACCATCTTCAGCTGCTTCATCAAGAGCAGGCCAGAAGAAAGCACTGCAGCAAGTAACTCACCTCCCAAGTCCTTAAAGCCTGTCTGCCATGTACAAGGCACAAGTCAGGAGTGTGATGGAATACTCCCCACTTGCCTGGATGAGTGCAGCCCAAACAACACAAGAAGCTTGACACCATCCAGGACAAAGCAGCCCGCTTGATTGGCACTACATCCACTCCCTCCTCCACTGATGTTCGGTAGCAGTGTGTGCTATCTACAAGATGCATTGCAGAAATTCAAAGATCCATGGACAGTACCTTCTAAACCCATGACCACTTCCATCTGGAAGGACAAGGGCAGCAGACCACCACCTTCAAGTCCCCCTTCAAGCCACTCACCACCCTGACTTGGAAATATATTGCCGTTCCTTCACTATCACTGGCTCAAAATCCTGGAATTCCCTCACTAATAGCATTGTGGGTCAACCTACAGCAGGAGGACTGTAGTGGTTCAAGAAGGCAGCTCACTATTACCTTCTGAAGGGCAACTAGGGATGGACAAGAAATGCTGGCCAGCCAGCGACACCAACATCCCACAAATGAATAGAAAAAAAAAATTGAAAATTTCAACCATCAGCAGTAGAATCATAGAATCCCTACAGTGTCACAACAGGCCATTTGGCCCAACAAGTCTGCACCGGCCCTCTGAAGAGCATCCCACCCAGCGCTACATTTCCCTTGTCTAACCAACCTAACCTAAAACGTCCCTGGGTACTATGGGCAATTTAGCATAGCCAATCCACCTACCCTGCGCATCTTTGGACTGTGGGAGGAAACCCACACAGACATGGGGAGAACATATAAACTCCACACAGACAGTTGCCCGAGGTTAGAATCGAACGCGGGTCCCTGGCGCTGCGAGGGAGCAGTGCTAACCACTGAGGCACCGTGCCGCCCCGTAGTATTGCTTGTGTGGTAGACTGTGAAATTTAATGTATTCACTCAATCATTTAGTTTTCTAAACAAAATAGGAGATTGAGATTATGCTGTTTAAGTAGAAACTAATTTTTACATTTTAGTTTCATAGTTGGTCCATTGGAAGCCAGTTTATTGTTGCCTCCAACAGTAACACTACAGATAAAAGTACACAGGCTAATATTGCCAGCTGCAGTGGTGTGTGTGTAAAACCTCCATTGCTATTCCAGAGATGAAAACTTCCATTTGATAAATCTGACAGTAAAGGCACTTGTGAAATTCTCCATGTGATTTCATAAGTAAAATTTACAGCACATTCAACTGATCCAATTTATCCAGCTCTATTTTTCTCCAAATCTTAATCAAATATCTTAGATGACTTATGTTCATTATTTGTTTATTAATGTTTGCAGAAGATGGATATTACATTTGATATTTTTTAGTACTGCATTGGCTCACCAAAATAAATGTCTGAAGAATCCCCAGACAATACCATGCAGCAAGTTGAATGATGTGGACAATTAGAAATTGACAATAAGCAAACAGTGATGGCAACATCCCAAATGATAATAAGAATCTTCACAAGAACTTGCACTATGCTGCACGTTTTAGAAAAAAAAATGAAATTAACAGCAGCACTATTTTAAAGTTCCATCCAGTCCTCCATAAAATAATTCATGGCACTGAACAGTCCAATTTGATTCGCACTGGATAAAATAAGGTAAGGAATAGAAAATCACAGACAAATTAAATTACAGCCTGTTATTGAAATGCTGAATGAATGAAAGATAATGCAAATAAAATCACCAATGCAAACAAATTCTCAAAACAGGATTTAAAAAGTACACCTAAGTCAAGGACCATATTAATGAAACAGCAGATTTTTCCACTAACCCATTACTTGTGTACTTAAGTACCAGCTGTGACCAGTGCACAGATACTAGCTCAGTTCTTCAAGTACCTTAAACAAGTTTTTAAAAGAATAATGCATGCTACCACAGAACATGACTAAGCAGAGAGATTTGCCTCCCAGCTGCCTGGTGCTATTAACAGACTGACAGAAACATGACTGGTCAGAGCAATAAGAACTTGTCAAGATCCACGAAAACAGTCCTTAAACTGACTTTTTAGTGAGAAATACATAAAGGATATCTTAAGAGGGAAGTGCAGTGATAGCTAAGTGCAGTGAAATGTCAACTTGCAAGTATAAAACATATAGATCTTTTAAATTGAAATGAGATAAAACCAAAAGGAAGGTAAAATCAACTCTGCTTGCTACAATGGGGTAAACAACTACTTTGGCAAGGTTCATTGTCTTGCTTTCATATATATTGTTCAGTTTCTTGAATGGTCTTTTCTTTTGTCTATCTTAAAGTGTACTTGCAAATCTATTCTTTAACTGCTATTCAACTTCCTGATCTCAAGAATACTCATTCCTGACGAAAGCTCAAAGTGTTTATCTAACGTTAAATGCAGATTCATATTACAAAAGCATCCGCTGATGAATCTGTACTGTAATTTGCATCTTTTATAAACCACAGAACGTTTTGCACAAAATGAGTACATTTGGCCCAATGTATGTGAGATAGGTCTCAGATAAAGCAACTAGAAGAAAGCATCTGCATCCATATATTGTGTTGAGAGATCTTAGAGTGCCCCAAATGGTTTTCTAATTCCTCAAAGTACTCCTGAATTACAGTTGATTGAGGTCAGTAAGAGCTTGCTGTGTTTCTAACAGCAGTGAAATAACTGACTAGATTTCTTGGTTTAGATTGCTGCCTTTGAATAAGTCATACCAGACAAGAACTGTTTCTCTATCCACAGATACTGCCAGACCAGTTGGGTTTCTCCAACATTCTCTTTGTTTGAGATTTCCAGCATCCACAGTATTTAGCATGGTTTAGATTCTGGTTGAGGGAGGTCTGTTCAGCAAGATATCAGAACACTCAGCTCCACTTTAAACAGTGTCTTGCAATATTTTGTTTCCATTAGAGAACTCAAGTTGTGCATCAGACAGGCCAAGCAATGGTGGCAGACTTCCCTCCTTTAGCAGATGAAGCAGTTGTATTTTTGTACCGATCTACTAATTACCAGACCTACGCAATTCAGCTTCATAACTTGATTTGTTGCGATTTGAAGTCAGATGCATCTCATTGCTCACATCCTCATCGTGCATCAACATCTCCAAAATAATAGTCGCATTGAGCAATCATTCACTTACAAAAAAAGTTACATATTCCATCAGCAGCTTTCCATTGAGATCATACTTGCATTCTTTTCTTCCAAAATGCAGTGCTTGACATTTTTATTCTTTGCCAACCTGACTGTGTCCACCTGAACTCATGTTCACCTTACTTTTGGCAATACATGATGTAGTTCTGCCACTACTGGAACCCCTGCAAGGAAATTGCTGCAATCATTTTCTCCTGTCCTTATGCCTCTGTGCAAGGACAGCAAGACTGCCTGGAAGCTGGCAGAACAAATTGGGGCAGCTACTGGCAATAAACTTCTTGATAATAAGCTGTTAATACAGATGTAGTACTGGAACTCTGTCTAATGGCACTGTAGGTCTACCAAAACCGAATGCACTGCAGTGGTTCAAGAAGGCAGCTCACCAACACCTTCCCAAGGATATCCAAGGATGGAAAAAACAGGTTGGCACAGCCAGCAATACCCACATCCCATGAACTCTTAAAAAATCCTCATATTAATTTGTGGGCTACAATAAGGCAGCAGACTGTCTATTAATCAGCAAAAGTTGTTTCAGATCTTCAGGTCCCCTTTCTCCAAAAGTGTTAAAAACGCTCGATGGCCCCTGTTCACAGTCTGCTGAAATGGTCCTTCTGGTTTGTTAGGATGTGATACTCCTTGATTCTCTTACTCCATGTATTTACACATGTTTACAGGAGGCATAGTATACCTTCTCTGGACTGCACCGATTGCAAGTCTTTTCTTAAATAATCTGCCAAAACCGTACACAGTACTCAAGATGTGGTCTCACCAATGCCATACACAGCTGTGGCAAAACCTTCCTTAGCGCACACTGAGTTACAATTTCAATAATAAACAACATTCCAATTACCTTCTTAACCACCTGCTTTACCTGGACATAAACTTTTGTGGTTTGTTTTTTAGGACACATGGATTCCTCCGCATTTTTTTCCCCTCTCTCTATTTAAATTATACATCGCTCTTCTATTCTTTCCATTGTTGGGAATGCACATTTATGTATGCAGACTATGTGAAAAACTGAGAAATAATCAAACTGTTTATACACTTTCTGGATACAAATAGGTTTTCAACCATGTGGTTTCTTTGGAAATGAAGTTAACAGTTTAAATGAAGACTAGTTTATCTGCTGTCATGGCTAAAAGTTGAGCAAAGCCTTTAGGGGCTTTGAGGCAGAGTACTGGGTGGTAAGAGTTGGATGTTTTATGGCCCTTTTGTTCTGGAAAATCTCATCATAAAATCAGTCTCTGGCTGTCAGCAATTCAATTTCATCCACAAAAAACCCAAAACAAAAGTAATCAAATTCTAGATTTGGTTTTCAGGGTCTTGGTCAACAGGGTGGAGGTGGGGGATGGGGGGTTTAACATTAAATATTTTGACCACTGCATTGTTTTCCATCATCAGTTCCTCTAAAAAGATTTACACTAGCTTTGGTAATTATTTTCCTATTTAGATACGAATAGAAAATCCATTTTTACAATGCTTCTCAGTCTGATACTAACCGCTTCTTTCAGTTTTGATAACAGTGTATCTTTTTTCTTTCTTTCTCAACGGAATACGTCTTTGCTGCAGGCTTTTAAATATTTCCGTAAAAGCTGACCACTGCATTGCTACGCTCTACTTAATTTCCCAGCTTACTTTGGTTAGTTTTGTCTTCATAATATTATAAATGATCATTATTTAGGTTTAGAACAGAAGTATTATACCCACATTTCTCACTTTCAAAATTAATGTGAAACTCATTTCATATCAAACTTTCAGTTCTAACTGAAAAGAGATTAATATTAATGAAGATGCTGGTAGACCTGCTGAGTTTGTCCAGCAGTGTATTAATTATGAACGAATGAGATATGCAACACACTGTTGTGTGTAAATTACCAACTATCTTTAATTCAGCTACTTAAGAAACATCACAGACAATCAAATACTGAAATAGTTATTTAAATTTTCTTGCATGTAGCAACCAAAGTAAGACCCCTCAAGTAACCAAGTTAAGCCACACAAACCAACTTGGGTATTACTCAATTAATGGTGGAATTTAGTGACAATTCCAACTGACAGCAACTATCTCTGCCTATGTCCAGGATTCGATTCTTGTGCACGTGGAATTCTGCTGCCGAAGAATCCAGAAGTTCTATTCTTCGAGGATTTTGTGCCTGTTAAGCTTGTGCTGTGTCATTACTTATGACCCTTTAGATCCATTCATTCCACGAAATCAGTCATCAAATCTGTAGCTTGCTTTATCAGGAGTAGCTTCTCTGTTCCATACTACATTCAGAATTAGCAGTCTGCTCGAAACAAATCTGTCCTGTCATGGCATTAACTGTTGAAATGCTTCTGCAGGGCAATCATTTGTCCTTATGGCATAAGGCAGCCAGTTATCAAGCAGTTTTATATAGTTTTGACTCCTCGTTTTCCCAGGGCTGGTTAATTGGCAATATTGCTTTTAATTCCTTGTCAGGAAATAGTCCCATCATGAACTGCTATTAAAGTTCTTAAGTTTACAATATCACAGCACTGATTGGTAGGCTGAGCCTGACATATACAGAGTCAGAATCAGTCATAAGAGGGAATCCTGCGATGTTGCTCCAAGTACATCTATTGCTGATTCATAGAGCACACAATCCATCCCAGACTGCTAAACTTGTAAGGTAACACAAATGTGGAACATCAGGTCTAGGTCATTCCTTGTGTTGGATAAAAAGTCAAAAGGTTCTAGGGACGATGTAAATCAGTCGGAAATTCCACCTACCAATCAATCAATGCAGTCAAAAGCATTGTTTCAGTTTCCAATAGATTCTTGAAGTGTCTGTTAGTTTGTCTGATTCCTTACTGGAGAATTTAAGAGTTGGTTACAAGTTGAATATTGCTTTTTGTTCAATAAAAATGGAAAGGAACTTTTCATGCACAACCTGATTTGATTCATTACCATTACTTGTATTTTGTTACAAATACATTGAAAAGTATAGTGTCACCACTCTCCGGTGCCATCTTGAAACATGGAAAATAAAGGCAGAAAACAAAGAAATGTTCCAACTCAGCTTGAAAGCTATGTCATTGGCCTGGATCTGGGCGCTCCCCGACCCCGATGCTAAGACCAACATAAACACCAAGCAGTTGATCAGCCTCGAGTTTCTTCACCACACCACTGCCATTGAAACGGAATTGCCATATTACCACCATGAGTCCTTGCTGGGCTGATCTCGCCAATGCCACCACCACTGATGCCATTGGGTCCGCACCAGGCCCAAACTCAACCCCACCAGCACTGACTTGAGTCTACGCTGTGGTACAACCTCACCAATGCAATCACCAACGCTACTGGGTCTCAGACTGGGCCACTAGGCCCAAGTTCACCTCCGCTGCAGGGAATCCAAAAATTCATCACATGTCCATGCTTGACCCATATTGCCACCGCCAACACCACCGTTCTTAATAACAACAAGGTCAGTTTAAATGAAAAACTGAAGCAAAAGATAAAAGGAAGAAAAGTGGATGAAGCCTGGGCTCAGGAGCCCAAATGCTACCTGCTCCCCTGCCACCATCTTGAATGAGTCTCCATGAACTGTTATTCATTGCCCCAGACTGAGCTTTACCCATGTGTTTTAGGTTGGGCAGACAAAGCAAAGAGTCACAGGCACCCAGTATACATGTTCTTTTATGGAAGAAACTTGAGCTTTTGAGGCAGCCTTTTTCATTTGCAGTGCTTATATGAAGGAGCGAAGAGATTCCACTGCTACTTAGAGATAAAATTAGCAATATTCACTGGCACTATTTGTTACAAATATTCCAGTCAACAGTGGCCTTTCCAGCAAAATTTAAATATTAATATTTCAAATACTTGCCAGTGTTTGAACTAATTGCCTACTGCACACAATGTCTTACTTACTCTATTTAAGCAGATATCTATAGCACTTGAATAGGGGGATACTCATAAGAAATATATCCATTCTCCCAAAAGTGTTAGAAGTTTTTTTTTCACAGCACTTGTCTCAACCTCTATCCACTCCCATATTGTAACATATGGCTGATGGTTTGGTATCTAGTGGTTCTTATATTTGTCAAATAAAAATCTCTTAATTAATCTACGAACACATTATTTAATGCTCAAAGGAAGTAGAAGATATACTCAAGCGACTGTTCATCTTTAAAAAGTAGTTTACTTAAAAGCCATCAATAGCGACATCAAAACGTTCCTGGAAAGTCATCTAATGCGCAATGGAAAGGAACAGAACAAAAATGTGATTTGACATGATTGAAACTGAAAGAGAACAAAATTTGAAACAATTGCCAAAAGAAGCAAAATGGGACACGAAAAAGAAATCACAGACAGTGTGAACATCTGGATGCACTGCCCGAGGGAGTGTAGTGGAGGCAGGTTCAATCAAGGCATTCAGAAGGGTATTCAACCAACATCTAAGAAGAATGAATGTGCAGAGTTACATGGAGAAAGTGGGGGCATAATACAGTGCAAGCAGAAGTATTCAAGAAAGATGAAGGAGAACAGGACTGAAGTAATTAATGATACAGCTTGAATAGGGGAAGCACAATGGGCCTAGATTTACCTGGAGCACACTCTGGATCCGAGCCCAGACTTCTGCCATGTCGTACAGTTTGATCTCACTCACATTCAAACCAGAAGGCGACACAACCATTTGGTGAAGATAGCCGAGAATAATTTTATGGGCAGCAGCTACAGCATAGAACTTTTCAAACAGCAACTCTAGAAGCTCCAGCAGTAACCTAGACAAAATCAACGTAAAATTAATAAATAAGCTAGTTGTTAACAAAGTATGAACAGCCAGTTTCTATTTGCCATTATCCAACGCATGCTATTTTTTGCTACAAACATCATGAGCAAGGTCATAAAATCTGGACACTGCAAGAGAAGATTTTCTGAAAAGATGGTGATCAAATAGAAATCCTCTGCCCAGTGTCCATTTGCAGTTTCAATAAATGGGTTAAAATAGACCTACTATTTGAACTCTCAATGACAGAGGTATAGAGGAGGCCATTTAGCAGATAATTTCTGCACCTTCAAGAGTATGAAAATGCATATTTGGAAAGCAATGCTTATTAGAAAATTAATTTTAAACTTCCTTCTACCGCTGCATGAAAATCAATACAGCTGCCATAATGTGGTGAACTGATTAACTTGCAGAACTATACAAGTCATAACTGAAAGTAAAATTTACATTCATAATTATTGCCATTACAGTGATTAATGCAATTACTTGAATCATTTTGCCAACCATGACACATCACACCTATGACAAATGAATTTATCACTCAACTGAATAAAGTTATTAACGAAGAGAAAACAGTTAACCTGTTAGCTCCACAAGTGTTGGTGGTGAAATCAAACCCTACTCCTGTATCATTCCATGCCACATTACAAACTTGCTTACAAACATCTCTGACTTGGTGTGACAATCTTCTGAGTGAACTTAGCTAATTCCACACATGGGAAGTAACATCTTAAATAGATGATGTGAGAAGAGCAAGACTTTAGATTTTAGGGACAAAAGGGTTTATAAAAATCTAGGCCTGGTACTTCTTCAAAAGTCTTCTTTAAAGTTGCAATAGAGTGGCTCAGTGGTGAGCACTGCTGCCTCACAGAGTGAGGGACCCGGGTTCGATTCCACCCTCGGGCAACTGTCTGTGTGGAGTTTGCACATTCTCCCTGTGTCTGCGTGGGTTTTGTCCGGGTGCTCTGGTTTCCTCCCACAGTTCAAAGATGTGCAAGCTAGGTGGATTGGCCATGCTAAATTGCCCATAGTGTTCAGGAATGTGTAGATCAGGTGGGTTATAGCGGGACGGTTCTGGGTGGAATGCTCTGCGGCTTGGTGTGGACTTGTTGGGCCGAAGGGCCTGTTTCTACACTGTAGGGATTTTATGATCTATGAACTTATTTCCTTATCAAAGTCAACATATTCTTTGATAGCTAAATTCCTCACACCCATTACATAGTTTCATCACATTTTACTGTCAAGTGTTTTATTCCCCTTCACTGGTAAATGGTATTCCTTAAAACAGTATGTAACCTAAGTAGGTTTCCATACAGAACACAAAAGTCTTTCAATGGATTCAGTAAACAGAATCATTTCTCCCAAATGCTGAAATAGCCACCACTGCCCTTCAATATTCCAGACTAGAAGAATGTATGAAGTGCAAGTTCTATTTGTAAAGCTCATTAAGTTTCCACACTCAACAGGCTAATCAAGTTCTTCATACCCTCTTCACTACTGCTATTTTATGATGACTGGGAAGAACTATTTGGTCCTCTTACACCTTAGCAAATTGTAATCTTATTGATCCTTGGAAAACAAAGCTATAAAGGCAATTTGTACCAAACTGGTCATTGTTTGCAGCAATGCAATCCTCAATTTATCACCACTTCAGACCAATTAAAGGTTGCTTCCCAAGAAAAATGACGGAAGCCGAATTGTCAACACCTAACTGAAGCTAGATAGATTCCAACAACAAATGCACAAGATATTTCATCAGTTACAAACAAGCCAAAGCATTTCATTATGCTGCATGCAGTATACTTTGCAGTACACAGCAAAAGCATGGTTAGTAATTAATGAACAATAAATATTTCACAGGGTTCACTTGATTAATGTAAGCAACAGCTGTAAAGGAAGTAAGTCACAAAAAAAAGCAAGAACACTGCCACAATTTGAAAACAATTGTTACCAAATATATCAGGCACACTGGCTTTGGAGATAAATTGAGTTCAGTGGTTATGCAGTCCATATAGAAATATTGTTCATGAATGGAATCAAAATCACTAGATGCATCACTAAGGCCTCTAAATGCAAGTTGAAACCTAACTGTTTTAAAGCTACTGCATTTTTGCTGCAAAATTTCACCACCATTCAACCATCCTGTCCAAAAAGCTGTGACTTCAGCGAATTTCATTCGGTGCATAGGAGAATCAATCTATATAAATGACCTGCAAGCAGGGATAAAGTGCAACATAGCAAAGTTTGCTGATGATACTAAAATAGGTGGGAAAGTGGGCAGTCATGAGGAGGTAAAGAGTTTACAAATGGATATTGAAAAGCCAGGAGAATGGGCCAGAATTTGGCAGATGGAACTTAATTTGGATAAGTGCAAGGTTGCTTATTTTGGTCGATACATAAAAACGCAGATAGTTATTTAAATGGAAAGCAGATTCAAAAAGTCTGTCAGTTCAGAGGAATCTAGGTGTCTTTGTGCATGAATCACAAAGTGGGCATGCAGGTGCAGTAAACAACAAGACAGACAAATAGAGTCCTGGCATTTATAATCCAACCCTTCTGCAATAAAAGCGAAGTGCTGTTCTAATTATACAAAAGGCACTCATAATTCCTATGTTCTTATATTCCTATCAAGCCACTCAACCACTCAAGTCTCTTCTGCTATTCTAGATCTTAGCTGATCATTCAGTGTATTACTCTATTCCGTGATGTCAGGAACCAGAAATCTTGCAACTGCTGTGCTTTAACTGATTGAATGACTGAGTTTCCAAAGTCCTTTGAGGTGGATAAATTCCAAAGATTACACTTGGAGTGAAGACCTTCCTCCTTTTATTCTGAGAGTATCTGCTGGTTCTAGATCCAAAAGCCAGGGAAAATAGACAATGTTTCTCTTCTGTCTATCCCTTTAGGGGTTCTCTCCGTTTCAATGGGATTGCCTCTCAGTACTGAGCTCCAGAGAATTCAAGCCTCCTGTTCTTAACTTGTCCTCAAAAGGACAACCCCATCATCCCAGGGTTAAACATTGTGTACAGCCACTTCACTCTCTATGGCAAGTATAGCCTTCTGTAAGAATAGGGACCAGACCTAAACACAAAACTTCAGTGCAGACTCACCAGTCTTCTATACATCTGAAGCAAGACTTTTTGCTCGTGGTCTCAAATCTTCTTGCCTTCTGAATTACTTGCTGCACCTGCATTCTAGCCTTTAGTGATTTGGCAACAAGGAAATGCAATCTCTTCAGACATTAACACTTCTCAATCTCTCACCATTTAATTAAATACTCTGCATCTAAGCACCTCCTACCAAAGTGAATAGCCTCATGCGTATCTACAATCATATTCGATATGCAGTGCTTTCACTTATTCACTTGCCTAAATCCCCATGAAGCCTCTATGCATCCTCATCATAACTCTCACTCTTAAGTTTTGGATTGTCTAAAAACTTCGAATTATTTCCACTGACTCCCACAACCAAATCTTTGATATATATTGGGTACAGCCAAAGTCCAATCTTAAATTGTTGCAGGTCTTCACGGGTCACTAACTGCCTGTATGAGAATGGCCCATTCATTCCGACTTTCTAACTGTCAATGAATCCTCAATTCATGCCAATATATTATCCCCAATTAGATGTGCTTTAGTTTTATCTACTAATCTCTTATGAGGGTCTTGGTCGGAAATCTAGAAAATACGAGTACACTAAATCCACTGGTTCCACTCATTAACTTAGCTAGAAACGTCTTAAAAAAACTCTCAAGTTTGTCAAATATCACTTCTCCTTCATAAATCAGGGCTTGTGATGGCAGTGTCATGTCGCTGGACCAGGAATCCAGGACACCTGCCCAGTGTCCTGCAGCTATGGGCTTGAATACTGCCATCGGAAAATGTTGAAATTTAAATTCAATAAAATCTAGAATTAAAATACTAGTCTAATGGCCACCATGAGACCACTGATTGCAATGAAAATATACTTGGTTCATTTATGTCCTTTAGGAAAGAAAATTTGCCATCCGTTCCTGGTCTGGCATGGATGTCTCTCCAGATTCGTAGCAATTTGGATGACTCTTCAATGCGCTCTAAAAAGGCCTACCAAGCCACTCAGTTGTAACAACCACAACAAAGTCTCAAGAAAGGCTAGAAATTGGACAGACCACCCAGCATCGAACAAGGCACGGAATCAACAAGGGTAAACATAACACTGCTTACCCTGTGAAGTTCTCCGAAGCAACATCTGGGAGTTGTGCAGCTGGAGAGCAATGCCACTGACTAATCAAAAGATTTTATATTGATACACTATTTCCTTTCTCTAAAATTACTTCAGGAAAATAGGTTTTACTGGTTGGGCCAGCATTTATTGCCCATCCCCAGCTGCTCAATAAGTCTTTAGCAACTATTGCTGTCTGCTTTGTGCAGCAAAGCCACAATGCTGTAGGAAGGGAGTTCCAGGACTTCAGACCAGCAATACCCAAGTCAGAACAGAAAAATGGCTTGGTGGAGAACCCATGTATTTGCAGCCCTTGTCCTTAGAGATGGATATGGTTGGGAATTTGAAAGGTGCAGTAGAAGGAGTCTTGGTAAATTTCGACAGTGGATCTGACAAACTGTCCATACTACTGGGACTGAGTTGATAATAGAAATGAATGTTTCAGAATGTGGGAAAAATCAAGTGGGCTGCTTTGTCCTTGACACTATCAATCTTCTTTAGTACCGATGGAGCTGCACTCATCCAAGAAGATAAGAAGTATTCCATTAAAACCTTGACTTGTCCCATGGAATTGGTGAATGGGCTTTAGGGAATCAGGATTATATGAAGGATTCTTAGCCTTTTACCTGCGCTGACACTCTCAGTAGTTTGTAGCCATTCCAGCTTAGTTTCTGGTTAATGGTAGTACTCAGTCATGGAATCATATACTCTTGACAGAGTCCCAGACATCACCATCACGATCACGATCCATGTATATGGCCTGCCTCTTGGGCACAACACACCCATGAAAGGCAGAAGCATAGTAGTATAAAACTTAGGGAAGGAGTTACCCTGGGAATCCTCAAAAATGGCTCCAGACCCCATTAAATCTCATATCAGGACAAAAGTGGCAAGAAAACTTCTTGCTGCTTGCTACTTACTGCCTCCCCACCTTGGGTGAGGGAACAGCACGTGATGATGAACATCACTTGGAAATGGCACTGAGGTTGGCAAGGGCACAAATATACTCTGGGGTCAGAAACTTCAATGTCCATCACCAAGACAAGGCTAAGCAATCCCATAACAAACAGATCACATCTAAGCTCTGCAGTCCTGCCACATTCAGTTGTGAATTATGGTGGGCAACCAGATGACTAAAAAAGGATGAGGCCCCATAAATATGCAAATGCTCAACGATGGAGGAGCCCAGCACGTTTGTCTTTTGCACTAAGCTCAGTATTTACATCCCTCTTCAATCAGAAATACAAAGTGTATGATCGATCTCAATTTTTGGAGGTCTCGAAAATCACTTAATGCTAGTCTTCTACCAACTTCATTCACTCCATGTGTAATCAAGAAACAGTTGAAGGCACCAAGTACTGCAAAGATTATGGGCCCTGGCATTCCCATCTGGCTCCACTGGCATCTACCAGACAAGGTGAAAAATTGCTGAGTAATATCCTGAGCACAAAAACAAGAAAATCCAACCTGGACAATTACTGCCCTTTCAGTATATGATTGCTTATCAAAATGATTGAAGGGCTTGTCAACAGTGCTATCAAGTGGCAGTTGGCAAGGAATAATTTGCTCAATGACACTCAGTTTGGGTTCTACCAGAGGTACCAAACTTCTGACCTTGTTGCAGCCTTGATCCAAACATGGGCAGAAGAGCTAAATTCTAGACAGGAGGTGAAGATTACTGCCCTTAGCACCAAGATAGTATTTGACGAAGTGTGGCATCAAGAAGCCTCAGAAAAACTGGAGTTAACACTATTATCATCGACCAAGGTCTGCAGGGATGCCAAAGATCTAATGAAACAGGTGATAGATCTATTCATTTATTTTTAATTAAGTGACAATTTGGTTCTGTAAGTATAGGGAACTAGTAATCAATGACGTGGAAAATGTAGTTAACTGAAATGAAGACCAAATAACATAAGCTGAAGTTGGCATTCCACTCATCAAATCATGGCTGCTCAGACGATCCTCAGCTCTCCTGCCTTTCCCCATAATCCTTGATTCTCTGACTGATTAAAAAAAAAAAATCAATGTATCAGCTTTGAAAATGTTGAACAATCCAGATTCTATAGCCCTCCGTAATAAAGAATTCCACAGATTCACTGTCTTGAGAAATTTCTTTCCTCATCTCTGCCTTTAAATGGGACTTACTCGGAGATCATGTCCTTTTCAATTATGCCTCTTAACTTCTACTAGTGCCATCAAATGACCCATCCTGTTGCAAATGTTGTGTGCTGTCAGATAGATTGTTGTTAATTTTGCCTTTCTTTTTTAAACAAACCACTAGTCTTGTTTCTTGAGCTTTCTACTTTCCATAATCAGCTTTATATTTAATTTTATCTGAAGTCGCTCTCAGGGATCTTAATTCATATCTCTGCAACGACTCTAGGAATCTTCGGGGTCCCGTTCAGGTTTAACCCATCTTCCTTAGGCAGGTCTCATCTATTCCAGGACCAGCCCAACATCTTACAAGTCCAAAGCCCTGCCTCTTGCATCAACCTTGTGTTCATTTGATCATTCTTTGATGGTTCTACATTGACAAACACATAACATTGGAAATAATCCATAGATCACTGCCTTCTATCCGGCTTGCCAGTCTCATGCTAGCACCCAAAATTCTACAACAACTTTATCCCTCCTTCTACTTGTGATATTGGCACTAACGTGGACCACAACCTCTGGTGTTCCACCCTTGACCCAAAGAGAGTGTTCGGTAGTCATTTGGTGACATGTTAGCAACTGACAACAGTCTCATACCCCACCTGCTGGGAAAAAAAAAATCACCCCTTCTCCATCAGAGATAGTAGGAACTGCAGATGCTGGAGAATCTGAGACAACAAGGTGCAGAGCTGGATGAACACAGCAGGCCAAGC
>NC_063353.1:37622660-37647844 GCF_021869965.1 Rhincodon typus
TGGATGAACACAGCAGGCCAAGCAGCATCTTGGCCTGCTGTGTTCATCCAGCTCTGCACCTTGTTGACCCCTTCTCCATCTATCAGTTTGCTCAAGGTAATATTATCCTTGCCCAATATCCAAGCAGTGCACTTTTCCAGCAGGCAACACAACAGCTTTCAGAAATATGAATTTCAGCCTTCTTACTTCCTTTCTAGTCCACTTCCTTTCATTGCCAGATATTTAAAATCTGATATAAGCCACTGCAACAGCAATTCTAATCTTTCATTTTCAAAATCTTTTGCTTTTGACCAGAATTTAGGACTTCAGATGTTTTCCCAATCAACCTGTTCAAAGATACTATTATTACACACTCCTGGATTAGTTGGGAGTTGAAAATGGGCTTCATGGCTCAGATTTAAGGAGAATACTACTGAACCACAACAGCCTTTACTAACAACCATGTCATACGTCACATTATCAACACCTACCTGGTAGCTTGCGGTGTGCTGTCACCAACTATTTTATCTTGATTTTTTAATCCATCTGTTCAGAGATGTTATTATACACATCTGGAGCAGGTGGGTCTTGAAATCAGCCTTTCTGGCTCACAGGAAAGAACATTAACACTGCACCACAAAAGCCCTTAATTTAGGGACTTGGAGAACTCAAACAGATTTCAAGGGAGTGGAGAGTATGAGTCCCATGATGCAACTCTTCAAAACGAAGATGTCAAGTTGGAGAAATCAATTAAACTGAGATCCACGTGCAATTTGCCTGTGTTGGAGCTATCAAGAAAGGCCAGAGTTAGAACAACAAGATGTTGTCCCAGCTCAAAACAAACTTGAAATGCCATTTGCTTACACAATCATAGCATTTGGGAACATTTTCTGAAAAGCTGCCGGCAGCGGTCAATATTTTCATCAATCATGGCTTAAGTTCTATAGGTTACAACATGGTGGTCAAATAGATAACAGACACAAATAACAATCCCTACAGGCATTTTATAAAAATAAGGTCAGAACTTGAAACAAAATATTTTGAGTAAAGGTTTGCAAAATGTGCTGAAAACTGACTGAGCTCTTAACAGACTAATGATGTGTACTGACTTCACTATGTATCAGTATGATTACTGCCAAAAGTTTATGTGCCTCTTCCCATTTCTCAACCGTAGCACTATTACCTAGGTTGATTCTCTTGTGAGACGACTTCACCTCGTTGATAAGCATGATCTGCGACCTGGGTTGTGGACCGTTTCACAATCTGTTCCAGTTCTTGATTGAAGCGCTCTTTAATGGCTTTGATTGTCTCAGGAATCTTCTTCAACTTTGCCAGGGCTTTCACCAGAATGCCCATAAAAAGTATGCTGTTCTCCTCTGGATCACACTCTGGGTCCTCCTTTATATCTTGAAGGTTTACCTCTTTCACTGTTAAAACAAAACAAGTCGATTAAATAAAACAAAATGTGACTTTGTTTTCAATTTTCTGGAGCTTCTTTAGATGAAAGTTATTTGCCTGGAATTGGCAGTCCAGCAGTGACTGAATGGTGTTTGCCATTGTCAAATGGATTGCTGCTCAGAGTATTCAAGGGTTTATGAATAGTTATTTCTGGCTAACCATTTTTAGAATACCCACTCGAGAGCAACCTGTCCAGTGCACAGGCCAGGCAAGTGAGAGGATGGCTTCTCAACTAGAAATTGAAGGATCTGCATTGAGGTAGAATGGAGCCTAAATCAAAGTTGATACTAGGAAATAATTTTACAATGAATTGTATCTATGTACAGCAAACTGATAGTACTTTTTCAGTACATATGTAATTACAGAGCCAAACAATAGCTTTGTCAGTGGATAAATGAAAATATTTGTGCCCAACTTTAAATTTAATCAGTAGACTACAACCAAAGTCATTGCTGGGTAGCTCCACAGCAGCAGCTTGGATGGTCTCAATGGCCCAACGGATGCTGGTTGGGTGGTTCAGAAATGTTTTACAAAGACCCGTTGTCACCATGGGGGAAATCAAAACTCAGTAGAGAAGCAATAAGGTCTACGATGACAAAATTTTTTTTGTGGTGATATATTCTCCAAGAAACCCATCAATGGTTCTCAGCTCTTAAACAGAGAAGAGAATAAGGATCAGCATAAGTGAAAAGGAATTCTTGAAAAAGTTAAAGTTCAAATATCCCACATTAATTCAGTTCTGACGAAATCAGACTCCAAACACTAAAGTTAAAATTTAAGGGCAAGAGAGAATCTGCTTGGTAACAATTATAACGGCATTGCCGGCAAAAGTTCAGTTACATCTGAAAGCAACAGTCCAAGCTTCACATGGCACATTTTGTGGCTAACTCATCGATTATGACAGCACCTTTACACTTTAACAGACAAATGTTAAAATACAGCCTATGAAAAAGCAGGTTGACCCAACAGAAATTACTGGACTCCTGCATTTTACAAAAATGTGGACAAACTTAAGCTGCAGTCCCACTAACTCCACAATATTGGTGACATTCTTCACTGCAACTCAACGTAGTCCAGGACAAAATTCCTGCACAAAATCCAAGGTGATACAGCTCCTTAGGTACTACAGTATACGAGCTAATCCTTACCATATTTGTATGCAATATAGATGCAAGCAACAAAACAGAACCTGAAAAAATGTAGGACAAGTAAATTGAAATCATAAAATGCCAGAAGATTCAGACAGAAAAGAGCAAAAAAAAAAAACTGGTGACAAAGCATACATGAAAACTGAGCTCATCAACAGCCATCCTTCCACAGGAGATACACAACTTAGTCAATTTTTATCATATCCATTTCACTAAAATGGGCAAATAAGAGGCAACACATGCGCCACTTTCTCTTAATTTCAGCATTGATAATTCCTGCACATTTGATGTTCCATTTATCGTGGGCTTTAACAGCTGGACGGGACCATTTTATCAGAAAATACCTCAATAGTGTTTGTTGGTACAGATGACTACAGGTATTCCAAACCTCCTGTGACAAATAGCTTTTCATCAGCCATAGAACTGTACAGCAAGGATACAGACCCTTCGATCCAACTCATGACGACCAACAAAGGTATTCTCTATTAATCTAGCCTGGTTTGCCAGCATTTGGTCCATATCCTTCTAAACCCACCCATTTGTATGCCCATCCAAATGCCTTTTAAATGCTGTAATTGTACCAGCCTCCACTATTTCCTCTGGCCACTCATTCCATGCACACACCACCCTCTGAAAAAGTTGGGTCCCTTTTAAATCTTTCCCTCTGACCTTAAGCCTATGGCCTCCAGTTTTGCACCCCCCTGCCCTGGGGAAAAGACCTTGGCTATTCACCCTACCTCACGCCCCTCACTCTTTTATAAACTTCTATAAAGGTCACCCCTACACCTCTGACGCTCAAGGGTAAAAAACCCAGCCTATTCAGCGTCACCCTGTAGCTCAAACCCTCCAACCCTGGCAACATCCTTGTAAATCTTTTCTGAACCCTTTCAAGTTTAATAACATCTTTACTATAGCAGGGAGACCAGAACTGCACACAGCGTTCCAAAAGTGGCCTAACCAATGTCCTGTACAGCCACAACAGTGACTTCCCAACTGCCATACTCAATGCACTGACCAATAAAACACAAGCATACCCAACGCCTTCTTCACTGTTCCGTCTACCTGGGACTCCACTCTCAAGGAACTATGAACCTGCATTTCGTTCGTTCAGCAACACTCTCCAGGACCTTACCATTAAGTGTATAAGTCCGGCCCTGATTTGCCTTCCCAAAATGCAGCACCTCACATTTATCTAAATTAAGCTGCATCTGCCACTCTTTGGTTCACTGGCTCGTCTGATCAATGTCCCACTGTACTCCACGGTAACCTTCTTCGCTGTCCACTACACCACCTATTTTGTGTCATGTGTTAACCATACCTCCTGTGTTCACATCTAAATCATTTATGTTAACGACAAAAGGCAGTGGTTCCAGCACTGATCCTCCAGCCTGAAAAGCAACCCGACACCACCAACTTCCATCTCCTATCTTCTCGCCAGTTCTACCTCCAAATGACTAGTTCTCCCTGTATTCTATGTGATCTAACCTTGCTTACCAGTCTACCATGACGAACCTTGTCGAACACCTCCCTGAAGTCCATACAGATCATGTCCACCACTCTGTCCTCAATCCTTAGTTGCTTCTTTGAAAAACTCAGTCAAATTTGAGAGACAAATTTTCCACACACAAAGCCACATGGACTATTCCTTATCAGTCCTTTCCTTTCTAAATACATATAAATCCTGTCCCTCAGGATTTCCTTCAACAACTTGCCCACCACTGATGTCAGGCTCACTGATTTATATTCCCTGGCTTTTCCTTACCACCTTTCTTAAATTGTGGCACCAGGTTAGCCAACGTCCAGGTCTTCCAGCACGGCACCTGTAACTATTGATGATACAAATATCTCAGCAAGGGGCACAGCAATCACTTCCCTACAGAGTTTGGGGTACACATGATCAGGTCCCAGGGATTTATCCACCTTTATGCATTTTAAAATGTCTAGCTCCTCCTCTGTAATATGGACATTTTTCCAAGAGGTCACTATTTATTTGCTCATGCTCTCCATCTTCTATATCCATCTCCACAGTAAACACTGATGCAAAATACTCCTTTAATATCTCCTCCATCTCCTGCAGCTTATCACATAGGTGGCCTTGCTGATTTTTAAGTGGCCCTCTTCTTTCCCTAGTTACTCCTTTGTCCTTACACCTATTTGTCGAATCCCTTTGGATTCTCCTTAACCCTATTTGCCAAAGCTATCTCATGTCCCCTTTTTGCCCTCCTGATTTTCCTCTTAAGTATAGTTTTGCTGCCTTCATACTCATCTAGGGATTCATTCAATCCCTGCAGTCTATACTTGACATATGCTTTCTTCTTATTCTTGATCAAAACCTCAATTTCTCTCGTCATCCACCATTCCCCACACCTACCAGCCTTGCCCTTCACCCGAACAGGAACATACTTTCTCTGGACTCTCGTTAAATCATTTTTGAAGGCTCCCCATTTTCAAGCCATTCCTTTAACTGCAAATATACACCTGCCCCCAATCAACATTTCAAAGTTCGAATCTAACACTGTCACAATAGGCCTTCCTCCAATTTAGAACTTTTTAGATTTAGCCTATCCTTTTCCATTGCTGTTTTAAAATTAACAGAATTATGGTCACTGGCCCCAAAGTGCTCCCCCTACTGACACCCTGCCTTATTTTCCAAGAGTAGATCAAGTTTTGCACCTTCTCTAGTAGGTACATCCAGATACTGAATCAGAAAATTTTCTCGTACACACCTAAATTCCACTCCATCCAAGTCCTTCATACTCTGGCAGTCCCAGTCTATGTTTAGCAAATTAAATGCCAGACAAAAACCATCCTATTATTCTTACAGATGACTGATATCTCCTTATATAGTTGCTTCTCAATTTCCCGCTGACTACTGGCATGTCTATAGTACAACCCCACCAAGGTGATCACCCTTTTATTATTTCTCAGTTCCATCCAAATAAAGTTCCCTGGATGTATTCCCAGGAATGCCCTAAGTACAGCCGTAATGTTAATCAAGAAGTCCACTCCCCCTCCTCTCTATCCTTCCTATAGTATCTATACCCGGCACATTAAGCCGCCAGTCCTGTCCGTCCCTGAGCCACATCTCTGTAATCACTATGATATCCCAGTCCTATGTTCCTATCCATACCTCCAGTTCATCTGCCTTACCTGTTAGGCCTCTTGCATTAGAATAAATGCAGTTTAATTTATCAGTCCTACCTCGTTCTCTGCTTTATTCCTGCCTGATGACTTGACTTGCTCCTTCTCCTAACTGCCTATTCACAAGTTTTATTGAAGACTCCCATGAAACAGCTAGTTCATCTTTACTTGCAGGTAATGCCATGACTCTCTGCACCATTGAAAACCTTGTGCACACAGAGTCATATGAAAATAAAGAGCTTTGGCTTCCAATCTTCTCTCTCATTTATTGTGGCAATTTTGTTGTCAGTTGTTAAAAGCTATGGCTATCAAAATGCATTTGTTGGTTTTCTAAATAAAGGCTTGAAACTTCAAGTTGTAACAGAGGCAACATTTCACAAGTACATCAACAGCTCTAAAATACTTCAGGATATCCTGATATCTAGTTGAATATTTGTTTAGTTAGTGCTGATAAACTAATGGACCCATTGTTAGTCAGAAAAATAATACAAACAAACATTTAAGAAGTCAGATACTTAAGTGGCTAGATTGCGTATAGGCTGTTGGCTGTTGTCTGTTACTAATCTGTCACATATACACTTTCCAGTCGAATATGCTGCTACAAGCAGTGGGGATGTACACATTGAAAAATTGAAGGAAGACAGGACAACAAATGTTGCAAGAGCACATTTATTTTGATGAAGGCTGACGAGTCAATTTGTATCCATTTTAAAACCTCAGAAGTTATTCTAACAGCTTTGAATGTAACCATTGACATTGCAAATCATATGTATCCTCATAGCAAAACTAATCGGTGATTTTTTGCCATAGATAAAACCGCAGTTTTACTTGAATGGTATTTCCCTAGCCTTGACTTAGTATGACTTGACTATAACAAATCAAAGATTATCCTTGCAATCAGAGTAGAGTCATCTTCATGAAGTGACTACATGCCCTGGCACAAAAATAAATCCTTCACAAGTAAAGAACCATGGATATCTTTGAGCAAATTTCAAACAGCAAAAAGCCTATTTCAGTTTTCTGTCAGCCGACTGGGATTCTTCCAGACAAAACCATTCAATGGAAACCTGAGCAGTAACTCACAAAGACTGCTTTGCCAGCAATTCCCAAACCCATGACCTCTGCCACCTAGGAAGATAAGGCCATCAAATGCGTGGGAATCCCACCAGCTGTAAGTTCCCCATGAATCCACACATCATCCTGACGTGGTTCACCATTGCTAGTTCAAAATCCAGGTACTCCCTCCCCAACTGCACTGTGGATGTCCCTACATTCCAAAGAAGCAGTTTGGCACCACCTTCCGAGGCCAATTGGGGATGTAAACAGCGTCACCCACACCTCGTGAATGAGGAAGTAAATAAACTGAAATGCTGTCACAAAAAAAGTACCTTATCAATAATTTTTTACAATTACAACAGTGTTTTGAAGCAATATACATCCAAAACTCTTCTGGAGTACGTGGGCAATTTAAGTGACAGGCCAGACAATATTTTAAAGGCAGCTGCAGCACCTGGTGATGTAAAAATGCTCATTTGTCCACCACCTACTTCAGGGTTTCTGCACAACCAGATGGCAGAGAGAGAACACATCTAATATATCTTGCGCGTCAAAATAAATATTTACTCATTTTTAGACATAGATCATACATGATAAGTACCAGTTAACTTCTCCTGAGTTTAAGGGAATCAGTTTGAGATGTCAACATTACTACACTATCCTCTTTGAAATCACTTCTCATTGACAGCCAATGTGACCTAATTAGACATGGCTACACTCCTATGAAAAGTTAGAAAGAATGTGTGGACTCTGATTAAAAGGTAAGGAAGCAGTTATTTGTTTCTTGACAATTGACATCCTTCAATGGAAATTTTAGATGCTGATGCACCTCCCCTGTACTACTCTCATTTGAGCTGTGCTGCAGCAACTCATTGAGACTCTTGACAGCACCTTGCAAAACTTACAATCTTTACCACAGCAGGACAAAGGCAAAATCACCTTCAGCAGGTTCCCCTACGAGCCCTACACAATCCTGACATTGAACAATATCGCCATTCCATCACTGCTGGGAGTCAGATATTGAAAACTGCCTTGCTAACTACAGTGTGATGTACCTTTACCACATGGACTGCAGTAATTCAAGGAGGGAGCTCACAACCATCCGTGCAAAGAATATAGACACACAATCTGGCCTACAATTTCCCTCACATCCCATAAGTAACTGAGGAAAAAATAATGTTCAGTTTCTGAAAGGTATAATGCAATCCTGCTGTTACATGTGATTTCTGAAGACATAAAGGCCCGAAGTATTGCGTAGAAACATACTGCGTGATTCACGGTCTCCTATTCTGGAGAATCTGGTCATGTCAGATGTGCTATAATGAAAAAAGTTAACATCACATTTTATCTTCCACTGGTCTGACAGTATCAAGTTGAGACAAGTCAGTAAAAACCAGATTTACTTTCTCACTGACACTGGAATACATTACAAAGGGGTAAAATGTCAGCTTTTCTAAGCTCAATACAAAAGAATACAAGTCTAAATCCAATCTAGAGTTTGTGTTTATTTTCCTATGACAGATATCTACCATAATATAGACTGAGCCTGCCAAGTCTTGACATTTAATCAATAGACATAAATCACTTAGAATGTTATTAACTGAAAGATATGTCAATGCTGACCAAGACCTGAATGATTACACAAAAGTAATGGAAAACTGAAGTCACTTTTATCTGAAGCAATGGCACGCAATTTTAATCCATTTTTTGTTATATTTTGTTTTAAATAGTTTTATTGAATAATATGCATTTTAATTGAATAATATGCATTTTATTCCAATGAAGCTGAAGGTAAGAAGAGCCTATCTTAGATCTTTGATTTATACACAATGTTCATTGATATCCCTTAATGGGAGAAGCTTAGTTGCATGATTAAAAATCTTGTAAGTCGATATTGGTATTTTGAACCCCCCAAAAAACCAGACTCGTACTGTATTGCAGTGAACTCAAACAGTTTTGTAATCAAAACAGAATAATTTGCAAATACTGAGTAATCAGGCAGCATCTATGAACAGAAACAAAATTGACGTGTCAGGTCGATGGCATTTGGGGTGAGTAGTCATGGAATGGAGAATTTCAATGTGACAGCAAAAAAACAAAAAAAAAATCTCAGTTCTGGGGTGAAAAGATCCTCAATTAATATTTGATTCAAATTGATGACATGGATCATGCAAAGCTTTTAGCAATGTTGGCTTCAAACAATGCCTAGTCTATAGACATCCTGCACTAGCATCATCTTGGGAGTTATCACGAGCAGAACTTGAACAAAAGTAGCCATATAAATACTCTGACCACTGACCATAACAGCAACCCAGAGGCTGTGATTCCTGCAGCAAGTAGCTTACTCCCTCACTTACCAAAGCCTCTTCACCATCTACAAAGGCACCAGTCTGGAGCATAATGGGACACTCCAGACTTACCTGGATGAGTGTAGTTCTAACAACACTCAAGAAGCTTGACACCATACAGGACAAAGCAGCCCACTTCATTGGCACTACATCCACAAGCATCCATTCCCTCCAACATTGATGCTTAGTAAAGACTGCTGCTACTAATAAAGATGGACTACCGAAGTTTACCATTTAAATTTTCTTTAGACTGCACCTTCCAAACTTACATCCACTACCATCTAGATGACAAGGGCAGCAGATAAATGGATACACCACCATGTACAAATTCTCCTCCAAGCTGCAAACCATCCTGACTCCAGGGTCGCTGGGTGAAAATCCTGCAATTCCCTTCCCAATGGCACTGTGGGTCTATCTACAGGAAAGAGACAACAGCAGTTCAAGAAAGCAGCTCAACAATCACCTTCAAGGGCACCTAGGGAAGGGCAATAAATGCTGGCACAACGAGAGGCACCCAAACACATGAATGAATAACAAAATCATTTTTACAGAAAACAAAACGTGTGTTGCTGTTCATATAGCACTGAAGTAGCAGGAGTGTTTTTCATAAGCAGCAAATACTGCATTTTCCAAATGTTGAAAATAGCAAAATTGAATTGTAAGTTGCACCTTTGCAGTCCAAACAGAGTTTGAATCACAAATGTAAATGAAACAAAGAACAATGGATGCTGGAAATGTGAGAATAAAAACAAATTGACAGAGAAACTTAGTAGGTCAGGCAGCATCTGTGGAGAGAAACTAGAGTGAAAAGTTTCAAGTCAAATTCTGAAGAAGGGTCACAACCTGATGTTAATTCTGCTTTTTTCTCCACAGATACTGCCAGACATACTCAATGGACCCAGCAATTTGATTTTATTTTGAAACACAACTTCGGTTTGAGACACACTGTTGCACAACACCAGCAAAAAACTGGTATCTATCTTTCTCCAAGATATGCACTCAATGGGCTGAAGGACTTTTTCCCTGCGGTAGACTCTGAATGTAGCCACACCTGTGGAGAGAGAAACTGGCTAAATGGCTAACCTCAGTGAGCAAGGGCATGTGGGGGGGTGGGGGTGGGGGGAAGCGGCGGTGGTGGTGAACAAAGGGAATGAACTTTCTCCAAGTTCAACAGGCAAGAAGAACGTAAGTTAGCAAAACATGATGTTCTTTCTTCTCTCACTTTGTAGAGTACACTTGACATCTTATTTACCCACCCCTCCCAGAGCTTTTCCAGTCATAATTACTGAACTGCCCACGTAACAAAACATTTAAAATGTGTACTGTGTTATGAGCAATTGCCTTAACAAATGAGAAAACATTGTCACATGCAGTAACATACTACCATTTTAAAAATAACAAAGCAGTTCACTAACTGATTGCACCTCATTAGACTCTTCAAGCAACAATCATTTTATTTGTTGTAACACTTTGCAGTGTCCATATTCATACCACTAACTGAGGACCAATTGTTAAAATTGTATATTACAAGGTAGTAGTTTCAAATTTCAGTTTATGTGATTAACAGTAAAACAGCAATTAAGGAAAGTGGTTCTGATGATGTCAAAAGAAAAATACAGATTGAGCTGCTTATCAACCAAATAACCAGCATTTTAACTGTCTCAAATTTAAAATAATAAATATTGTACTTTTTAAATAAAAGGACAGTCAATTTCTGGACATGAATAGTTTGACTGATGTATATTCACCAGAGTCAGAGTCAAGGTGGCTCGACGGGCAAAAGGACTTTTTCCCTGATGTAAACTCTGAATGTAACCACATCTGTGGAGAGAGAAACTGGTTAAATGGCTAACCTCAGTGAGCAAGGGCATGGGGTGGAGTGGGGTTTGGCGGGGGCGGGGAGGCGAGTGAACAAGGGAATGATCGGTCATCAGGTGAAAGGCAGGACAGGTTAACTGACAGAAGGTGGTGGTTTCACATTGCAAAATCACGGAGTGGTAATGGAGGAGAGACAAGAGACAAGAGACAACATAGTGTGGAGCTGGAGGAACACAGTAGGTCAGGCAGCAGAGGAGTAGGAAAGTCCATGTTTCGGGTCGACTTTCCTACTCCTCTGATGCTGCCTGACCTGCTGTGTTCCTCCAGCTCCACACGGTTTTGTCTCGGACTCCAGCATCTGCAGTTCTTGCTCTCTCTACGTGTCTAGATGGAGGTGTGAACAGGGCATTAGCGATTTCAAGTACAAAATACAGTGAGAAACATAGGAAATAGGAGCAGGAATAAGCTTTTCGGACCTCAAGCCTGCTCTCCCATTTCATATTATATTATCTCAGTTGATCATCCCACTAAGTAACCTACACTGGTATTCTCCCCATACCCCTTGATCCCTTTACCTCTCAGAACTATAATTACCTCCTTCTTAAAAACATTTAACGTTTTGGATTCAACCACTTTCTGCAGCAAAGTATTCCATGAACTCACCAATCTCTGGGCGAAACCAAAAAAAAATAAAAAATAAAAAAATAAAAATTCCCCTGTACTTCCTGGTCATCGGGAACAAACTTCCCACATTTATCTTGAATTGTCCTTTTAGTATTTTATCAGTTTAAGACCATGAGAAATAGAACAGGTTTTGGCCATTCAGCTTCTCAAGCCTGATTCACATTTCAAAAGGATCATGGCTGACCTGCTGTTCCTCATGTTCACTTTTCTACCCTTGTGCATAACCCTCGATTCCCTGACTAATCAAGCACTTATCCAAGACTCTCCCATGAGTGAAACATCCTCTCAGCATTTATCCTGTCACACCCCTTAATGTTTCAAATCAGATCACCTCATTCTTCCAAACTCCTATGAGTGGAGTCCCAATCTCTCCGAACTGTTTATGGATCCTTTCATACTAGAGTCATCCTTGTTGACTTTCTCTGAATCGCCTCCAATAAAATAATAAATTTCTTAAATAGGGGGAACAAGACTGTTCACAGCACTCCAGGTGGCAGTTAGAGGCAATGGGAAGAGCAAGGGGGCGGATGGGTTTGAGGAAGCTGGAGACACTGCAGATACACAGTCAGGTAGATTGCTGACCACAAGGAATGATAGGAGAGTTGAGAGGTAGTGCAGGAATTTCTTGTGGCTATGCCGATCTCCAAGAGGTATGCAGTTTTGAATAGTTTTTTTGCAGGGTGGGGGGGATCACAGGGTCATATAACACTAACAGCCACATTTCTAATATTGTGACTGGCTCTACTGTAATGAGGGGTATGTCAAATTCCAAGCAATTGATTGTAATAGGCGACTCTTTAGTCTGGCGCACAGATAGACATTCCTGCGGCCGTCAGTCGGACATCGGGATAGTGTATTTACTTCCCTGGTGCCAGTGTCAAAGATGTCAGAAAGACAGTGCAGAATATTCAAAGGGGATAGTGACCACCAGGAGGTCATTATACAGATTGGTACCAATGACCTAGGTAAGGAAAGGGATGAGGCTCTGCCAAAAAAGGAGGAAAGGTAGGTCCTCAAGGTTGTTAATATCTGGACTACTACCGGTGCCACTTGCTAAAGGGAATCGTAATAGAAGGATAGAGCAGATGTGTAAGTATCCGAGGGGCTGGGATTCACAATTTTGAACCATTGCGATCATTTTGGGAGTAGAAATAACCTGTATGAAATGGATAGCTGTTAAAAAAAAAAATAAAAAATAAAAATTGTAACAATTAGGGATTTTAACTTTCCAATGATGGACTGGGACTGTGATAGTATAAACGGCTAGCATGGAGAGCAATCTGTTAAGCATGTACAAGAAAATGTTTTTCATTAGGTGGATGTATCAACTGGAGAAGGAGCAATACTTGACCTTCTGTTGAGAAATAAGGCAGGACAAGTGAGTGACTGAGGGGTCAGTGGGGAGGCACTTTGGGGCAAGTGATCATAATTCTACTAGTTTTGAAATAGCGAAGGAAAAAGGCTAGACCTGATCTGGACCTTAAATAGCTAAACTGGAGTAAAGCCAATTTTAATGCTATTAGATAAGAACTTGAAAGAGTTGATTAGAGCAGGCTATTCTCAGGTAAAGGGACAGTTGGGAGGTAGGAGGCCTTTAAGAATGAGATGACCAGAATTCACAGACAGTATGTTTGTTCATGTGAAGTACAAGGCTGGTAGGTGTAGGGAATGCTGGATGACGAGAGAAATTGGGGTTCTGGTCAAGAAAAAGGCAGCATACATCGAGTATAGACAGCTCGAATTAAGCGACTCCCTAGAAGAGCGTAAAGGCAGCAGGAGTATACTTTGGCAAATAGGGTTAGAGAATCTCTTTGGATCCTCCTTAAGGACACCAAGAGCAAAAGAATAACTATGGAGAAAATAGGGCACCTTAAAAATCAACGTAGCAGTCTATGCATGGTACCACAGGAGGTGGATGATATACTCAACAAATATTTTGTCAGTATTTACTGTAAAGAAGTACGTGAATGCTATGGACTTGGGGAAATAAGTAGCAAAGTCTTGAAAAGCACTCATATTATACAAGGGGTGCTGGAGGTCTTAAAACATAAAAAATGGTAGATAAATCCCAAGAACCCGATCAGGTGTTTCCCAGAACTTTGTTCGGCCTTTGCTATGATATTTGTATCATCGATAGCAATGGGGGGAGGTGCTGGAAGGCTTTAGGGTAACTAATATGGTGCCAATATTTAAGAACGGCTGTAAGGAAAAACCAGGGAACTCTAGACCAGTGAGCTTTATGTCAGTGGTGGTTAAGTTGTTGGCAGGGACTCTGAGTGACAGGATTTACATGCATTTGGAAAGGCAAGGACTGATTAGGGACAGTCAGCATAGCTTTGTGCATGGGAAACCATGTTTCACTAACTTGCCTGAAGTTTTTTGAAGTGGCAAAGAAGACCAATAAAGGCAGAGCGGTAACTGTTACCCATATGGACCTCAGTAAAGCGTTCAACAAGATTCTGCGTGGTAGACGGGTTAGGACACATGGGATCTGGGGGAAGCAAGCCAATTGAATACAAAATTGCTTTAAAAAGGTAGGAAACAGAGGGTGGTAGTAAAGGGTTGTTCATCAGACTGGAGGCCTGTGATCAGTGTAATGCCACAAGGATCAGTACCATTTTTTGTTGTTTACATAAATGATTTAGATGTCAGTAAGGAGGTATGGCTAGTAAATTTGCAGGTGACACCAAAATAGGTCAGTGACGATTATTTCGGAGAACAATGGGACCTTGATCACTTGGGCCAATGGGCTGAGGAGGGACACAAAAAAAAAGTTTAATTTAGCTAAATGTGAGAAGTTGCATTTTGCTAAGGCAAACCAGGGTAAACCTTGGTAATGGTAGATCCCTAGGGAGTAAAGCAAGTGTATGGTTCCTTGAAAGTGGAGTCACAGGTAGACAGGGTGGTGAAGATAGTGTTTGGCACACTTGCCTTCGTTGGTCAGTGCATTGAGTATAGGAGTCAGGAGGTCATGTTGCAGCACTTTTGGAATACTGTGTTCAATTCTAGTCTCTGTCCTATAAGGAGGATGTTGTGAAACCTGAAAAGGTGCAGAAAAGATTTACAAGGATGTTGCTGGGACTGGAGGTTTTGAGTTATGGAGAGAAGCTGAATAGGATGGATTTTTCTTTTCCTGGACCATCAGAGAGGGAGGGTTAACCTTATAGAGGTTTATAACATCATGAGGGGCATGGATAGGGTGAATAGTCAAAATCTTTTTCCTAGGGTGTGGGAGTCCAAAACCAGAAGGAATAGGTTTAAGATGTGAGGGGAAAGCTTTAAAGGACAGGAGGGGCAACATTTTCATGCAGAGGGTGACACATGTATGGAACGAACTGCCAGAGGAAAATGGTGGAGGCAGGTACAAATACATCGTTTAAGAGACATCTGGAAAAGTACATGAATAGGAAGGGTTTGAGAGGGATATGGGACGAATGCTGGTTGTGTATACCTCAATATTCAAAAAGAATAAGCAAGTAGAGTGCTCACAGAGTTTGACCATCTTGTGTTCCAATCACGAGAACGGAATGCATTTTGTCCTGGAGCCACCTCAGACCTTAACCAAAAATTAGTGGACTCAGCGCTACAAAGGAAAAGATGCTTAATGCAACCCCAAAATTCTCCAAAAAAACCTTCCATTTACATCCAACAAAATATAGCAAAAATGGCTTGCAAGGCCGTCTGAACAATACAATTGTAATTCTAGGAAAATCAGATAAATTGAAACTCTCAAAAGTTCACAGAACACTCAACAACAACACAAATTTGAATTTTGTTTTGTGTGATGAAAGCAACAAAGCCCAGACTGCAAAGGTCATTGATTGAAATGCTCATGTTGCCTGGAGTGATAAAGATCATTTGGGAACTCTTCAAATCAAACATAAGACTGTGTATTTATGTAATACCATTTATAATCAGAAAATATCCCAAAGCATCCCATGGAATGTATAATAAAAGCTAAATAGATGCAGAGCCAAATAATATTTACTGTCTAAAAATGCTAACAAACACATGCAAGGTTGAATATGCCAGAATGAGACATTTTTCTAAGAAAGAAACATTTTAAAACAGGTCAAATGCAAGCCCACAAATATTCCCAGATGTCATCATGAGCATCAGTAGAAGGTTGATAAAGCTGCACAGAGATCTGCCCAATCTGACCAACAACCTGAAAATGTTGAAATTGTATGAAATCAAGAAACGATCTTGCTAGAAGTTATATTTGAGTAATATTATATGACAATAATAATATTTTATCCACAAATAGATTTCCATTGTAATTAATTAACACCTTTCCAAGAAATTATATCAAAATCTTCGATGCTGAACATCACAATTTTGCACGAACTGGAACCCAGCTAGTGTAGAAGAAAAAAAGAGTTACTATAACATATTTTCAAATGATTAAAAACAGTTATAGACTATAACAACCTAAAAAATTTATCTCAAAATTTTTCCATGTACTTTCTTCGGTTATATTTAAGTGCAGAATAAAGTGAATACAGATACCTAACCCGACCATTGATATACAGGATAACTCAACTGTGCACAATGTCCCAGGCAATTGCGGAAGCCAACCTTCCATCCATGCACTCCACTTACACAGCTCACTGCCGCGGAAAGGCTGCCATCAAAAACCCATCGCACTCCGGTAACAATCTATAACCTCTTCAGTCTGAGGATACAGAAACCTGAACAGACACGAGTAGGTTCAGGAACAGCTTCTTCCGGCTGCTATCAGACTGATGAATGGACTCTCTAGCCTCAAATAACACTGATTTCACCTAGCACATGCCCTATGCAAAGTAACTTGCATGCCTCCAAGTCTTTTTGATCGGTACACCCTTGGCTTACTATGATCTACCTATACTGCTTGTAAACAAAGCTTTTCATGGTATTTTGGTTCCTGTGACAATAAATAAATCAATTAATATCACTTCTGAGAGCTTCCAAATGGGATGCATTCTTAGAACTGTTCATGGAAATATGGAATATTTACGTACTTGGGTTGATTAATACAATGCACCAGTAACCCGAATTGTTGGCATCCGATAACTTAGACTTGCTGGTACATCATAAGACAGTTCCCTGATGTGTTGA
This sequence comes from Rhincodon typus, assembly GCF_021869965.1. Lineage (NCBI taxonomy): Eukaryota > Metazoa > Chordata > Chondrichthyes > Orectolobiformes > Rhincodontidae > Rhincodon > Rhincodon typus. Next base: position 37,639,393 of record NC_063353.1, read on the forward strand.
TACAAAGATTCATCCAATGTAGCTATTCCTTACACTGTACATCGATTTACTAAGTTCCTGTCTAAAGCAGCTTTTAAAACGGAGTACATGCTCACATCATATTTACCTGCCAAATCTTAGCAAATGGACATGAACGTGAAACTAAAAAAAGTGTCAATAATGTACTTAAAAAACAAACAAAAAAGTGGCACAGTAATTTTACAAATTGTGTAGTGCACAATGACTAAGACAGCAACCTCACAGTCACATGCCTTCCAATTAAAATGGCATGAAATAGATCAACATCACATTTAGCACAATAATCCTACTGCATTGGTCCTCTGAGCAGGCTTTTTCAATTATCACCAGATTTGCTGCTCAGAGTCATAGAGTAATATAGCTTGGAAACAGGCCATTTGGCCCAAACTGGTCTATACTGACCATGGTGCCCACTCAGCTAGTTCCAATTGCCTGCATTTGGTCCATATCCCTCTAAACCCTTCCCATCCATTTACCTATCCAAAATGTTTTTCACATGCTGCTATTGTACCTGCCTCACCCACTTTCTCTGGCAGCCCATTCCATACACACACCATTCTCTAAGTAGTAGTTGTCCCTCAGGTCCTTCTTAAATTTATCCTCCCTCACCTTAAACCGATGCCCTGGGGAAAAGACTATATGCATTCACCCTCTCCATGCCCCTCATGATTTAATACACCTCAATAAACCAGAAACCTTTAATTATGCCCTTGGAACAATATGCCATGAAAATCACTGAAGTAATCTGGCCAATTTTGTTATTTTGTTTAACTTATCCCTTTACTGTGTTTGTTTATCTGTCTGTCTTGTATGTGAATAGGGCTGAAAACAAAGGTTTTGGGTTTACAGCATAAACCAGATTATCTTGTTGCTTAATTTTTACACTGCTAAAGTTACCATGTTGTTAACAAATCACTGAGTCTTTTGTTCAAGATACAAACTGGTATTTGGAATTGATTGCTGGCAAAGTTTGGGATTGGTTATTCAAAAAGTCTGCTTAGGAAACATCAGGATCAATTTTGAGAATCTTTGAAGCTTTTAATTTTAGTGTTGGGAGTACGGAGGCAGAAAGGCTGATTCAATTCAGCTGTCTGTCTTCTATCATAGCATTAGTCCATGCTTGCATATTGTCTAGGTCTTGAGGTCAGACATGAACTGCTTCAGAGGGATCACAAATGGTGGTAAATATTATTCTATCATCAAATAGATCACCTTTGCTGGCTTTATAATCAAGGCAAGGTCCTTGATGAACTAATTGAAGATTGCTGGCATAAGGACACATCTCTGAAGGAACTCCTGCGATAGTAGTCCTGAAATTAACCGCTTAACAACCAACTTCCTACGGGTGGTATGAATCCAAATACTGCAGAGCTTTTCCCTTCTGATTCCCACTAATTCTACATTTACTGATGTTCCTTGATGACACAAAACAAAAACAGTGTTTATGTCAAGGTCATTCTCACCCCACCTCTGGAATTCCACTATTTTGGCCATATTTGAACTAAAGCGCTCATGTGGCCAGGAGCTGGATGCCCCTGGCAAAACCTAAACTGAATGTCTGACAGGTTATTGAGAAGCAAGTGCTGCATGATAGCATTGTTAGTCACTTTATCCATCCCTTCACCAATGATCAAGGAGACTGACAGGATAGCTGCTGGCTGGGTTGGATTTGTTCTGCATTTTCTATAGAGGATATACCTGGGCAATTTTCCATTTGAACAGGTAGATGCCTGTGTTGTAGCTGTACTGAAACAGCTAGGTGAGGGAGTGCATTAAATTCTGAACCACACATCTTCAATACTAGTGACAGAATGTTGACAAGGGCCATAGTCTTTGCAGTATCCAGTGCCTTTTTGATATCGCATGGAATTAATTAAAATTGGCTGAAGACTAGCGTCTGTGGTGATCTGGATCTGCCGAGGATGCATAATCCACTTGATACTTCTGGTTGAAGTTTGTTGCAAATGCTTCAACCTCACCTTTTGCAATAATGTGCTCGGCCCCCTCAGCATTGAGAGCAGGAATATTTGGAGACTGAGTGAGTTGTTTAATTAGCCCCCATCATTCATGAATAGATGTGGCAGGACTGCAGGGCTTAGATCTGATCCTTGGTTGAAGAATTGCTTATTCTTGTGATTACTTGGCATGCAAGTAGTCCCATCTTGTTGCTTCACCGGGTAGTCACCTCATTTTTAGATATGGCTGGCATTACACTTGGCATACCCTCTTGCACTCTTCATTGAGCCAGGGTTGGTCCTGTGGCTTGATTGTAAATGGTAGAGTGGGGCTTATGCCAGGCTACAAGATTGCAGATTGTTTTAGACTACTAAACTGTGCTGCTGTTGGCCTGTAACATCAAGGATGCTGAATACGGAGTTGTGAGATCTGCTCAAAACCTAGCCCATTTGGCACAATGATTGATGATATGCCCTCAATGAAGACTGGACTTCATCTCCATAAGGACTGTGCTATAGTCACTCCTAATAATACATAGACAGATACATTTGCAGCAGGCAGATTAGTGAGGATAAGGTTAAGTAGGATTTTTCCCTCCTGGTAGTTGTCTTAACACCTGCCACAGAGACCCAAGTCTAGCCACTATGTCTACTACGGCTTACCAGCTAGATGTGCCAGTGATGATGCCAAGCCACTCTTGGTAACTAACACTGCAGTCCCCAACCCAAGTACATTCTGCCACTTAAGTGCTTCCTCCAAATGCTGTTGAATACCGAGAAGTACTGATTCATCCAAGGTGGAAGGGCAGGGGGCGTAGGTGGGGGAGGCCGGTGGCAGTATGTGGTAAACAGCTGAAGGTTCCTTGCCCATGCCATAAAACTTACTGTGTCCAGTATCAAAATGTAGATGATTCCCTGGGCACCTCTGTTTTAACCTTACTTCAACCTCCAGCCATTAGTAAAAAGGATTTTGCAGGAGCATCACAGCAGAGTTTGCCGTTATCGGTTCCGGTGCTTAGGTCCATGCTACAATGGTCCACCTGATTTAGTTCCTTTCTTTGGGCTTTGGAAGTGGTTAAATACAACTGAGTGGTTCACTAGGTTCTTTCAGAAGGTTGTTTAGCCAAAACATTGTTCTATGTCTGGAGCTGTATTAGGCTAAACTATGTAAGAACAACATATTTCCCCTCACTGAGGGATATTCGTGAACTAAATGGGTCTCAAGGCCGAAGATTCCTTCTAATTCCAGATTTACAATTCAGACTCCACAATGTGCCTTGAACAGATTCAAATCCAGGTCCCCAAGGAAATTTCCCGGGTCTTTGGATTACTAGAACAGCATTAATACCATTACACTATCACCACCCTTGATCTTATTTTAAAGAAAAAAAAACTACCTTCACATGAAGAAACAAAACTCACCTGTTTAATGATCTTTTTTCCTAAAAAAGAAGCCAAATTCAAAAACTGATATTATACTTATCACAAATGGGCAACAAAACCAGTTACACAGAAAACATCCTTCCCAAGGCTCTCATCCGTTTGATTTAAACCATACGTTGGAAATGAAACATTACCTACAAATCACAAACACAAAAAAAGCAGATACAATGTACAAACAAGCTACTAGTTCAAAAATAAAGCTCTGCATGGCAGTAGAGAAAAGATTGGAACTAAGAATGCAGAACTGAAATCAAGGGAAGAAGGTTCACTCATTGTCCCTGAAGAAAAATACCCTTTGAAAATGTTGATTGGACAGCAACATGAGGAAACAGTGAACTTAAAAAGATAATTGTAATATTCACTACTGCTGATGGCCTAAGAAACTACTAACCAATCATGATCTCGTGTTAAGACCTTGCACATCAAGGACATTGTTTTTTTATCTTCTTTTTGTACTGAATACTAACTTCATGTTGACACATGCTTGATGTTACTACTTTATTATGAAATCTTATTCTTCCTTTAACTCAAGCAAATTTTGTAGTTGGTTACTTATTGAGACAGTAGGATAGTTAACATTATGAGAAGTTAGAGAAAGATTTTGCTTCCAGCTTAAAAATAACTGAACTTGTTGTTACAATCAATCAAGGGAGGTTAGAGAAAAGGAGAACCAATTCACTCATCTCAGCTGAAGTTGCCTTCCTCATGGGCTGACAGGAAATAGGAAACAACTTCATGAATGGGGAAAAGAATACATACGATTTACTCAAATTGCAAAATGGGAGGTTTCTACAAACCTCTGAAGAGAACCATCCCATGAGTGCAAAGCTATAGGAAGAAGATCACTTTCTCATCATCCATTATGCAAAATTTCAACTGCAGCTATCATTCATTTGCATTAGAGATCAAGGACTCACCAGCTGTGCTTACTGAATTGCTGTACTGAGAGTTATCCATAAATTTCCTGGAAGTAGATCCCATGTTGACATCAATAACTGGAATAACAGGAACCAAAGATGCATCTTTGCCAAGTAAGCTGCACAAAAACAAACACATCCCTGTCAACATTTAGCCGCAAATGAAGCAGCTTCGTATCAAATCAACAAGAAAACTCAAAGGCAAGAAAGTAGTGGAACCTCAGATAATCCTGGAAACAGCCAACAGGTTAGGCAGCACTTCTGGAGGGAGCAATGAAGTGTTAAACATTTCTGGTCATTGGGCTATCAACAGAATATAGTTCAAGTACCAAGGGAAGCCTGTTGTAACTTCTACAAACTACAGGTTTCAATAGTATAGATATTACACAAAGGCAAATCAAGGGATTGATTGTCTTTAATGCTTAAATCAAAATCAGCAGTGGAGGTTCAAGATCAAGCTAATCCAGTTGTTATGGGTGTGGTTGACAGGACAACATTACAGCCTGAAGAAGTCACAATTAAATACTGTAGTAACGCAGGTCAGTACCATTCAGGTTTTTAGAGCAAACCCAAGCGAGAGTGAATTTAAGTCTGGTGTGACAAACTGGCTATAGACGAAAAGCGAGGGTTCACACAACTTTAAATGTATGCTTCGCACTAAGAATAGATACTTGATAAATATTACAAAGGCAGAAAATACTGCTCCAGGGAACAAGGAGGAAGGGGGTATAACTAATTGGATAGGTGAGAGGGGAAAGATTTAAAAGGGATCTAAGGGGCAACTTTTGTTTTTTTTTTAAAAGCAGAGATTGGTGCATGTATGGAATGAGCTGCCAGAGAAAAAAAAAATGGTGGAGGCGGGTACAATTACAACCTTTAAAAAGGCAGCTGAATGGGCGCATGAATAAAAAGGGCTGAGGGGGGTCTGGGCCAAATGCTAGCGAATGGGACGAGATTAATTTAGGCTATCTGGTCAGCAGGGACAAGTTGGACCAAAGTGTTTATTTCCATACTGTACAGCTCTATGACTCTGATAGCTTTACAGACAGTAAAAGGTCATATGCACCCCTATTGTGCTGTATCAATTTTAATCATTGTAATTCACATTATTCAATAATTCTAAATCGGGTTTGTCACAACATAAATACATATTAAAGTTTGACTAGCTCAAATCATTAGTATGCTCAAAATTAGACACAAGTGGAAAACGACAGCAAAAGATTCAAGGCTAAAAAAGTGAAAGCAAAACAGATTCCTTGCATGTTCATAATTACTACTGGACACAGCAGTTCTATTACTACATTCCTTCCACAAATATGTACTATTACTATGGTATAAACCTGATAAATAACATGAGTTTTCTTAAAAACTCAAAAATATATGGTTCAATATTAAAACTACATGAACACATTACCCAAACTTGAAACTTCTTCAGTCATAAATCACTCAACAGGTTCTTTTCAGTTGACCACTGGTCTTCATGCATTGGTGTCTGCGAGATCACGTTCAAAGAACCAGACGACCAAGATCAGTGAGTGCCAAAAATAGCCTCTTTATTGTACATTCACAGCAGTATGATGTAAGGTGAAATAGAATCCCAAAATCATAGCTCAAAAGCAGCCATTTTATACAGAATTCAAGCATACATTAACATTCCAACACTTGAGTGTTAAGCAGTAAATATTGTACAAAAACTGTTTTGCAGAAAATCGGAGATGGTTTGAACATGTTACTGGTTATTGTTGAGTGTTAATGGTTACTTTAATGAGATTAGAGTGTCTGGTTTGTCCTTACCTAATTCAAAAGGTGTTAGTCTTGTTATTTTCAAGGTTAGAATTTTAAAGTTAGAAAAAGGCACCTTGTGTTTTTTAACTAAAAATCTGAGTTCCCAACAGTTTTTATTATCTGTGGTTTTCATTTACTATTGCTGGTTTAGTTAGTTTCATGGTTGCGTCCATCTGTGGGCTCTATTTCCTGTCATTCCTTCATTCGGTGTCATGGTCACACCTGTTGTAGTAGTGCTGTCAGTTTCATTCATTCCTTCCTTCCTTCAAGATCGCACGGGTCTGGACATAGCATATTAGTTTTATTAGTAGGTTGAAGATTGCTTACATAAAACTAACAAACGCTATGCAGTGTATTAGTGGGGTAAAGTTTTATATACATGTTGAATAAATACTTGGGACAAGTACCTGGTTACATAATATACAGGAAAAGTCTGCAGGGAAGTAACATTAAAAGGAAGAGGGCTAAGCAATTTTTCTGAAGAAGGGTCTAGGCCCGAAACATCAGCCTTCCTGCTCCTCTGATGCTGCTTGGCCTGCTGTGTTCATCCAGCTCTACACTTTGTTATCTCGGGCTATCCAATTATCACCTTTGACAGATACTTGGAGCTATCTTCTCCCTCCAGCTAGAATAAACAACTTGGTAATAGCAGCTATTCAGTTGGATTTTAATATCAAATAACACTTTGGTTTGGGGGTGCAAAAAGGTTCCATCCTGTAGTGCCTATGCAGTTTTGTTAGCCGTCAGGCCTGACTGCACCTTTGAATCAAATGCTGGTCTTGTTTAAATGGGGTTGTTTACATGGCACCTTATGCATGAGTGCACTTTCAAGTGGGGTGTAACCGCAAATTGAAATGGTTGTAACCTGATATAGTAGCAAGCCCCTGAATTAGTTTGAATGGGGGCTGGCTAGTACATGGAAACCTGCAGTTAGTATTATAACCATGAATTAATAGACATTATTTATAGAGTTATATTGAAAGTTGTTAACACCTTTGAATTCTGATATATCATACCCAACTTCAATTTTGTTTAATATATCAGAAATGGCCGCATACACAAAATGTAAAGCAATCTTTCAATCCCACTACAAAAGGGAAAGCGTGATGAAATACTCACACCAGCTTAGTGGAAGGAAAAGTGAGAAAATGCAACTGTGAGTCGAGAAGAATTTAGCTTGCTTCATTGAGTCAAATTTCTGCTCAAATTCCCCTCTGGATTTTCAGTTGAGTCCAAAGTTTTGATTTTAAGATTTGCTTCATTTTAAAATGAACACTTGGTGATTGTCACAACAATCACCCAAGAAAACAGTGTCTAGGCTGAGTTGTGTTAACTTTGTTCAGGACATGGTTCACATGGCTGCCGATATAAAGATCTTCAAGTCAACATTGGATGATAACTTGGCAGTGTGAAACAACAATGCATGCAGTCTTGGTGACAGGAGCCAAAATATTTACTTGCAACAGCTGATTGATCCCACCAGGAAGGTCTGTGATGAAGATCAAGAATTATAGCATCCAAAATCTTACGTAATCTCAGCTGTCAAAAACCTGCACAGACAGATAGATTTGCAGCCATCTCTGTTCATTCTCACCATCGATTTTAAGTCATGATGTGTGAAACAGAATTCTGCTCTCACAGAATGTGCACCATTTAAGAACTGAAAGACACATTTCAAACAGTCTAAAGCTGACAAAATGCCTGTGTTCACATTACACATCTTGCTGGGTCTTGAAGGAACACTCACTGTTGTTGGCTCTCTTATTCAGGATGTCACCACAGAACTCAATTCGCAATCAGCTGCAGTCCACAATAATTACACCAAAATATTTTGTGCATATGAATATTTCAATTGCAACTCGTAACTTTTCACTGACCTGCTTACTCAAAAAGGTATTATAAAAAATATCCAGTCAAGGTACCTTAGATTGAAACTTAGTATTTTCCAGATATTCCATTATTTGAAAACAGATTTTAAAATTAATTTCAGCCAAGTAATGTAGCTGAAATTAAGTATACCAAAGAAATAAAAAAATACGCAGAAACTGAACATACAATGTAACTGAAAAGATCCTCATCAAGTCAATGTTGGTTGATAATTTGGCAGATGGAAACTTGGACACTTGGTAGATATGGACAGCATGGTGGCTCAGTGGTTAGCGCTGTGACCTCACAGCACCAGGGACCCAGGTTTGATTCCAGTGTCAGGCAACTGTCTGTGTGGAGTTTGCACGTTCTCCCTGGGTCTGTGTGGATTTACTCTGGGCGCTTTGGCTTCTTCCCACAGTCCAAAGATGTGCAGGTTAGGTGGATTGGCTGTGCCAAATTGCCCAT
>NC_063353.1:37648244-37664038 GCF_021869965.1 Rhincodon typus
CTCTGATGCTGCTTGGCCTGCTGTGTTCATCCAGCTCTACACCTTGTTATCTCAACTTAACTATAAATGCTTCTGGCTATCAAGATCAGTATGCAAAAGGTAGCAAATGCATCATTTCATTTTATCTCTAAATGCCTTCCATAAATCTGGTTCATGTTAGATTACTTGTGCGTGAGTAACTGATTTTAGATGCTTAAAATAACAAAAGGGGCACTGCAGCTAGAAACTAAAATTGCACTTGGAATAACGGTTTAACTTGACACAAGGGCACACTGCTCTAAAATTGCAAGAATTCACCATTTTAAAACTGGTTTAAAATCAGTTCCAAAGAAGTTAATAAATCAATCATTGATGTTAATATCATTGAATGATTGAATATATATTCACGTTATCAATAAACTATTCTGTAACACTTCAAAACTAAGTTTCAAATTAGAGAGGTTGCAGAAAAACCAATAAAAACTGAAGTTTACTACTGCGTCATTAGGGAAAATTAAGGGAGCACAAATTTTTTAAAAAGTGTTCCCCAGGCCTGCTTGAGTGCGCTTTCTGGTAGGCACTGCAGAACAGCACTAGAAAATGTCAGAAATGAGGTAATTTTCCTTTCTCCATTCAGGAAATAGTGTATTTGACAGTTACTGGTAACTTGGAAAAAGCAAACAGATTTCCATAGAAGTAAAAAGAGGCAAATCACTTACAAACAGGTATATGGATTTTAAATGGCTTGTGGTGCTGCAGTTCCGAACAAGAGAGTTACCAGACTTAAAAAAGTTAACTCTGCTTTCTCCACACAAATGATGGCACATCTGCAATTTCTGTTTTTGTTGGAGCAATACACTGTGCCTTGACTCCCATAAATGATTGGAAGTGCCCTTCTTCAGGCAACTGAGCCATAAATCTCCAATGACCTATCACGTTAGTATCAGGGAAATCCAAGCATCCTGAATGAGATATCGACTCCTGCACTTTCACGAGTTATTTACACCACTACTCCCTATGCAGTACATCAGGATCTATCTTGCTTTACAACTTCATCTTTAGAGTAAATCTTTGAGAGTTATTGTTTTAAATCTCATTTATGTGAAAATACATCTTTTGTTGCTCCAAAGCTGTTGGAAGATTAATTGTCCATCATTGGTATTGGAAATTCTCGGGGTTAGTTGAACTTTTTCCAATTTTCATTGCTTCCATCACCACTTTGGCAAACTAATGCTGAAATTTCAAGGCATAGCATCCATCATGCTCTTCACATAGAAACATTCTATGTAATCAGTACAGTATGTGTCAGGGAAGAATAAGGATGCAGGCAACTTTTCTTTTGTCTTCCATACATTTAAACGAAGGCCCATTTTCTTATATGTTTCAAAAAGTTGAGTCTGGGCTCCAACATTAGTGTCGCTTGCTTACTATAGCTCGACAGGGGTTTGGGTAGTCTGGGTTCTGAACTGCAGTTGTTGTAGGTTAAACAGTTTCCTCCTTGTCTTGTAAATCAATTTTACACCAGTGGGAAGCTTGATGGACATGGAGTGGAATATTACAGCAACAAAGATGGAGAAGAGACCTGATGCAATGACACCAATTTGCTCTGTTGGTCAAGATCATAGCTTGCATGCTAGTGTGCAGCAGGCACAGAGTACAAAAGAATTTGAGGGCAACCAAGTTTGAGAAGAAGGACTCTCCAAAATGTGATCAAAGCTGTAGAAAGCAAAGAATAATTTTTGGAATTTGGATTTTTTAAAAAGAGGCAAGAGTATGGATGTGGGTTACTGCTTTGCAGTTTTTTGTTAAAAAAGGTCAGAAAGTCATTCTGGAACAATTACTTAGATGCACCAGCTCCAAAAAGAAATGTGACTGCAATAAACAGCGTAGGGTAACTGATGGAGTGCTAATGGAATAAGATGCTTATGACAAGCATTGGAAATACCTTAGTCATTCATTTTGTTTTGACTTTAGTTCAGAAAAACACCACAGATTCTCATGAGAAGAATCAAGAGAGTTGTGATCAGAAACAGGTTCTAGCTTCTCTCTCAGCAGATTGAATTCAATTCAGAGAAAACCAGACCTGGGGCAGTGAGGTGGGTGGGGCGAGAGGAGAGGAGAGAAAAAAAAAAAGAGGGAGAGCAGGAGAGAACAGAGAAAACTTGTCTGTTTAATTTCTTTTAAGCAATAAGCTTCTGTTCTGCTTCCCAGATGAGGGAGATGAGCCCGTGTATGCGAGAAAAGACCAATTAAAGAGAAGTGCACAACAGCAGCAAGCTCCAATATATAGCCTTTAACTAACCTTCAAAAGGTCTTTGTCTCTGCGAGCTGGAAGGCACTAATTGTTTTGATCCTAGCTGATGGTACCACTGGATAAGTTAAATCTCAGTGAAACTTGGATCACGCGTTTAATCTTTTTTCGGTTGGTTAATTAAGATTGTGGCTAGTAATTAAAACATTGACAGGAATGTGGCAGATTTTAAAAAAAAACAAAAAATTTATGACACAAACGAAAGGGAACATAACCAACATGTGCTCTCTTTTCACGACTGACATCAGCTTCAAGAAAAGAGGTAAGACCTTTTGTACTAGTACAAGGGGATATCTCTGCTAGCCACCACAGGGTGGATCATTGCAAAAATCCACCTCAGTCATCTTCTCCCAGTGACTGAAGGGCTCCTCCTGGAGTCAAAATACTGATTATGTCCATCAAGAGACAACCTATCCATCAATGGGCAGAGTTCCAGGATTTTGATTCAGTCAGTCAAAGTGACAACAAAACAGAACTAGTTTCAGACGGGATGATTCTGGTTTGGAGGGGAGATTGCAGTTAATATATCTGCTTTATTCGTTCACCTAGTTGATAAACAATCATGGTTTTGTAAAGTGCCACCTGACAGAGCCTTGGTGAATTGAAGCAGCACACTCTGGTCAGTGTACACTGCTGCCATTGTCAACTAGTAGGAGTGAATGGGGTGCTAGTCAAATACATGCTTGGTTTAGGATGACATCAAGCTTTGAAAGGGTTGCAGAGCTTCACTCAATCAAGAATATGAGAAAACACCAAGAGCAGACCATACATCTGTTGAAGTTGCCCATGCTTGAATATGACAAAATAGTTATTTAACTGATACAGACAAAGTTTTGGCAAAGATCTGTAGCTCAGGCTGGGAGTGAGGTTGTTGACTTGCTCGCAGACTTTTTGGTCGCCATGCTAGGTGACATCATCAGTGGAGCCTTCAATGAAGCGATGTTATTCTACTCCGTTTGGAATGTATATTTTATTTCCGGTTTTGATCTGCATGGGTTTGTCCCAGTTAAACTGATGGCCTTCATTATCTGAGTGTGCCGATATTAAGGGAAGCTCCTCATGCCATTTTGTTGCATATTGATGTTCACGAGTTCTGATGTTTCCTCTGTCTGTCTGATGTAACGTTTGTGGCAGTCCTTACATGGTATTTTGTAAACCACGTTGGTTCTGCATGTTGTGGAAATGGGGTCTTTAATCCATGAGTGTTTGTTGTAGAATGGCTGTGGGCTACCATGATTTCTAGTGGTCTTAGGAGTCTCGGTATCAGTTCTGATATGCTGTTGATGTAGGGCAGTATGGCCAGTGTGTTAGGGCATACACCTGTTGTTGTCTGTTTAGTAGGCATCTGTGGATGAAGTCCAATGGAGTTCCAAATCTCAGTATACAAAAAAGCAACCCATACTGATCAAATCCTCAACTTCCACAGCAACCACACCAATGTCCACAAACAAAGCTGCATTAGGATCCTATTTAAACAGGCCAGGACATTCTGCAACACCCCAAACTTACGCAGGAGAGGGGAAGAGCACCTACGCAAAACTCCTCGCTATAAAACAGATATCCCTGCAACTTCATCCACAGATGCCTAACAAACAGGCAACAACAAGAGGACGCAGTATGCCCTAACACACTGGCCACACTGTCCTACATCAAAAACATATCGGAACTGACAACGAGACTCCCAAGACCACTAGAAATCATGGCAGCCCACAAGCTCACAGCCACTCCATGACAAACACCCAGGATTAAAAGACCCCATTCCCACAACATGCAGAGCCAACATGGTTTACAAAATACCATGCAATGACTGCAACAAGCATTACATTGGACAGACAGGAAGGAAACTAGCCATCAGAATACACGAACATCAACTAGCAGCAAAATGGCATGACAAACTTTCCTTCATATAGATAAACACAGACAACAAAGGCCATCAGTTTAACTGGGACAAGGTAGCCATAGTAGCCCAAGCCAAACACAGACATTCACAGGAATTCCTAGAGGCATGGTTCTTCACCCGTAATGCAATCAACAAACACATAGAATTGGACCCCATACACAAACCCATACAGATCAAAATGGGAAATGACGCTACTCACCATAACAGATTAAACAGTATAAATGTTGAGCAGAGTAGAATAACATCACTTCATTGGAAGCTCCACCGACAATGTCACCTGGCATGGCGACGAACAAGGCAGCTCAGCGAGCAAGTTCATAAACCCACAGACAATCAAAGGAAATGTTAGGTGAAGCATTTCATATAACTCAAATCCTGACCTTCACAGCAAGACAACATAATGCCCGAGTCTCAGTAAGATAGGACTAGAACGCAAACAAACAGTCAGGCTCTGAAAAGACAGCTCAGATGAAAATCATCCGATTTGAGATTTCCAATTTTTGTATGAAATAGAAAGGGAAAGCTTTACCTACTTGAGAAGAGGTTCTTAAGTAATTATAATTACATATTAGAGTACAAATTGCTACAGGAATAAAAGTTTGAATTTATTAGATACTGGGGAGTTAAATTTCTGAAGGCAGTTAGCCTTGCATGCAGAGACTAGTTTCGATAAACACAATTTTTTCTCCATCAGCATGGCTAGAACAAAAAAAGGTACAAACAAGATAACGTCATACAAGAACCAAGAGACAAGAGACAAATAACCTGGCAAGGGTGGGGGCAGAAATAATTTTAAACCAGGAGTTACCATGGCCGAGAAAACAACCAATTGCCACTTCGCAAGTCGGATAACAGGGAAGCTGTTCCTGAAATTGTTAGCTTTGTCACAGATTCATAGCATTAATTTTAACTAATTTATAAATAACTTTACCTTAGAGCTGATATTACAAATATTATAACAATTAGTAGAAATTAACAACTTTTTTTAATCTTCTGCACTAAGATCAGCAAGGGATATCAATTACATGACAATGCTTTTTCTTTATTTATAAGTGCTATGAGGGCTAGCTGGGCAGATAAGCAAATAAACAAAAGTCATTTGTAATAAGCAAATGTGCAATGCGTCTGGCAAATGTCTAGGAAGGGACATAATATCGGTGTTGGAATGTGGTCAATAATCCTAAAAGCCCAAAGACAGATAAGGGATCTAGCAAACAGCACAAGATGATGGGAGGACCCAAGGTGGACCATGAAGTTGTCAATCACTAATTATGTACGTACAGGATTAGATGTGTAGGTCAGAATGGGTGTGGCAAGCAATGATGTCAACGTTGCATGTAACCATTATAACATGCTATATATAAATATCCTGTACTTTATTGAGAAAGGAAGAGTGTCACTGACCTCCGATCTGAGCTGTATTTAAGACAGCAACTGCATTGCACGTGAAAGCTAGATTCAGAGTGGTCTCTGGCCTCTCCCATATGTAGTAAAGGACCTCCACTAAAGATAGATTTGTACTGCTGAAGATGGGCCTCGGTTCCTCTAAAATCCTTCTCCCACACAAACCCTGAAGCCTACTCCAACAGCTAAAAGATAAATCAGTGCTAATCTTTGGGCCTCAACTCCATTTCCCGCTCACCTCCCTAAATCCCAGATTCCTTGACAAGTTAGTAACCTGCCTAAGTGGCCTTAATTCTTTTCTCTATTCTTTACTGGGACTTGATCATCATTGTTAAGGCCAGCATTTATGGCCCAACTTTAATGCCCTTTACAGAGTGGCTTGCTGGGCCATTTCAGAGGATAGTTGAGTCAGCCCTCTACTGTGGAATTGGAGCTACATGTAGGCCAGATTTCCTTTACTAAAAACTCATGCATTCACCAATGTCATTCAACGATAATCACCAAGTTTCATGATCATGATTGAGATTTGCTTTGAATTCCAAAAAATTATATGAAATGCCATCATGGGATTTGAAACCATCTGCTAAATGCACTAAGCCAAAAAGAACAGAACAGCAGATGCTGGAAATCACAAACAAAAACAGAAATTGCTGGAGAAACTCAGCAGGTCTGGCAACATCTGTGCACAGAAAGCAGAGTTAACATTTCAGGTTCAGTGACACTTCTTTGGAAGTGTTTTTAGCTCAGAAAAGGTTGGTGTATATGCTAGAGCTGTCAGATGGGCCAGGGGAGGGCAGAGTAAATGCTCACTGGAAGTGGTGCCCAGAGAGCAAGAAGGAAAAGGAACAATTGGGAATTCTAAAAGATCAGCCTGGAGAGAGTCAGCAGCTGCTAATGGGGACCATAAGTGGCTGACAATGGGTTGTTTGTGGTAGCAGCTCTTGTGACAACAGATTTGGTGTATGGAGGTTGGGTTAACGACATGAGAGAAGGTGCTCAAGTCCTAAAATTATTAAACTCAATATTCCATCCAGAAGGCTGCAGGTTCTCCAAGTGGAAAACAAAATGCTGTTCTTCCAGCCTGCACTAAACTTCACTGGAGCACTGCTCCAAACCAGAGTTAAGATGTTGGCCAGAGAACACCATAGGGTGTTCAAATGGCAGACAACAGGAAGCTCAGGTCATTGAGGACAAAATGCAAGTGTTTTGCAAAGCAATTGACCAGTTTGCATTGCATCTCCACAATGCAAAGTAACCCACACTGTACACAGCAAATTATAGTAGACTAGATCGAGTGAAGTGCAGATAAATTGTTGCTTCATGTGGAAGGTATGTCTGGAGACTGGAGGCTCGGGTTGGACTGGAACAAAATTTTCCACATACACTACTTCCATGAACGCACCTTCGAGTTGATGCAAGTGAAAGGAGTTAGAGAACTTGTTCAAAGTGAGAACGTGCTTGACCGGGCAGAGAAGGGTGGTAAAGGATGGGGATGTTTCAAGTCGTTTTTTTTCTAGGAAGAAGCAGAGAGCCCAGATACAATTCTGATGCGGAATGGGCAAATAAAGAGAGAGATTGCATATTCCTGAAGCATTAGCTTGGGCCTCCGGATTGTTTACCCAGTGACACTATTGTCAAATACGTCACTGGAAGAAAACATAAGGCCAACTTAAAAAAGTGAAGCTCCTTGATTTTTTTTTTAAAAAAAGGAATGGATGCGCAAGATCAACTCAAGGAGCTTGCAACAGTTTGGGGATAACTGATATCAATCTACACAGGTCAAATTAAATGCTCTTCTGGTGTAAAAAAAGTTACATTAAATAATCACAGTATAAAATGTCCAACCAGATACAGAGCAATGTGCAAAATGACATTTGACATATTTAGCGTTCTGAGCCACTTCATCATCTAATCTGAAGGATTATTTCTCTTATGAGAAGACTGTCAGTTACTGATGATACTGCTTACCATTTATAACTGATCTTTAATAACAATTTCTTGAAGAAATGTCACTGAAACATTGTCATTGTCAATCTTTCAAATAGCTTTCCTACTCTCAAAATGAAACAAAAATCACATTCACAACGCCTCGCAATACAAGTTCAAAACACAGAGGTCAATAAACATCAGAAAGAGCAGTCTTTTTCAACGGTGATCCCATAACACCAAAACTACTAACCTAAAGCTGCAAAAATGCACCGGTGTAATTCTAACAATTCTTGATTTTATTTTAGTCTTGTGCAGTTGACGTTTATATTTCTGTTCTCACTTATATCTCATTTTTTCTCAACCACATTCCATACTGACCCAATTTTGTTTTTATCCCGGCTTTGATTGCCCACACGACTTGTGGATTTAATGTACAGGTGGCGGTGTAACTCATCAATTAGCACCAAATGCATGTTCAATTTCTTGCTGTGGAGCTCTAGACGCAGATCGCTCAGTCCTTCCACCTGCAGCAGCTGTCCCTCCAAAGAATCTACTGCAGAGACCTAAGACAGAAAACAAGAAGACAAAACAACACAACTGTGATTTTTGATTCCTATGTACCATTATTAACATCATCATTAATACTCCAAAGCTTGGGCCACCATGGCACAGTCTAAAACCCTGATTTTCCCCTGGGCAACACTTTGATTCAGCTCCTCATTATGTAATAACTACTGACACTCATTAAGATTTATGCAGTCCCTCATTTGATTGGACACATTGGGTATTGAGAGACAGGATATAGATCTATTCACATTTATCAGGTGAATAATCTATTTCAGCTACCAAGTGAGGACCCCAGCATCACAGATAGTGGGCTTCAAACAATTTGATTCACTCGACATAATATTAAGAAATCACTTAAGTTGTTGGAGCCGCACACATTTAGGCAAGTGCAGAGGACTCCCTCACACTCCTAAATTCTACGCTGGACATGGTGAACAGATTTTGGGGAGTTAAGAAGTGAGTTGCACACTGCAGAATTCCCAACCTCTGACCTTTTTTCGGTAGCGCAGTATGTACACAGCAGTTAAGTTTCTGGTCAATGCTAAGTCCCACTGTTTTGATGGGAAAACAGTGATAGTATGGTCTTGGATGTGAAGGGGACATGATGACGACATTCTGTTTTGGTCTTTGACAGGCATTAAAAATGTGATATTCACATCACATGTCAGCCAAAGCCCAAATGCTGCTCAGGTCTTTCTGAACATGGGCATAGGCTGTTTCAATATATCATTTGTACATGGCTCTGAACACGAATATTCAACATTCCCACTAACCATTACATGAAGCTTTCAGACATGTAGAAAAAAAAGAGAGAGTGTAATGTTGGGTTCCAGAGGCATACACAGACAGAATTTCAATTGACACATTTCTACCTCTGCAACATGTTGAGACCATCACTATTTTTCTTGTAGTTTTCAGTTTTGGTTTGGAACTGAGAGTTTAAGTTGAGAATTGAATTTTGACCAGTCTGCTTTAAAAGAAAAGAAAAGGCAGATTTTTGCTCTTGGGACCTGGCCCGGAAAAATAATACAGGTTAATTACTAGTTAATGCTCGAAGGGCAATGCAGACGGTTTGACATTGAGGTGTTGTCAGGGCCTGGCAGTTGGTTAGATGTTAAATTGATCAAATGGAGGGAGGACTGATGATGGGCAGCCTTCTACAAAGAATGATACAAGACAAAAAAAGAGGAAAAAAAAAAAGAAGTTTGAACTGGTTCTGTTTTGGGCAGAAGGCAGTTTTGTTTTAGAAGTTTCCAGACTGGGGTTACGTGCTCTCCCATTATTATCCAGTCACTGGTTTGTTTAGAGTTTGAAAAAAGAATCCCAATCTGTAAGAAATAAGTACAAGTCTTCAGAGATCTGCAGACGCCGGTTGCATTGATGGGTGACTTTGGATTTCAAGCAAGGTAAACAATCATATATGTCTATAATATAACCCACCATCCAAGGCCTGGTATTCAGCATTGAAAAACAGTTATCAAACTGGCAAATTATGATACTTGTACTTTCTTTCTTATTGATCATCTTTCAACTGTGTCTCTATGAGACTGGGGGCTTACGCTTAAAAAAGATTGGGCTTAGATCATTTATCATGGTTCTGCTAATGTTACATGCTTAATAATATATCGTTAATTTTTGTTTACATTATAAACTTGGTGTCCAAGATCCATCATTTGCAAAGTTTGGTTATGAACAACTGAATAAATTTCAGGCTCATTAAGTGTTTTAATTTTACTGTCTTGCTAAGCCAGTGATACCGAGCCTATGTTGGTTTAGCAAGCTACCTCTCTACCATAACAAACAAGGTAGCTTAATACAATCCACCCGAGGGATACACAACAAACGTAAAACTTAAAATGACAACTTTTTAAAAAAAAAAAAAAAAAAAACACTTTCCACAACACACAAGCTGGCTGACAAGACAGACAGCATGCCAAAGAAAATTATTTCCGAGAAGAATGGCCTGGACAGAGTGGATGTTGGGAAGATGCTTCCATTGTAGGACAGACTACGACCCGAGGGCACAGCCTTGGAGAGTAAAGGGAAGACCCTTTTAGAACGGAGAGAAGGAGAAACTTCAGCCAGAGAGTGGTGAATCTATGGAATTGACTGCCACAGAAGGAAGGGTATACAGGCCAGGTCATTGACTACATTTTGACTGAGATAGATAGGTTCTTGATTATCAAGGGTTATAAGGAGAAAGCAGGAGAATGGGGTTGAGGAACTTATCAGCCATCATTGAATGGCAGAGCAGACTCGATGGGCCAAATGGCCTAATTTCTGCTCCTACGTCTTATGGTCTTAAAGAATGAATAGTTCTGCAGAAGCGATTTTTCTTTTTACTTCTCACGGGACCTGGGCTTCACTGGCTTTTATTCCCTGTCCCTAGGTGTCCTGGAGAAAGCAATTGCGAGCTGCCTTCTTAACCTGCTGCAGTCTATATGCTGCAGGTGGACCCACAAATGATGTTGCGGAAGGAATTCCAGGATTTTGACCCAGCGACAGTGAGGCAATAATACTATGTTCAAGTCAGGATGGCGAGTGGCTCGGAGGGCAACTTGCAGTTGGCAGTGTTCCCATGTAACTGCTTCCCTTGTTCTTCTAAATGCAAGTTGTCATGAATTTGGAAGGTGCTGTGTAACAATTTTTGGCAATTTTCTGCTGTGTATCTCGTAGACAGTATACACTGCTGCGACTGAGCTTGGGTTGTGGGGAGAGTGGATGCTTCTGGATGTGGTGCCCATCAAGTGGGCTGCTTGGGCTGGATAGTGTCAAGATTCTTTAGTGTTGTTGGAGCTGCACTCATCCAGGCAAGTGGGAAACATTCCATCACACTTCTGATTTGTGGCTTGTAGATGGTGGACAGGCTTTGCGAAAGTCAGGTAGCAACTTACTTGCAACAGTATTCCTCGCCTCTGACCTATTCTTGTAGCCACTGTATTCATACAGTGAGCCCAGCTGAGTTTCTGGTTCACGGTAACCCCAAGGCATTGACAGTCAGAGATTGACTGATGACAATGCCATTGCAGTGCTGAAATTATCTCTTTTTGAAGATGGTTATTGACGGGCATTTATGTAGCATGAATGTTACTTGCCATTGGTCAGCTCAAGCCTGGATATTGTCCAGGTCTTGTTGCATTTAGACACAGACTGCTTCATTATCTTAGGAGTTGCGAATGGTGCTGAGCATTGTACAATTATTGGTAAACATTCCAACTTCTGACCTAACATTAAAGGGAAGGTCATCAATAAAACATCAATTGGCTCAATGATGTCTTTCCACAGTGATCAGATTGCCCAATCAGAAGAAGCTTGGACAAGATTTCTTCCATAACTACATAAATTGACAACTAACTATTGAAAGAGCAGTTCTGATCATGTTCTATGAATTCACCTCCCTTCAATAAAACAACAGAGATGCACCAAAGGCTTCGGCACATCACTTAGCATCTGGAACTTCCTTGATGGAGTCATACAGCTGCAAGCTGATAACTTCAATAAGTATCACCATTTCAGCATAGTGTATTAACTAGGATAAAGGAAAGTAATTAAAACGGTGGTAAGTCAAGTCAAGTCAATATAAAGCATGTATTTATGTTTGTCACCAAAACAGACGTAAATTAATTTACACAACCTCCCCTCAGAACCACAAACCAAGAGAGTTTGTTATGGATGTATTAGTTGGGTAGATAAGAGGTGAACCAGAAGATGTAGTTTGCCTGGATTTTTTGGCATGGAAACGTATCAGATGAACATCTGGCAGCATCTGTAGAGAAAGAGAGTTGACTTTTCAATTCCTATGACACTTCATGACTACATGAGTTGATGATGAAGGGATGTTTGCAGAAGAAAAAAAAAGGAGAACAGGCTTGTCCAGTCTTGAAAGGCCAAATAAACTGCAACTCAGATAAAAGTAATTCATTGCACTGTTGCATCAAATGGCTGTCAGTCCTTTGCAGCCCTGCATGCAGCAAACTGGATACTCTCACTCTCTGGTTTGGTACACGTTGAATAAGTTTGCTCTTTAAACAGCCTATACCATTTCTTTTTGAAAATCCACTATTGCTTCCATTTGCAGAATCCTTTTCTTAGTCATTGCTCCATTTAAGTCAAAGATACCAATTACTTGGCTAATCAGTCTCTTAATATGTCTCATCACCTTCAAACGATGACTACAGATGGAATCCCAGGTCTCTGTTCCAAGTCAGAAGTTACACAACACCACCAGGTTATAGTCCAACAGATTAATTTGAAATCTCAAACTTTCAGAGCTTAGCCCTTCGTGAGGTAAGGTCATTACCTGACGAAGGGGCTACGCTCCAAAAGATTGTGATTTCAAGTAAACCTGTGGGACTATAACCTGGTGTTGTATGACTTCAGACTTTGTCCACCCAAGTCCAACATCAACACCTCCACATGATGTCTACCAACTGGTCCAATACACACTCTGGAACTTGCTATTAAGTTGACATTGCCACGAACCATTTTGTCTGACCAAATGGATCACCTTGTGCTTCTGTCTACTGGTAGTCTATGGATTCTGCTACCCCATCTGCATCAGGATACAGACAACTGATATCACTCCATTTGCAACACTTTCAATTTTGCTATAAATTGAGTAACTTTGGAAGTTTACTTGGCATTCCAAGATTCAAGTCATTTATAGATCACAAAAACAAAAAGCAACAGTCCTTGCCTCAGGGAATACCACAGTTTGCTATCCTCCCATGCAAAGTAACATTCAGGACTGAGAAGACGACAAGTTTCTTCACATAATTAGATATGAATCTTCAATTGTTGACATGAGAGGATTGTGGATATTCCACTACCAAGTACATCTAAGGCCTGGTTAGAATTTCAGTGTCTCAGGAAATCCAAGTATATAGGGAGTCAGGGACTAAGCGGAATTTACAGTCCAAGATTTGATACAATTGCTGTTAATATTGAAGAAGTTTTCAGTCTACTCCCACTCTGACATTGGTTTTGATGCATTACCAAGAAAACTGTTATTGAATTGATTTTGCTCTTAAAACAAGAAAGACCTTTTTGATTCTTTTGGATGTGAGCATTGCTACCAAGGACATCGTTTATTGCACATACAAAATTGCCCTTTCAAATGTTGTGTTCAACAGCTTTCTGGAACAACTGTAGCTCATCAACTACCAGTACATCCAGTGCTATCTGGAAGTGAGCTCCAGGATATTAATGGCACTGAACAAATAGCAATATAGTATCACACCAGGGTGAGATGTGGCTTTGAGGGGAACTTACAAATTGTGATGTTCTCTGCTACATTCATCCTTCCAGGTGGTCGAGGCTGTGGATTAGGAAGGTGCTGTAGAAGGGGCCCTGGTGAGTTACTGCAAAGTTTTGCTTATTTTTTTGGGTCAAATGGTGGCCATGTCCACCATTGGAAAAGGGAGAAAATGTCAAAAGGATAGATGAGCTGTTGATCAAGAAGTCTACAATGTTCTGGACTCTTTGGTTGGAGTGTTGTTGGATCCAATCAAGTGCTGAGTATTCCATCACACTCCTGACTTGTGCATTATAAATGATAGTCAGGCATTGGGGCAAGTTATCGGTTTCACAATTCAGTCTCGGACTTGCTCTTGTAACCATACAAGAATTAAGTCTCTGGTCAATGGTGTCCTGCCAGATGTATACAATGGCAGATTCAGTGATGATAATGCTATTGAATTGGCAAGCAGAGGTGACTAGATTCTCTGTTGGTGCAAACTGGCACTAAATGAGCCAAAACAAGAACATTTCTGAAATTTGGCTGGACCACTTAACATCCACTATGAATGTAATGATTGGAACAAGGTCAGGCAGGTGACTGCCTGACCATCAGCTGCCCAAGTGGGGCATGTTAACCTGGTGCAATCAGGGAGTCCTGGCTGACAAACAGGAGTGTCAGGGGCACTGTTCACTCTTGGAGCCAGCACCAAAGTAGTTGAGTCAGTACCCTCGACCGTGCACGTGTAAATAAAGGGTAACTTGGTGACGGGCTATCGGCCTTCATAAAGTTATTCCAGTGGCAGCGAGAGAAAAACATGGCCCTGAAGAGCCTCATTCACAACAGTCATTCATTTGAGGTAAACACCTCTGGCATCATGCCGGTATTTGGAAAGTTTGACTCGATTGATCCTGTCGGAGACTGGGCCCAGTATGTGGAAAGAACATGTTATGTCTTCTAGGCAACTGATATTGTGGCAGACAAAAAGCAATGAGTAATTCTCCTGACATTGTATGGACCAACAGCTTTTATGGTAATTAGGAGCCTAACTTTCCTTGAAGCACCAGATACTAAAACCTTCCAAGATTTGACAGATACAGTTAAGGAATCTTACAGCCCCAAAACTCCTCTAATTCAAAGACGCAATTGGTTTTATTCAGCAGTTTCACAACCAGGGGAATCAGTATTGGGATTTTTGACCAGGTTGAGACGACTGGCAGAGGCATGTAATCTTAGTTTAACCCTAAGGTGAGATGCTGAGACTATGTGGGATTAATGATAGGATCATGCAAAAGCACCTACTCGCTGAAGCCCAACTGGACTTCAAACAGGCACAAGTGGCATCAATCGTTAGAAAACGCAGCAAGTGGGGCTTATGAATTATAGTATTTTCCAACAGAATTAGCAACCTCGAGGGCAAATGCTGAACAGAGGAACCCTAGGTCAGCCCACAGTAAAAACCTCAAAACAAAGCCAAGCCTCAACCAAATGGTTAAAATTTGAGGGGGATCCAGGCAAGCAGGTTACTGCTGAAATGCAGACTCAAGACAGCAAAAGTCCCAGTAGGACTGAATTGACCAAGAGAATTTATAGGCCACTATCCAGGAGAGTGCACACTCTGGAAAGGCCACCTACATCTGTTTTGGCTGAGTTAAATTGCTTAGCAACATCCAAATCAAAATGAACATTTGGTTAAATGGTCACCTGGCTCTGAATGAGGTTGATACCGGTGCAGCTGTATCAGTGATTGCAGTACCAATCTTGACCAAAATTTGCTCTGGACTCCAACCCTTAAGTTTAAGTTTACGCAAGGCCTCAGCCAGGCTGAGAACCTATACCAGGGAACCCAACTGATTAAGAGTACTACTTTGGTTCCAGTCTCTTATGAGAAGCAGCAGGTTCAGTTACCATTGACTGTAGTAAAAGGCTCAGGCCCAAGTTTGCTGGGGCAAAATTGGTGACGATTCAAGTGGTGTGGCTCAAATTTTGCCATTAGAAAATGGCTGCCTGAGCGAATTCCTAATTAAATATGCAAAAGTTTTTCCAGATGGACTGGGGACCATCTGTAGAAAAAGCCCAACGTTGTGATTTAACCCTTCCTTTTCCTGAGCTCTACCCATAATGCCTCATTGCAAGATTCCTCTGATGTATCCTCCCTCAACCCAGCTGTGATGTGATCCTAATCAGCAATTCAACTCCCCCCACCCCTTTGTTTTCTTTTCTGTCCCATCTAAAACAGCGATATCCTGGAATGTTAAGCTGCCAGTCCTGCCCCTCCTTTTAACCGTGTCTCTGTAAAGGCAATAACATCATAATTCCATGCGGTAATCCACGCTCTTAGTTCATCGGTCTTACCTGTTATACTTGCGTTGAAGTAAATGCACTCCAGACCTCCAGTCCCTCCGAGCCCCCCGACACCCTTCTGCCTGCCCTTACTCTGCGCTATGTGTACCTCAGTCTCCTTTGTC
>NC_063353.1:37674038-37697708 GCF_021869965.1 Rhincodon typus
TACCCGTTCTGAGGAAGGGTCACCGGACCCGAAACATTAACTCTGTTTTCTCCTCCACAGATGCTGCCAGACCTGTTGAGCTTTTCCAGCAACTTTGTCTTCATAATGTAAACAATGTAGGAATTACAATGTCAAAACCTAAGCATGCTTCACAAGTAAAATTACTCAAATTAATTTAAGTGGGGAAAAAGAAAGGAAATTCAAGGATGCAATCCACGAAGTATTAATTACAATCTTCAGGTGCTTGTATAAATTACCTGTATTCTTTTAGGCAGGAAGGTAGTTTTTGGAAAGAAAAAAAAAAGTTGTTCATAAAAATGCATAAATTCAAGAAGTACCAAAATACAGTTTTTGTTTCCCCATCTGTTTCAGTGAGAACATCTTAAAATGTTTATGGTGCACATGTCTGCAATAGAACTTAATCGACTTCATTTCTGAACACTTTTTGTGGCAAATTCCACGTAACAAAGTACAGTGCAATAAAGAAGTGATTTTGAGAATGCTGCATGAAACTTACTTCACACATACAAAGAACAGTTGCAGTAAAAGGTAACTGCCTTAATAAAAAGCAGGCAAGATTTCCTTCCTCCTCTTCCAGTTTCATCATTAGCTATGAGGCAACACTGGAAGTACAACAAAATGCAAAATAAGCAAGTGCTTACAAAAAAAAAGCTCTCTTCAAGCATGTCCCTGTTTGGGCTTCAAAACAGATTAATTAAAAGCACAAAGCCAAAAATAAATTCTTTCAATAGGTGGAGTCTCATATGACCCAAAATTCTGCACCTTATTGGTGCTGCTATCTGATGCAGTGACAGCAATTTATAAAATTAGAATACCTTGCAAGAGACAGTTTTTCTTTTGGAACTAGCAACTGATTTTGAAGGTTAACTTCTATACCTGGAAAATCACGAAAGCTCTTCAAGTTGAAAATAAAGTACTGCATATTTTTGAGATTCTTTGTGAAACAGTGTTATGACACAAAGACAGATAGCCAAATTAAAAATCAGCCTACCTGTCCCAGTATTTGCAACAATAAAATTAAAAACAGTGACCTTCAAAATTGACCCTAATATTTCCTAACCATACTTTTTGAATAACAAATACCAGACACCAAGTTTATAGCTTAAAACAAAAGAATTAACAATTTACTAATAATGCAGTAGTTTTAACAGAACAAAGTTAAATCACAAGATAATCCAATAAATGTCAAGGATTTCAAACCCTAACCTCCTTCAATTCTCTCCCACCAACTCATACAAAGACAGACAGACAGACATAATGAAGGGATAAATCAAAGAGGAAAAACAAGATGCGCCTGGCCAGTTCACTTAAGTCATCTGCATGATCCGTCATCTCACAGACCCATGAGGTTGGATCTTGCTTGGTTTCTCAAGACACAGCATATGCCAATAGTTTCCATAGGAATACTCCATTTAACACTTGAAAGTTCAGAGAATAGAATCTGTTTTAAGTTGATAATGGGAGGATAACCAAGGATTGGTCATATCTCAGTCCTTTTGCAAAACACAATTCAAAACTATTTCAAACTTTGATTTATCTTTGGTGGACTGATCAGACTCGGCTACATCATGACAACTTTCCAATGATCATTTTGTATTACACCAGAGACCACTTGGATTTCAACAGCTCATTTCCAAAAAAAGCACAAAACTGATTTTTAGACTAATTGTTTTTTCCTTCCTTAAGCTCAAACTTGAACAACAGTTTACACATGATGAATGTGAGAGTCCCTTCTGCGTCCGCCAATGTTGAAGGAATTATTTCACAATTGTGCAGCTGCCAGCATTGTTAAAGTAGGTCCACTTAGTGATCCAACAATTGCTGGTCATGAACTTCTCTTAGTTAGCTGACTATTCTCAAACACTGGGTAGATAAACTGCAGACTGAATTGCTTGCCAACTGTTAGCCTGTTTGCTTGATATATCTGACAGCAAATGAAATCATATCTCCAGGAGTTACATTTCAAAAGGACTAATAATTGGATTAGATGGGGATCAGGACTTTGAGCTTTGCCATCATCCATAACAAAAAAAATGCTGGAAATAGTCAGTAGGTAAGGCCTGCACAGAGAGAAACAAAGTTGGCATTTCAAAGCAATAAACTCTTTATCGAACTGGGAAAGTTGTTCAAATCTTTCCTCATAACTGATGTATGTCATCCTGAGCAGCATTCTTGACAACCTCTTCTGCACTCTCCAATGCATTCAAATTTTTCTTCAAGTGTGCTGCTCCAGAGCTGTTAAAAAAAAATTCAACTGAGGTATAACCAATGTCCTATACAAATTCAGTGTAACCTCCTTGTTCATGTACATGCCACACCACTGAAGAAACCTAGAAACTATCCTTTTATAAATAGATCTCTTTACATGCCTATCAGTTTTAATGACTTACACATATTCATGGAGGTCTCATTGCTCCTGACACTTTTCAAAACAGTATGGATTATTTTTATTGTCTCTCCAAGTTCCAAGTGGACCTACTTTAACAATGCTGGCAGCTGCACAATTGCTAAAACTGATCACCTCAAACTGCTCCACTTAGAATTTGATCTGCCACCAAACCACCCGCTCCAATTTGTCAATGAAGTTCTACACTACATTTTGAAGTTCTACACCTCAGTTTACAAAACTTGCATGTTTTGTGATGTCCAGAAACTTGAGCACCAGCCAGTTTACCTGGTTTTGATAACAATACTCTTTCAGTTCTGGTATCAGCAGAATCTCCTGGTATCTCATATTCTCCATCTTGCAAAAGTCAAAGTGGAAGCAATGTGCATATATATTAAGTGTGCTTTAAACACATTTCTATACTGATTTTAAATGAAAAAGCTTTCGTGGGGTTTGAATGTCACTGACTGGGCCAGCATTTGTTGTCCCATGCTAATTGCCCTCAAGAGCATGGTTGTCCACTGCTTTCTTGAACTGTTGCAGTCCTTGGAGTATAGACATCCACAATGCTGTTTGGAAGTGAATGTCAGGATTTTGGCTGAGCAGCAGTGAAGGAAAGATGATATAGTCCCAAGCCAATGTTGTTGCTCTAGAGGAATTATGGTCCCCACGCATCTGTTGTCTTTGTCCTTCCAGTTGAACCGGTATATTCTCCAATGCAATACCTATACCAATCAGCACTGTCCCTGCATACAATATAAATGCTGGTTTTCCCCTTTATGCTAGTATTCTTACAAATTGTACTGATGAGCGAGCAATAAAAAGCTCTAACAAAATGTGGCTTTTTTCACAAATACTCTGAATGAAATTTCTCTTATCAAATTATATTTCTTCCAGAATACTTGGTTTGCACATTTTATGGTTTATTGAATTGCACTTCTAATTTTCATGAAGTATTTTTCTATACCCAGAGATTTCTTTGCTCCGCCACCTAGAGTCACAGGTGTACAGCATGGAAACAGACCCTTCAATCCAACTCATCCAAATATCCTAAGTCAATCTAGTCCTATTTGCCAGCATTTGGCCCATATCCCTCTAAACCTTTCCTATTCACGCACCCATCTAGATGCCTTTTCAATCTTGTCATTGTACCAGGCTCCATCACTTCCCTCTGGCAGCTCATTCCATGCATGAACGACCCTCTGCGTGAAAAAGCTGCCCCAGAGGTCCCTTTTAATTCTTTCCCCTCTCCCCTTAAACCTAGGGATAAGACCTTGGCTATTCGCTCTATCTATGCACTTCATGATTTTATAAACCTCAAAAAGGTCACCACTCAGCCTCCAACACTCCAGGGCAGGGCAGCATGGTGGCTCAGTGGTTAGCACTGCTGCCTCACAGCACCAGGGGCCTGGGTTCAATTCCCCCTCGGGTGACTGTGGAGTTTGCACTCTCCCATGTTTGCGAGGATTTCCTCCAGGTGCTCTGGTTTCCTCTTACAGTCCAAAGATGTGCAGGCTAAGTGGACTGG
This sequence comes from Rhincodon typus, assembly GCF_021869965.1. Taxonomy (NCBI): domain Eukaryota; kingdom Metazoa; phylum Chordata; class Chondrichthyes; order Orectolobiformes; family Rhincodontidae; genus Rhincodon; species Rhincodon typus. The sequence continues at coordinate 37,677,974 of NC_063353.1, forward strand.
CCATAGTGTTCAGGGATGTGTACATCAGGTGGGTTTGGGGAATGGGTCTGGGTAGGATGCTCTGATGGTCGGTGTGGACTTGTTGGGCTGAAGGGCCTGTTTCCACACGGTAGGGATTCTGTGGAAAATAGCCCCAGCTTATTCAGCCTGTCCCTACTGCTCAAACACTCCAACCCTGGCAACATCCTTGTAAATCTTTGCTGAACCGTTTCAAGTTTCATAACATTTGTCATGGAGCAGGGAGACCAGAATTGAACACATTATTCCAAAAATATCAAAACCAAAGTCCTGTACAGCCACATTATGAACCCCCCCCACCAACTCCTATACTCAAAATGTACTGACCTTAGTTTGAAAATTAAATGCCTAACACTGGATGATCCATTGACTCGACCTGCTGCACCTATCTATATTGAAATGCATTCAGCACAGACATGGTCAGTTCTGCGAGTTCAAGATCATATCTGTTTAATCACAGTCCTCATTCACATTTTTAAAAATGCCGATCCTTACTTTCCATGCCAAAAGAAATATCAGCTTGCTTAGATGGAAAGTTTAAGGCTAGTATCAAAATTGAAGAGCCACTATTTTTACACTACAGTTAAAATACAGAAAGAATTAGCTTAACTAACTCTTGAAACACTTAACAAAACAATATATTTTTTATTAACTATTACTAAGTAACTGTTCCAAAATAGGAACATCCCATATACACACCCATGCCAAAAGCAAAGTCAGTAAAATTGATTGTCTCATATGCAATTCTATCAGCAGGAAGAGAACCCCAGCTTTTAGCCGTAACAGAGTGAGGAATAAGAGCTTCCACATCCAGCTTCAAGACCCAAACACCTGCAGAAGGCTAAAACTAAAAATCCTGGTTCTATGGGAGCTTGACCCCACCCATTCAGGCTGCTTCTATTATTCCAACATAAAAAATTCTAAAGTCTCAAGCTGTTTACTTTACTAGCTTTGAGCAGACTGCTCGGTAGTTTCAGGTCTGCTGACCCTTCCTCAGGGCTGAGTTCTGGGGAAGGGTCACCGGACCCAAGTGTTAACTCTGATTTTTTTCTTCACAAATGCAGCCAGACAAGAACGGAAAAAAAAATACACCTCTGAAAGCCATAGTATCATTCCAACAGGGATTAATTTTATATACCATCGCAAAGATTGTATCCAACATCCGAGGTGATTACCGAGAAAACCAAATGGCTGCCAGCAAATACACAGACAGTGGCATCAGCTGGCTCCAACCATAAAAGTGCCACTGGTGTCATCACACTAATATGTGAGCATATACAGCAAGACGAGCACATCATCAATATAGTTCCAGGGAAGCAGTCAGTCACTTCCTCAGTCCTGGAGAGATGGCTGACTGTAGGAAGGTAATAGAGGTGGCCTCAAGCCCTACTTGTGACCCCACAGAAAACCCAAAATGGGATAGGTGCATTCAATCACTTATGAAATGTGTCAGCTCTATGTTTGTGTGCACACACCCCTTGCACCACCTAGAGGTGGCATTGATACAATTCAGCTCTCTCGACATCAATCTTTGCAGTTAAAAATAAAGGACCTGTATAAAGAAAGAATGAATTTGTACTAAGGTATGGATAAAAACCTGGCCAATTTTCTCCAGGTGGCAATGCAATCAGGTACAATTCTGCAAAACTCTCTACAAAGTTCAGAACTAAAAGCAACCTTGCTTACATCCGATATTTTCCAGTCTACCTGAATCCATCAGTAGGAACATGACATGCATTTATAACCAAACATCACTTGTTTAAAAAAAATTGAGATTTTTGAAACCTTTGTCAGTAATTGTTTCCATTCAAATAACAGAGCAAGTTCAAGAATCCTGAGGTCTACTCCTGCTCACAATACACTTCGATAACAGTTAGCAATTCATCAGAATCCTTGGCTATCAAGTGTTCCATATGCACAGATTACCAAGCAACTCAAACAAACTTCCATTCACATTTTAGGCAAGTGGCCCAGGGTACCTACCAGCATGTCTGTGGCATGAAGATAATGTTTGCTTGCCATGCATCGCTCCAGCTTTTGTGGCACCTGTTTGATGTCCTCGATTTCATCAAGCAGATTTAGGACATGCTTGTGTTCAATACCTTCAATCCAAAGCTTGCGTAGCTCATCCCTTTTGCAGTGGAGCAGCATTTTGCATGAAAGCAGATTCTCCTTCACCTGCTTGATTTTGTTACGTGAGCTGGTGATACGTTCCGTGATACTTTGGTACGTCCTGATGGCTGTGGTAAGTTCTGTATAGTGCTGTACAATCAATTCATCTAAATCACGGTCGCATTTCTCATAAGCTTCCTCAAGACGGCCCTTCTCAGCTTCTCGATCATGAATATCATCACTTGTTGACAGAGTTCTATAAAAACATGTAGAAAAAGTAGAATTAAGAGCATTTTCACTTGTGTATCACAGTGAATGACAAAGAACATTTGCCAGTGATACCTGAATCTGACCAGAATAGTAAGTGGGCTTTTTCATTTTAGATGTTGCAAAAAGCTAAATTTTGCTGTTGACCATGTTCAGTAATTATTCTTGATAAGCAGTGTCAGTAAGATATAAAAAAAATTTAGAATGTTTCATTTTTCTGTATACCCACAAGACAAACATACTGCACCGTATATGAAATATTTCTAAAAGTCATGGAGCATTTGCATAAAGAACTGAACATTCCTACAAACCCATAGTCACCAACCTACAATCACAAGTTGCTGTACAGGATAATATGTTAGATATTTGCATGGTCTTCCCCAGGAACTTTCATTTTAATGGCACAAACTGGATTTTTGCAAAAAAAAATAAAATAAAAAAAAACTTAATTGCCATTGTGCGCTCATTAACTGCTTGTACCCCAACCATACTGCTATTACACTTTTCAATTTTAACATATTAACAGAGTTGAACACAAAATCAAACAAACCTTCAAGTTGATTTTCTAAATCATGCTTAGATACAAACTATACATTTTTGGCACCTGAAAATTTATGTTGCATGCGAAAGAAAAAACAAAACAAAAAAAAAAAAATCACACTGACCTTTCTCAAAAGTGGACTACAATACTGTAGTTTTTTTATTCACAGGATGTATGGGATGAGGAATGAGTGGCACTCGCCAAGCAATCAACTTCCAAATCCAATAAACAAATATTGTTAGAAATTTAACTCAATTGTCACAGACTGCAAGTGACATTCACGCCACACAAATGCCAGAGACAAATTAACGAATGACCCTTGACATTTAATGGTGTTACCATCACCGAATCCCCCAATATCAACATAATGGGGATTACCATTGAACAAAAACAATTGGATTTACGATAATCAAGAGTGGGTCGGTTGCTAGGAACATTGCAGCACGTAACTCACCTCCTTACTCCCCAAAGCCCATATACAAGGCACATGTCAGGAATATGATGAAATATTCTCCATTTGCCTGAATGAGCACAGCTCCAACACATGCATCCTGACACTATTCACAACAAAACAGTCCACTCGATCTGCACCTGGGGCAGCATGGTGGTTCAGTGGTTAGCACTGCTGCCTCACAGCACCAGGGACCCGGGTTTGATTCCATCCTCGGGCGACTGTGTGTGGAGTCTGCACATTCTCCCAGTGTCTGTGTGGATTTCCTCTGGGTGCTCCAGTTTCCTCCCACAGTCCAAAGATGTGTAGGCTGGGTGGATTGGTCATGCTAAATTGCCCGTAGTGTTCAGGGATGTGTAGATTAGGTGGGTTATAGGGATAGGTCTGGGTGTGGGGCTTGTTGGGCTAAAGGGCCCACTTCCACACTGTAGGTATTCTATAAATAATTTCTCCAAATCCACAAATATCCACTCTGTCCACCATTAACAAACACTCAGTAGCAGCAGCATACACAGTGCCAAAGATCCTCATATAGTCCCTATAAATGACCACTACCATCTCGAAGGACAGCAGGTACATAAGAACAGCAAATTCCTCTAAGACATTCACCATCTCAACTTGGAAATATAATCGCTGGTCCTAAAATCCTGGAATGTTAAAATCCTGGAATTCCCACCCTCATGGCATTGTTGGTGTACCACAGCACATCAGTTGCAGTGGTTCAAGAAGGCAGTCCATCATCACTTTCAATGGCAATTAAGGACAAGCAAATTAATGCCATCCAGCCAACAACACCAACATCCCACAAGTGATTTTAGAAAAACAAAAGAAGATTGACACCTTACTACTTCTCAGATCTGCAGCATTTCCAATATTTTTGAGGAAACACAGATCAAAGAAGCTTTCAAACTCAGCTAACTACTTTTTAAGTCTGTTAGGTGGAAAACATACAGGGAAGTGTTTTTCATAATAAGAAGTTTGACTGTTTTTCATTGCTATGTTCAGTTTCAAAAATCCCCCAAATATGTCCGCAATGAATTTGCAGAATTTCATCCTAAAATTAGCCCAATTACAAATCACCAAAAGGAAATAAAATTAACTGCCGTAATTTGATAATTTTGGAATTTGTGTACTTGTCCTAGCTTTATCAAATTTGCAAGACAGCACCTTTACAGTGTGAACTGGCCAGCCGCATTCCAGAAAAATCATACTATCAAGTTAAATTGATGAAAATGTATGCGGAAAGGATGTTTGGTTATCAAATAACCAAAACATCTATTGCATGTTGCCAATGATTATCATAAATAGGTTATTTATAGGTACCAAATTGTTGCAACTCGATTTGAGTTTAACTCTGTTGGTATTTGCTGTGCACAGGGCCAAATCCAATAATCATTCAAAAGAAATACAAGTGCTGCTCAAACTATACCCGAGAAGCAGAAAACATTGAGGTTTTAGGAAAGGGAAAAAGAAGCACAGCAGCCCAAACGAATCTGGTCAACAAACACACAAGTATTGATCTACACACATTTCATAATGAAGAAATGATTAGAAATTTACTCTTCAAAAATACAAGTACCCTGTCTAAAAAGAAGAATTTGACTTGAGGTTCAATGAAAATGTAGTGAGTAGTCAGCTTTTATCCTCATCTCTTCTGGAGGTGTTAATAGAGTCATAGAGCTGCATAACATGGAAACAGACCCTTCAGTCCAACTCATCCGTGCTGACCACATATCCTAAATTAATCTATGCCCATTTGCCAGCATTTGGTTCATATTCCCTTTTACCCCTTCCTATTCGTGTACCCATACAGATGCTTTTTAAATGTTGTAATTGTCTCAGCCTTCACCACTTCCTCTGGCAGCTCATTCCATACATGCACCACCCTCTGAAAAAGTTGTCCGAGGTCCCTTTTAATTCTTTTCCGTCTCATCTTAAAAACTTACGCCCTCTAATTTTGGACTCCCCCACTCCAGGGAAGAGATCTTGGCTATTCACCCTATCCATGCCCCTCATTATTTTATAAACTTCTATAAAAGGTCACCCCTTATCCTCTGAAGCTCAAGGGAAGACCGCCTAGCCTATTCAGCCTCTCCTTATGGCTCAAACCCTCCAACCCTGGCCACATCCTCGTAAATCTTTTCTGAACCCTTTCAAGTTTCACAACACCTTTCCTATGGCAGGGAGGCCAAAACTGAACACAGTGTTCCAATAATGGCCTAACCAGCGTCGTGTACACCTGCAACATGACCTCCCAACGCCAATACTCAATGCACTGACCAATAAACGCAAGCCTTCTTCACTATACTGTCAACCTACGACTCCACTCAAGGAACTAGAAGCCTGCGCTCTTTGTTCAGCAACACTCCACAGGACCTTACCATTAAGTGTATAAGTCCTGCCCTGATTTGCCTTCCCAACAATGCAGCACCTCACATTTATCTAAATTAAGCTCCAACTGCCACTCTTCGGTTCACTGGCCCGTCTGATCAATGTCCCATTGTACTCTGAGGTAACTTCCCTCACTGTCCACGATAGCTCCAATTTTGGCGTCATCTGCAAACATACTAACAATACCTCCTATGCTCACATCCACATCATTTACATAAAAATGGCAAAAAGCTGTGGTTCCAGCACCGATCTTTGCGGCAAACCACTGGTCACTGGCCTCCAGTCTGAAAATCAACCCTGCACCACCACCCTCTGTCTTTGAGTCAGTTCTGTATCCAACTGGCTAGTTCTTCCTGTATTCCACATGAGCTAACCTTCCAACCAGTTTATCATGTGGAACCTTGTCAAATATCTTATTGAAGTCCACATAGATCACGTCCACCACTCTGCCCTCATCAATCCACTTCACCACTACTTAAAAAAAACTCAAGTTAGTGAGACACTATTTCCCACACATAAAGCCATGTTGACTATCCCGAATCAGTCCTAGCCTTTCCAAATACACGACGTTACAGTGGAACATGGATGAATTACATGGTACAATTACAGCTGCAGAATGATATCTACCATTCCAAAATAAAACAGCAGAAGTGGGCATGTTTTAGCTGCATGTTTAAAAAAAACATGAAGGATTGTGTACAAACATCATGCTCCAAAGTGCTTTACAGACAACTGTGAAGATCATTATCATTGCAGGAGCCAATTTATGTATAGTATGCACCTACAAAACATGATAACAATAGCCTTGATTTATTAAAAAAAGCTGATAGTAGGATAAAAACACTTGCAGACAAGGGGAGAACACAACTGCCTTTTTTCACAATTGAGATCTTAGGTCTCCCTTTGAAACAGACATCTCCCTCATGAATGAATTGTGGTGACAGACTATGTTTTGGGCTGAGATGGAAACGCAGAATCTTAGAAACTGGGAGGAGTACACTGCTTGCCCTTTTAAGCCTGCTCCACCATCCAAATGATCATGTCTAATGCACTCAAAGCCGTACTTCCACTTCCTCCCATGCTCAATGATGCCTTTAATATCAATTAATTTATTCATGTCTTCCTTGAATATATTCAGTAAATGGCAGAGAGCCTGCTGTGGTAGTAAATTGCACAGGTTCACCACCCTTCAATGAAGAAATGTTTCCTCATCTGAGACCAAAAAAGCCCACCCTATATCATGAGGCTAATGACCCCGAGGTTGCAGACTCCCCAACCAGGGAAAAAACATCCTCCCTAATCGAGTTTGTCCAGCCCTGAATATTTTATGTTTTAATTTCTCCTCTCATCCTTATAAACTCTAGTGAGTACATGATGTGAAGGTGCCAGTGTTGGACTGGAGTGGACAAGGGATGCTCCTTCACTTGATGGAAGCTTGTGATTTCAAGTAAACCTGTTGGACTATAACCTGGTGTTGTGTAATTTCTGACATACTGAATACAAGCCTATGACAGACCTACTATCCCCAGCATCAGCTTAGTGAACCTCCATTGCACTCCCTTATAGCAAGTATATATATCTTCACACAAAAAAAAAATCACAGAATTATTACAGCTCAGAACGAGACTATTTGGTTCATCATACCACCACTAAGTCTATTAATTAGTGCCAATCTCCTGCTATTCCACAGTCCCCCGCCGCCCTGGCCTTTGGTAGGGAGACCAAAACTACAGGCAATACCTCAGTTGGTGTCTAATCATGGCCTTACCCAACACAGACATCAACTTTCTTACTCCCAGCTGACAACGTTATCAATTGAGCTGAAACTGATACTATCTTACTTCGCTATAGTACCGACTTGAATGTAAAGAAAAGGTGAAATGGCGATGTTTGTAATATTTAACAAATCAGTGGAATTTGTAGAACATATACGGCTATTAGCAAAGTTCACGATAAAGCAAAAATAATAACCGATTCCTCACCTTTTCTAACCTGTTTCTTTGGAACTGAGCTTATGATGCCGAGTGACGCTATAATATTCAGGGGTTTGCATTAAAACCAACGATCATGTACAAAACAATTTCTTGTTTTTTTAATGACACAGATATGGAACATGCATTTTCGCACAGCGCTTACCTTATAACAGAAATAAGTAAGCCTGAGGGATCTTTACTTTTGCTGATGACACTCCTATACTTTCCTGCCTCACTCGCCATTTTTTTGTTGTCACTGAACCACAGCAGTGCGCGTGCACTGACTGACGGTTTGATCACAGCCTTTCAAACCACACAGCGTTAAGAAAGGGCGGGGCTTCGATTAAATTTGGGGAAATACACCGATATAACTTGAAGGTAGAAGATAATATTTCCAAAGAGTAACGATTTCTGCTGTTTGAAATGTGAGGACAGCCGTTGCTTTTGTCTTATATTTCGAAAAGATCACGATAAAGAACTACAATTCCCATTTTCCCTTGGGAGTTGACAACAACCATAACTTTATTTGAAGTTTATCAGTGACTGTAATGCGTCTCGGCATTTACCTTCGTCACGGTCGGCCCGCCCCGTCCAATCTATTGCTGTAATGACAGCAAGCCAATCAGCGCTCGTATTCAATCACGTGCCATCTTGGTGTGGCAGCGCTAATGTGGCGATTGACCAATCGCACTGGCTGTTACTTTGAGGTAGAATGTTGAGAGGCGTAATGGATTGGGACGTAGTTGGCGTGTGACCGGTTTGCTTGCTACCAGTTATAACTTCAACGTTTCTGAAAGTTTTTTTCAGCCGCGATTTTGCTCCCTGTTTCCTTTTTTTTTCTTTTTAATTAATGCTGACAGCATGGGAGGTAGTGGGAGTACAAAACGCGTCTCCTTCGAAGCAGATGAAAATGATCAGATCACTGTGGTGAAGGGCATTAGGGTGAGTGTGTCACTGTCGGCAAACTGGATTAATATAACCTTTGTAACTTTTCTGTTAACAAATGGCTTCAGTTATATTTTGCAGTACCCGGTCTCTTCTCAATAAACTATCTAATAGTTATAACTTATAAAGTATTCGAAAACTTAATTTAGATTTTTAGTGTTTAGGTTGAGGCCTTTCCTTGAACTTAAAACTTTTCACACACACTGAACTTAAGAAGGGTCTCGACCCGAAACGTCAGCTTTCCTGCATATCTGAAGCTGCTTGGCCTGCTGTGTTCATCCAGCTCTACACCTTGTTGTCTCCTTTTGTAACTTGTTGCTTTTGGGCGCAAAATAGACTTTGGTATTATTAGGGTTTCTTTCTGGAGAACAAACTTGTATTATTTTCAATAAATCGATTTTTTTTTTTTTCTTTTACTCCGAATAAGTTCAACTCTTTCATGATGGACCTCATTACTGTTAAACCATACGACGTAGGCGGCACAGGGGTTAGCACTGTTGCCTGTTAGCGCCGGGGACCGTGTTTGATTTCACCCTCGGGCGATTGACTGTGTGGAGTTTCTCGTCATTGTCAGGTTAGATGAATTAGCCATGCTAAGTCGCCCATCCAGAGGCGTGCAGACATCTCGTCATGGATTAGCTATGGGAAATGCAGAGATAGCATAGGGGGTGGGATGGAATGCTTTGGGCGGAATGCCCTGCTTCCACATTTCAGGGGTTCTATAATTCTGTGTTAGGAGCAGAATTAGGCTATTCAGTAATGGCTAATACGTTTCTCAGCCCATACTCCTGCCTTCTCCCTGTAACCCTTGATCCCCTCACCAATCAAGAACCTATTTCTCTCTGCCTTGAATACACTCCATGACTTAGCTTCCAAAATCTTCTGTGGCAATAAATTCCACAGACTAACCCATATGGCTGAACTGTTTATAAAGTATTTGGGAAACCTTAGAAGAAATGCCTGTATTTTCATTGTGCCTGTTCATGACCTTGAATATCTTGAAGTGCTTTACAGCACTTCATGTACTTTGTTGTCACAGGAACTACAGTTCAACGTAGGAGCTGAGGCAATTTGTGTAAAACAGAATCCCTCAACAAGTGATAGAAATAACTTTCTAATCTGATCAAGTGCTGACAGTTGATGGATCAGTTTTAGAACAATGTCATTTCTCTTTTAAACAGCACTGTGGAACTGCATTAATTTGAGAGCACAAATGGTTTGATCTCTGTTCTGATAGTGTAACATTCCTTTAATAATGGACAAAATTCAAAAATGAGACCCAAAATAATGCAAGGCAGTTGATGCTTACCTTCAACGTATTGTGCTAGTGTTGGTTATTGGAAAGGGCTACGCAATCATCTTGATTTCTCCAGAGCTCCACAAATGTGATTGAACCTTCTTATGCCACCCTTCCAGGTAATGTATTTCAGATCGTGTACTTGTCTTTTTTTTTTAGATGATCTTATCTTTGGTTCTTTTGACATTTACCTTAAAATTGCATCGTCTGGAGCAAAACAAATTTCAAGATTGTTGTAACAATGAAGTTGCAACTTCATTTGCTTTGTATTGGGCAAGTATTAAAACTTGAGAGGAACATTGATAACCTTGTGTTCGTTTTGTCACATGGAAGATTTGGAGATGTGTGCCTGAAGTTGAACTTGGGGTGACAGGTAGATGATAGATATGGGGGGAACCGGATGACAGACATAAAGGCTATGAATGAGCCTTGGTTCCTTGGTAACCCTGACCCAAAATTCATTTTAAAACCTCAAGAGTCCCTGGAATCAGACTTTACTCACAGTAAGGTACTTCAGTTTTTCTCTTAGACCCTTCTGTTCACCTGCCCTCCCTTGATGAATTTTCATGTCGGCTCTGCTTATTGTTCATGTGACCTCTCATCCTGTTAATTTTCCCCATTTAGTGAGGCTGCAGACCAGTAACAATACCTGCTGGCTTAGCAGCACTACCAGCTGAGTTCTTTAAAGGCCAATAAGTCATGGAGTTTGTCTTGAGCCCAGGGCCTTCTAACTTGGATGCAGGACTGTAAACATTGATACGCGTCTGCTCTGAAGAAGAAATGTCTCCTTCATTCAGTCCTGTATGAATGACCTGTTAGCCTGAGATTATTCCCTGTTTTAGATTCCACAGCCAGAGCAAGCAAGCAACCTCTCTGTCTACCCTACCATAAATATGGAGACCAAAACTACATACACTGTTTTTCAGATGTGATCTCAATAACGCTCTGTACAATTGTGCAAGACTACTTTATTGGAGTAACAGAATAGAGGCCATCATGCCATTTGTTTTCCTATTTGCTTGCAGTACCTGCTTGCAAATTTTGTGTTCGTTTGAGTTCAAGTCCACCCACATGTATCTAAAAGTTTCACACCATTGAAAGATATTCTGCAATTCTCCTCGTAGTATCTAAGTGCCTCAGTACAAACTTCACAAAAATAGGCATTGTACTCTATCTGCCACATTGTTTCCATTCACTTAATCTGCAACATGCACAAAATTCACTTACCTGCAATACCTGTTCTAATTTTAGGAGACACGGTCAGTAAGTTTGCAGATGACACCAAAGTTATTGGTATAATGGACAGTGAAGAAAGTTTCTAAGATTACAATGAGATCTTGATAAATTGGGTCAGTGGACTGAGGAGTGGCAGATGGAGTTTAATTTGGTTAAAACCAACTAAGGCAGGACTTGTACACTTAATAGTAAGGCCCTGGGTTGCGTTGTCAAAGAGAGAGACCTAGGGGTTCAGATACATAACTCTGTGAAATTTGCATCGAGTCGACAGGATGGTAAAGAAGGTGATATGCATGCTTGCCTTCATTGCTCAGACCTTGGAGTAAAGGATTTGGGTTGTCATGTTGAGGTTGTAAAGTACATTGGTGACGTCTCTTCTGGAATACTGTGTACAGTTCTGGTCACGCTGTTATAGGTGGGATATTTTTAAATTGGAGAGGTTCAGAAAAGATTTACCAGGATGTTGCAGGGAATGGAACGTTTGTATTAGGCTGGATTTTTCTCATTGGAACGTAGCAGGTTGAGGGGTGACGTCAAAGTGGTTTATAAAATCATGAGGGGCATAGATAATGTGATCAGTGAAGGTCTTTTCCCTAGGATGGGGGAATTCAAAACTAGAGGATATATTTTTAAGGTGACAGGAGAAAGATTTAACAAGGACATGAGGGGCAACTTTTTTTTTAAACCCAGTGGTTGATATCTGGAATGAATTGCCAGAGAAAGTGGTGGATGCAAGTACAGTTACAACATTTAAAAGACATTTGGATAAGCACGTGAATAGGAAAGGTTTGGAGGGGTATGGGTCAAACACAGGTAAGTGGGACTAGTTTGGTTTGGCAACATAATCAGCATGGGCTAGTTGGACTAAAGAGTCTGTTGCCATCACTGTATCTTGGTATGACTCGGAAGTTTCCAGGCACAGATCAACCTGTGGAGTCACCTACATTCCAATAATAACCATACCCAGGATCACATAATAAAAATAGTTGTTTTCATTTCCAGGACTGATAAAGACTTTGTCCACACCTCTTTGCAGGGCCTTTAATGTGTTCTCCCAGCAGCTTGCATTCCTTTTAATGTTGCGTCATCAGCTTTCTTGAATTCGTAGGGCCAGATTTTCAGAAGAATGGCAATCTCGCAAAGAATGCCACTTCAGCCCTTTTACAAAAGGACAGAGCTCGACGTTTCTGACAGAAGACTTTAATCAGGTCTCCTTCAGAAATATAGAGGGAATAGTAAGAACTGCCGATGCTGGAGTCTGAGATAACAAGGTGTGGAGCTGGAGGAACACAGCAGGCCAAGCAGCGTCAGAGGAGCAGGAAAGCTGATGTTGCGGTTGGGACCCTTCTTCAGAAATGGGGGAGGGAAGGGGGCTCTGAAATAAATAGAGAAGAGGGGTGGTGACAACAGGTGGATAGTGGAGCAGATAGGTGGGAGAGAAGATGGACAGGTCAAGAAGGTAGGGATGAAGCTAGTAAAGATGAGTGTAGGTAGGAAGTGGGGATGGGGATTGGAGCAGATAGGTGGGAGAGAAGACGGACAGGTCAAGGAGGCAGGATGAGAGGGTGGGGGGCGATCTTGGGATGAGGTCGGGGGTAGGGGGATTTTGAAGCTCGTAAAGTCCACATTGAGACCATTGGGTTGTAGGCTTCCAAGGCGGAATATGAGGTGCTGTTCCTCCAGTTTCCAGGTGGCATCATTGTGACACTGGAGGAGGCCCAGGACGGACATGTCGTCCGGGGAGTTGAAGTGGTTTGCAACTGGAAGGTGTTGACGTTTGTCGCGAACCGAGTGTAGGTTCCTGCCCTTCACCCCCACCACCCCCCACCCCAACTCCATCCCAGGCCCCAAAAAAACCTTCCACATTAAACAGATGTTCACCTGCACATCACCTAATGTGGTCTATTGTATCTGCTGTTCCCGATGTGGCCTCCTCTACATCAGGGAGATCAAGCGGAGGCTCAGAGACCGCTTTGTGGAGCAACTACACTGGCTTCGCGACAAGCGACAAACGACAACACCTCCCAGTCGCTGCTGTCTGCTTTCTGTCCACAATCAATCCTCTATCTGTACTCATGTTTTACCCCCAACACCATGGGCCCTTATCCCATGTATTAACCTTTTAGCGCAGTACCTTATCAAATACCTTGTAAATCCAACTGCTGGTTTTCTTTTCCTACTCCATCCTCAAAAAAAGTGAACACGTTTGTCGAACATTATTTTCCTTTTGTAAAACCACATCGATGTTGTCTGATCATCTTTTAATTTTCCAAGTGTTATGAAGATTTCATTGCTAACAAATTCCAGCATTTTTCCAGCAAATGATGTGGAGGTGCTGGTGTTGGACTGTGGTGGACAAGATCAGAAATGAGATGACGGGAAGTTATAGTCCAACAGGTTGATTTGAAATCACAAGCTTTCAGAGCGTAACCACTTGGTCAGGTGAAGTGAGAAAGAAGCACACAGACACAGAATTTATAGGCAGAGAGATCAAGGGTAGAGAGAAGAAAAAAAAATCGTACAAATGGTGTGAATGGACTGTTGAATCATAAGTCTCTGCAACTGATTTCAAGTGTCAGATGGTGTGAGTACAGTGTCGACAGCTGAATAAGAAGTGAAAGGATGATCTGTAATTGGATTAAATGAGGCAGAGAGATAATTTTAAAAAAAAAGGGTGGTGCTGGAGACAAACCAAATGACTGGAATAACATGATGGGTACAAGAGTCGCATGCCAAGGGTCTAACCAAAGTAACAAGTAATCCAAAACTATACAAACTAATTAACGTAGAGAGATCATAACAAATTATCAAGGTGATGGTGTCAAAATAGGATAGGATAGAAGATTTTACAGATACTAAACAGTGTGGTGGGGTCATGTGTAGCATGACATGAACCCAAGGTCATGAGTATGGAATTTGGCTATCAGTTTCTGCTTGGCGATTCTGCATTGTTGTGTACCTGGAAGATTACCATGGAGGATGCTTACCCAAAGATCAGAGGCTGAATGTCCTTCACCGCTGAAGTGTTCCCTGACTAGGAGGGAACATTGCTGTCTGGCGATTGTTGTGCATTGTCCATTCATCCGTCATCGGAGCGTCTGCGTGGTTTTGCCAATGTACCATACCTCAGGGCGTCCTTGCCTGCAGCATATGAGATAGACAGCATTGGCTGAGTCACATGAGTATCTGCCACGTACATCGTGGGTGGTGTTCCCATGTGTGATGGTAGTACCCATGTCGATGATCCGACATGTCTTGCAGAGATTGCCATGGACTACAACACCGCACAACCCTGCCATGGCAAGTAATGTATCAAGGAGGTATAGTGGAGTGATTATAGAGAGCTAGGAAAAAGTTTAAAAACCACAACCTCAACAGTGATAATCTTCAGATTAGTTCCAGTGCCACGTGCTCGTGAGGGTAAACACGGGAGAATGTGACAGATGAATGCATGCTAAAGAAATGGTGCAGGGGGAAGGGATGCAGATTCATGACTCATTGGGATCTTTTCTGAGGCAGAGGTGACCTGTTCAAGAGGGACGAGTTGCACCTGAACTGGAGGGGTACCAGTATCCTGGCAGGCAGATTTGCTAGTGCTGCAAGGGAGGGTTTAAACTAGATTGGCAGGGGTATGGGGTCCTCAGCAGCAGGAAGGCAAGTGCGAGGCTGGAAGGAGATACAGTAGTCGGAAATAGCAAGTTGAAGAGACAGGCCAGGCTGGAACACGACAGGGAGCGAGGCATGCCTGTTGGATTAAATTACATCTATTTCAATGCAAGAGGGCTGACGGGTCAGGTCAGTCTTTAAGGGCGTGAATAGGTACTTTGGGCTGGGATATTTTAGCCATTACAGAAACATGGCTAAAGGAAGGACAGGACTGGCAGCTTAATGATGGATGAATGGAAGTGCTTTAGGCGGTACATAGGTGGAGCAAAGAGGGAAGGGAAGTTTAGTTTTTGATTGAGGGCAGTGTCACAGCAGTACTCAGAGATGAAATAACTGAGGGGTCCTTGAGTGAGGCTTTGTGGGTGGAATTCCGAAGTAAGAAGGAGATGGTGATGTTACTGGGGTTGGACTGTCGGCCCCCAAATAGTCAACAGGAATTAGAGGAACGGTATGCAAGGAGATTGCGGAGACTTGCAGAAGAAATAGGGTTATCATAGTGGGGGATTTTAATTTTCTTAACATTGATTGGGACTGCCATAGTGTTAAAGGCCTAAATGGGGTGGAATTTGTTAAATGTGTTCAGGAAAATTTCCTCAAGCAGTATATAGAGGGTCCTCCTTGGAAAGGAGTAAAACTCGGCCTACTCCGAGGAAATAGGGCAGGACAGGTGACGGAGATGGCAGTGGTGGAGCACCTTGGGACCAGCGACCATAGTTCTATTAATTTCAAAATAGTTATGGAGAAGGACAAAACTGGTCCCTGGTTCAAGTTCTAAATTGGGGCAAGATGACTTTTAATTAGACAGGAGCTTGCAGGGCTTGTTTGGAGCAGTGCCTTTGCAGGCAAAGGGACCTCTGGCAAATGGGAGGCCTTTAAGAGTGTGATAGCTAGAGTTCAAGCTCTATATGTTCCTGTGAGGGTGAAGGGCAAGGTTGGCAGAAGTAGGGAACCTTGCATAACAAGAGATATTGAGGCTTTGACCAGAAAAAAAAGGAGGCATAGATCAGGACAGGCAACTGGGATTAAGGGTACCCCCGGAGGTATATAGAGGTTGCAGGAGTTTACTGAAGAAGGAAATCAAGAGGGCGAAAAGGGGGCACAAGATAGCTTTGGTTGAGAAGATTAGGGTGAATGCTAAGAGATTCTTTAAGTATATAAAAGGAAAAAGAATAACTAGAGAGAGAATAGGACCCTTCAAGGACCAAAGTGGACATGTATGTGTGGAACTGCAGGAGATGGGTGAAGTCCTCAATGACTATTTCTTCTCTGTTTTACCGTGGAGAGAGACGGGAAGACTTATGAACTTGGGCAAGTTAGTGGCAATATCTTTTGGATAATCCATATCACAATAGGTGAGGTGTTGGAAGTATTAGAATGTACGAAGGTGAATGAATCTCCTAGTCCTGATCAGATGTATCCAAGAACCCTGCAAGAGGCTAGAGAAGAAATTCTCGGAGCCCTGGCTGATATATTTGCATTATCGTTAGCCGCGGGTGAGGTTTCTGAAGACTGGAGGGTAGCGAATGACTAGAGTGCATCAGTTTAAGGTAAGAGGGGCAAGAATTTATGGGAACCTGAGGGGCAGCTTTTTTACACAGAGCATGGTACGCATATGGAGTGAGCTACCAGTGGAAGTGTTGAGGCGAGTAGATGAACTACATTTAAAAGACATTTGGAAAAATACATGGATAGGAAAGGTTTAAAAGGGTATTGCCAAATGCAGGGAAATAGGGTTAGCATAGATGGTCATTTTGGTCAGCATGGACGAGTTGGGATCGAAGGGCCTGTCTCTGTGCTGTAGGATTCTATGACTCTGAAAGATACCGAATGGTTCACGTGTTCTATTTGTGTACAGCGTAATATGCAGTTTTCCTCGTAAACCCAAGCTACAAAATTGACTGTATCAGAGTAGCAGAATTGAAGGGTCCTCTGGCTCAGGTTTTTGCAAAGATGTTTTATATTCAGTATCGCTTGGAAAATTAGGTTTTGAAGGATTTGATGAAATTGCTTTGTGGAAGTACCTGGAGGAAGACATTGAAAGTTGACAATTGACATGGGAAATTTTTTTAACCAGTCTTGAAAATTATATGACTGCTGTCTGCTTGCTTTGTTGCGAACCCCTGGAGGGGCTGTCTTGATCACTTACCGGCTCGGAAAGATTCTTGTTATATCTGCTTCAGTTGAAGGAACACCTCGGAACAAGCTGCTCGGAGAAAAGTTTGCCAAGAATAAGCTGCCCAGCTGATCCATCTCATTTCTGAAAAAACAAATCTTCATGTTGAGTTCAGGTTAAAATTATTTGCTCTTTTGAAAGGGTGATTAAAGAAGCACCTAAAAATTGCATTTTTTAAGCTAGCTCTGTCTGCAAAATTTGAGAGACAACTGTGTATACTTAGTAATTTGATCACAGATGCCAGAATGTCAGAGCCATGGATTCCGGAATGTTTTAAACTTTATCGTTTTGCCTTCAAGGTGAATTCGTTGGCTAAAGGTTTAGCTTTCAGAAAGTCAGTCTCTGCTGAGAATTTTTTTTCTGGCCTTTCCTGAACAGCATATGTTCATTTCAAGGATATTTGGATTGAAAAGCATTTATCCTTAGATTTTATTGATTATGTATGTTAACCAATTATCGCTTTTTATTGAACAAGTTAATTTTTTTTTATCAAAAACAAAGTTGATTAAGATATTTAATTAATAAATCTTGTTTAATGTTATATGGTCATCTTCATAAATAGACTAAGTATGTTAATTTCTCGTGGCCCATGGAATAGTGGGTTGAGAGTTATGGTGCACTGTTCCAGTGTATGTCATAATGAGATTGAAAACCAATGACCACCATGTTTGAGTGATGCCTTTTCAATTTTTCATGAAAGTTGATATCACATTGTTCAAGTTGGATTTGATTAACAACTTCAAAGCAACTACTCGTGGTCATGAAGTATAAATAGCATCCTGGCTGCAAAAAGCACCATGCATATGTGAATTTACTCTGTGTGTAATTTGTGAATTGCACATATTCTCCATATTCGATTTTTGAAGCTAACTTCAATTTTAAAACATAACTTGTATAAATGTGATCTTAAAGTAATCTCCATTAAAAGCTGTCTTATAAGTACCAATATGCTATATAAGACTTTAAGTTTTAAATTAGTTTTCATGACGTTAAAGTGGGAAGAGATTTAGTAATTTGCTTGTTAATTTTTCCGCAATTTTACAAGCCACATGACAAAGTTTGTGTATCTACTTCGGAATTTGAGAGTTAATCTTAAGTTGCCTCTCTTGAATGTTCACTCGATATCAATTGGTGGATAAGCGTGCACGGCAAGCTAGCATGAGTAACTGAATATCATGTAGGTATCAGTGAAATGTGACATTCTATATCTCTGCAAGGGAGCCTAACTGGAAAATTCAGAAGTGATAAAACCAGCCTCTCAAATGGAGATATGTATCACATGTTGAAAACATAAATTTGCCGTAAAATTTGGTATTAAGAAGTCTCAAGTGTGGAGATGTGAAAAATATCTCCACACTTCACAGATCATGTCTGTGGTACGAAATGAGATTTCTGCAACAGAAGTTAACTTGAAAATGAAGTAAGTCTCTGGGAACAGGGAACAGCGTACAGCTTAAGTTTTCTGAAGAGGTATGGTTAATGCTGTAAAAACATAACACTTAAAAATACTTTGCTATTATTGAACATTTGAAATAACATAGGTCCTTGAACTTGATATAAACAGATTTCCACTACTTTGTCTGAATAGCTCTCCGACAGTGTTATCAGCCGTATGCGGGATGCTTCTTCGCCAGCTGAAAAACCCCAGTCGTCATCTGCAGGGCCGCCATCATCTACTGGAACTTGTCCACCTCATCCAGTCCAACCAAAAGGTATTGTGTTCCTGCATTTCTAAAGATGATATTAAGTCTGATTAAAATGTTGAAACATTTTTGTGCATCTTTGCATCATTGTGTTAAAAGGACTTTGTCCTGTTTAAATGCAGAAGGAATAATAAGAGGTAAAGAGAGATAAAAATTGGTTAAAAATTGTTGGTTGCATTTGAGAGACAAGTAAAGAAACTGATGATGATTCTGCAAAATATCAAGATGTTGTGTAAGCGAGTCAAGCACAAGGAAATCAAAATGCTCTTCAGCTTACAAGTATTTTCAGTTGGATGATGAATCGTGACATTGAATAAAGGGCAGTATTGGAGAAGATAATTCCCTGGCGAAGCTGATGGATGTCTCAAAATGTGCAATCTTTGGATTGTTATGATATCCTCATGAGCATATTTCTGTTAATTCATGATCTGAAGGTGTCCAGTACAATACTGCTAACTAACTAAATCTGGATTCAAGTAATTCCAATCCTGCTTTCATGTCAATTTGTGGATGACAATGAGATTAAAATAATCAGTGACCAGACTAAATTCCCTCTTTTTTTCACAAAATCTCCATATCCAGTTCTAGCCATCGGTAATGCCTACATAACTTGTTTATTTTGTCTATCTTTACTTCCGCTCCTCATTCACTCCAATTGATGTACATTAGTGAGTTTATTATTTTCTAATTTAATTGACCTAGCATTCTGTTTGCTTTCTACAGTTGACATAATGCATACCAATTGTTTCTCCCTTTATCAACCACCACCAACTTTGATTACCTTAACAAATTGGTTTCAGATTCCTTTGCTTAACTTTTAATCCCTAGGACATAGCACCATGGCATCTACACCTTCCTGCACCTGCACATCTCTGTTTATACTGTGATGACACGGTGTACAGCTGGATGAACACAGCAGGCCAAGCAGCATCAGAGGAGCAGGAAAGCTGACGTTTCGGGTC
>NC_063353.1:37707708-37714417 GCF_021869965.1 Rhincodon typus
CTGCAGTTCCTACTATCTCTCACCCATGCTACCTTGTTGCTACGTCTGACGGTAGCTTTTTTCCTTGTGGTAAGATCTCTCTATACTGTTCCTATTAGAATGGCCACTAGAAAATCTTCTCAACATGATCTTTGCCCTGAATTAAGATTGCAATTGCATCTTCTAGTTCTCCACTTGCATACACCCCACTGCCAATCCATGGTCCTCACTATTTGATCCTCATTTTGGATATCGAGCCCTTTTTTAAAATATTTTCCTTGTCTGCTTATCCCACTTCTGTGTCCACCCTCAATTATCTGCCTCTGCTAGCTGATAAACTACCTGGTGAACCTACTTTGGTCAAACCCCAGGTGACCTTTTCATCACGCAAGATTGAGGGTAATATACATAAATGTGCATAATGTACGAAACAAGGTAACTGAGCTTGTAACACAGATTTAAATTGGAGATTACAATGTTACGGGCATCAGGAGATCTGGCTGGAAACTAAATGTCCAAGATTACATTCCCGTCAAAGGACAGGCAGCTGGATGGGGGCGGGTTGTTGTCAAGAAATTAAGTTGATAGTGAGAAACAATTATAGAGTTGGAAGGCTGTGGAGGCCAAATCATTGCATATATTTAACACAGAGATAGGTTCTTGATTAGTGGGAGGATTCAAGGTTACAGGAAGAAAGCAGGAGAATGGCTTAATTCTGCCTCTTTATGGTATGATCTTATTAGTTTACGACTGAGCTGCATGCAAATGGCATAGGGTAAACAAAAGGGTTAAGCGCATGGCTTAATGATTGGTGTAGGAGAAATTGCTTTCAGTTCATAAAGCACTGACAGCAATATTGGGATGCAAAGGAACTGTACCCATCAGAAGATTCACTTGAACCATTTTGGGAACAGTGTAGCTGACAAATTGAATAGAATAACTAGGGCTTTAAAATGAGAGAAAGTGGGCACTTGAGATGAGAAAAATGTGGGCTTGCAAATCAAAATGATATGGTGACATTGCAAGGCACGTGTTCTGATAGTCATACCGAGAGTGCGACAGGAAGGGATAGATTATGCGAGCATAAAAGTAACAGATTGGAACAAAGGGAGAACAACCAAGGTCAGAGGGCAAAGTCGATGGCTGTTCAGCTGAATGCTTGTAGTGTTCGGAGCACAATAGTTCAATTACAGTTGAAATTGAGGTTATTGAGTGTGGTCTTATGGCTGTTACGGAGATACGTTTACAGGGCAATCAAAGCTGGGAACTGAACCTTCAGGGGCATATGTTCTCTCAAAGAAAGGCAAGAAGAAAGGATGGTGGAATGGCCATGCTAGTACAAAATGGAATTAGTACGTTAGTGAGAAATAACCTTTTGATTAGATGATGTAGAAGCCGTATGGGTGAAGCTAAGAATTAAGAAGAAGGGGAAGAAGACACTACCGAAGTAGTCTGGCCCCTTGACAGTAGCCATTTGGTAGGACCGAATAGATCATGTAAAAAAGTCAGTACATTAATGGGTGATTTAATCTTTATATAAATTTTGGAAAATCAAATTGGCAGAGATAGTCATGAGGAAGAATTCATAGTGCATTCAAGATAGATTCCTGGAACATGCTGTGAATCTAACCATGGATCAGGCTATTTTAGATCTGGTCATGTGTAATGAGGCAGGTTTAATACGTGATCTTGGAATAAAAGAACCCCAAGACAACAGTGGGCATTGCATAGTAGAATTAGGTGTACAGTTTGAGAGCGATGAACTTGGGTCAGAAACAGCAGTGTCATTGCCCCATGTTCTTCTGTTCAACCCACATTTCTCAGCTGATCTTTGCAGTATGTCATCCTCCGCAGAACTACGATTGCTTCCTTAACCAATGTTGAGAGCTTCCTTTGTTTATCCCCGCCATCCTGTTTGAAATGGGTGTAACTGGAAAGGTTGAACTGAGGTCCCTTTTAAGCCATGTTTAAAATTCTCCATAAAAAAGTCCAAATTGTCGTCTTGTGCCTTCAACTCATTCATTCTGCCCTATTTACTGGACTCTTAAAGGATATACTATCATAACAGAATTGGTTCTGGCCCTGTTGAGGTATTAGCAATCAGACTTGTCCATTCTCCTCCACCCCAGAATCAGTGTTGATGCTTCAGGAATTAAAAGGCTTCCCTCTTGCACCCTCCCTCCATCCTGCATTATCTGAGTTATCCTCCTATTTCTGGACTCAGTAGTAGGAGTCATCCATTTGAGGACCTGGTTATGTATTTCTTTGCTGGTTCTCTCAACTCAGCCCATCGGACCTAAACCCCCTCTGCCAATATCGTTGGTATGATATGGACCATGACCTCAAGCTGTTTAGCCTTCTATCCTCAATTATGAAATTTCGCATTGCTGTTCTGACAGCACTATTGTCCACCCCAGTATAGCTGAACCACTTCGTGTTCTGGACTTGGTCCCTGATGTACTTAATCTCCAGAGGAACTATTGGCATCACTCAGAACTGAATTTTGTCGAGAGAGCAAGATAGCCTTGCGCGGGAGGGAATTCCTGTGCTACTTAGTTGGTCCTCCATGTAACAGTCATCCATTTTCTGTCTGCTTGCATACGCTTAGGTTGCTTTCTGAACATCTTCTGACACATGCCGTACAATGCAGTCCTCAGCCTCGCTGCTGCACTAGTGATCCCTGTTGATGCTCAAGTGCTGATATCCTGCGATAAAGCTCCTCCAGCTGACAGCATTTCCAGCATGTTGCCCAGAAGTGGAGTGGCATCCATAACATCAGAATTAAACAGATTGCGGCACCGTACGTTACTTGTACTTGGAGTACCAAATTAACTCTTAAGTCATACCTTTTGTGTTGTTTAACCTCTCCCTGGCATGAGTGCCCCATTCGATGCTTGTAGGGCCATTTTCCGAGATACCCTTCAAATGGCTTTTATTTTTCAGCAAGAACCAGGAGAAAATGGGTAAAGAAAATAATCCATAGGTTAAAAACTTTAAATTGGGGGAAGGAAGTGCTCAGCATTTTGATATGAATGCAGAAGGGATTTGAGACTTAAACTCTTGCTGATGAAATTGACAGAAAATCTGTTAAGTAGATTAAAACCTCACTTCAACATAGCAAATAGAAGAGTGTAATTAATGAACAAGAGTTTATCTGGAGAGTAGTGACTACAGAATTGTTACAGATCCCTTGCTACACATACAACCACATAAATTGCAGAAGATTGGCACTGCTTTGTGATCAAGCAATGACTGCAGAGGAGATTAGGGGAGACAATGGCCTATTGGTATTATTGCTGGACAGTGAATCCAGAGACCCAGATAACATTCTGGGGACCCGGGTTCGAATCCCGTTATGGCAGATCGTGGAATTTGAATTTGTAAAATATCTGGAATTAGGAATCAAATGATGACTACAAATTCATTGCTGATTGTCAGAAAAACCCATCTGGTTCACTCATGTCCTTGAGGGAAGGCAACTGCCATCCTTACCTGGTCTGGCCTACGAGTGACTCCAGACCCACAGCAATGTGGTTGACTTTTAACTGCCCTCTGGGCAATAAATGCTGCCTAGTCAGCAACGTCCTCATCCCGTGAATGACTAAAAAAAATTATTGAATTCAGAAGGATTTGGGTCAGTTAAGAACATGAGCTGGGCTAGCAGACGAATTTAATGTGGATAATCTTCTGTTGGGACAGGAAACCTGAAATGGGGGAACAAGGAATAATTGCCCATCAATGAAGGTGAAACAAAACATGTTGTCTGCTCCTGTTTCAAAGTGACCTGTTAAAGTGAAGCTGTTATTGATGTTGGGGAGATAAGAACATACATCTGCAAAGAAGTTGGAAAGTTGGCTGACATGGGAATCAGAATTATTCATAAAGATGGCTACCATGAGATGGAATTATCTGTCTCGGGGTTTTGGCACTCAGTTTGATAAGTTATTATTAAGTGTCATTTACATTAAATTTACCAAGGGTTTTTAACTCCAAGTGTCCAAGGTATTGCACAGGGCTGTAATTAAGCAAAACTTGACAGCCAAAGAAGGAGCTATTTAAGTAAAATGAAGGAGTAGCTTTTAAGAAGCATTCTTCAAGAAAGAGAAGTAAGGAAATTTGAAGGAATTGCTAAACTATAAGATGTTGGCAGCTGAAGGCATCGTCACTTGTTCTGAAAATTGGAACTGCTCAAAAGGCCGGAGTTGGAGGAACACGAGACTACAGAGGCGGAAGGGCAGACTACAAAAGCGTTTGAACAATGGGATGTTGCTTATCCAGAAAGCAGGGTAATGGGTGAACACGACTTGGTGCAAGTTAGGACATTGGTAGCAAAGGTTTTGGTAATCTCAAGTTAATAAAGTGTACAATATTGGAGCAAAAACAAGGTTGCTGGAAAAGCTCAGCAGGTCTGGCAGCATCTGTGAAGGAGTTAATGTTTCAGGTCCAGGGGACCCTTTCTCAGAATATTGGAGACTGACCAGGATTATGTTTGAATTGTCAAGTCTAGAGGTATTTATTCCCAGGATTGGGTATGGTATCTAAGACATTGGCTTTGGTCTTTGCAATATTTAAGTGGAAGAAATTTTTATGCATTCAGTACAGGGTGTCAGAGAAGACAGTGGACACTTCAAAGATAATGAAAAGTGTGCAGAAGGTGGTAGTGAGGGAGAGTAATGCTTTAGCATATGTGTGAAAACAGCAGATATTTGGAAAATGTTGCTGAGGACTTGTATTTTAATGATTGAAACATGAGGCCAAGAATAAATAATTTGGAACTCCCGGAGGTAACTGCACGAGAGTGGAAAGAGAAGCCATTGCAGGTAATTCTCTGCTTGTTACTGAATACATATGAACGGAATTGAGCAAATACAATCCCACACATTTAAATGTGACAGTACTGTGCCTTTAAGAAGGATTTGTTCTGTGCTGTTTCTCTTGCAGCGAGGCGTTGCCAGTGATGCTGAAATGACTGCTTCAAAAGCAATGAGTAAACAGCTTTGAGCTCCCTGAGTCTGTGTTTTTAAATTAGACAAAAAGTTGCAGCAAGAAGTTGAATCCTCACTCTGCTGTTGGATTGTTTTCTTTCACCTGGATTGAAGGAGATAGCAAGTGAGATCTGTTTTGTTGAATTTGCCTTTGCCAGGGGTGTGTTTATGAGCTGTTGCTATATTGGAATAGTTGATTGTTAGTAGTTAGTAATAAACTTATTTAAATATTTGAGTAAAGATAAAGTTGAACCAATTTTTTTGTACTTTGTATTTTAACTGTGGTGTAAGAATGAAGTATGTTTTGCGTAAAGCTTAATAGTGGACTAATCGAATTACACCTGGAACACAGCTACTTGCATTTGACTTTTATTATGGACCCGACCAGACTTCCTCAAAATATTTTAAGAAGGTACCTAAGACCCTGACTTTAGTTTTAAAGGCAAATGTGAAGTGCTGTTCCAGATGCAATGCTAAAGAGTTACTGATTCTTGAGTTGAAAAGGTAACATAAAACTGTGAAATACTTCAATTATGTCACTTTCCTGCATTATAGCTAAAAGGAGCATAGAGTGATTACTTGTTAACTGCACTCGGTTCCAGTTCTGAAACATGTTTCTCTGCTGTGTTTGTGCCTTATATCATGCAGTCTGATAGCTTTCTTATGCAGCTGTTTGTGATTTATTACTGTTTAAGAGGGACGTAAAAGCCTATGTGCACATTTTCTTCCTTCTAAATAAATGGAGTGGAACTATTCATGAATCTGTCATAATGAATGTAAGTTTTTGCCCTGCATATACTGTGTGATAATATTCAGTAGCATTCCTGATACATTTCTTTGTGTTCTTAAAATGAAAACATTACAATGAAACTGAGGTTTTAAAGTAAAGGAATTCATTTCTCCAATGACACGTTTAGTTCTTTGGCTAATTCTCAAACTGTAAGAGAAAAACAGATAAGCTGTGATAACAGAGATGATTTAAATACAAAGTATAGTTGTGAGTGATGAGAAATTTAACAATAAATGTCAACCAAGTGTTTTTGGTACTTAACAAATTCATGAAGTCAGAATCAACATGATGGCGGTGGTTTGTTGTAAAAGGATGTTAAGACTTGTACTTGCATCACTTTTCTCAACCAATAGATGTCCCAAGGTGTTTGACAGCCTTTACGGTCAATGCTCTGAATAACGGAACACAACAGTGAATTTGTACACAGCAAGGTTCCACAACAGCAACACGCTAATCATCAAACAATCTGTTATCATGACATTGATTGTGGGATGAACATTGGTCAGACCACCAGGGAGATTTCTCTAATGTTCCATGAAGTCATATCATGGGATCTTTTGCATCCACCAGGAGCCTGGATTTAGCGTCTCATCTGAAATGCAGCATCTACAAACAGGACAACATGACTTGAGTAATAGACTGTAGTGGTGACCAAAATGATGATACTAATGTTGAAAGAAGACATCCAAGCATTGATCTGGTAACTTGTACAACTATTCACAATTTCCTATTGATAAACAAAACTAACGTCATTGTCTAAAACATTTGGGTTCCAGCGGTCCATCATTTGGCTATTGATGCCCTGACAGCCTTGTTCCATATATGGGTAAAAGAACTGAACTCCAGAGCTGTGAGGAGAGTGACCACCATGAATAGCAAGGCAGCATTTGACTGAGTATCAAGGACTCCTGGCAATACTGGAATTGAGGAAAGCTCACCACATGCTGTATAAACT
>NC_063353.1:37714917-37715683 GCF_021869965.1 Rhincodon typus
TTTCCATTAGTACTTATGTAAGAGAATACTGCCTTTTTTAATCTAACAGCATTAGATAGATATAAGAACTGTGATAGCAAGGCCATTCTATGATGGCTTCGAAAGGAGTCATGAGCACAGTATTTTCTTCACTTTTTAAGTCAATGATTGCAATCCTTGTTTGAAAACAATTTAATTGATGTATATTTTGAATATACAGAGGATTCATCCTGGCTAATGATGGGGTATATTATGGTGGGACAGGTTTACGGAGGAATCTGTGATAGCAAAAAGTTGAAACAAAGTAACTGATGAGTTAAGCAGTACAGTCAGGGTACATATATGGATGTAAGGTTTTCTGGATAATAAATATCAAGCTAAACAGTAATCAATGGGTTAGTATGAAAACTTATTTCATGTTTAATAAGGTAAGAACAGGAATTTGCCTCTCCCACCAATGGATCATGGCTGATCTGATCTTTGTTTTAGTTTTGAGATAGCAAGAACTGCAGGTGCTGGAGTCAGAGATAACAAAGCCTGGAGCTGGAGGAACACAGCAGGCCAGGCAACATCAGAGGAACAGCTCTCCCAGATACCATTTCTGAAGAAGGGTCCCTACCCGAAACGTCAGCTTTTCCTGTTCCTCTGCTGCCTGGCCTGCTATGTTCCTCTAGCTCCATATTTAGGGAAATAACAAGGTGTAGAGCTGGATGAACACAGCAGGCCAAGCAGCATCAGAGGAGCAGGAAGGCTGACTTTTTGGGCCTAGACCCTTCTTCAGAAAAAA
>NC_063353.1:37716083-37849362 GCF_021869965.1 Rhincodon typus
AGATCAAAGCTGCAGTTGTTCAATGATATTTGCATTTGAAATTTATCGTGGGAAGGAAAAGCAAGTGTACAAAGTGCATTAAGCTCAATAAAGAAACACAAAGTAATGTGAAACAGGAAAATTACATTTACCAACATCTCACTTAATCACTGATCGAATTTTACCTGAGTAGTCCAGGCTAGATTTTGTCTCATGCCCACAGTTGCAGCAGTTCCAGTTTTAGAAATATTCTTTTCACATTTTTGTCTTTGAAATTAACATTTTTGATTCAGAGATATTTATGAAAACAGCTGAGGGCAAATTTCACATCACAAGTCAAGGGGGTGTGCATCCTACGTAAAATTTGGGAGGTAGGTTTACAAACCTTGTTGCATTGCTAATCATTCTCACCTCCTCCTCAAGTGGTGATTGGGTATAAAACAGACTTAAGTTTGTGAACAGCTGTTCGGGCCTGCATAAAGAAACATTGGCCACTCATCAGGAGAATGAGAATAGGGAAAGAAAAGTTATGAGGTGGAACAGAAGGTGGAATACTCGCAGGAGCTTCTTCAGAAAGGTCTAGGCCCGAAACGTCAGCTTTCTTGCTCCTCTTATGCTGCTTGGCCTGCTGTGTTCATCCAGCTCTACACCTTGTTATCTCAGATTCTCCAGCATCTGCAGTTCCTACCATCTCTATTGTTTACTGACAATACTTAGATTACACTTTAGAACTGATACAAACAGTCAGGATGCAGATAAATCAATTCATATCCTTTGTGAAACCCCAAAATTAAGCTGTTCCTGTGAAATTAGTTCCTAGTCATCATCAGCTTTGTCTACTGAGAGGCATTGTTGTCTACTTATGATAATGCTGGAAACCACTTGAGTTTTAGGGCCATGAAACACAAAGTTATCTTCCTTTCTTTCTTTAAGCTGAAATTTTTCCTTTCTTCATCCCAGACAGAAGTCTGGTTCAAGTCTATATCTTGATGATTTTGAGTGATTGCTGTATGCAATTCCTGACTGGGGTAGATTTGCATTATTGAACAAAGACCCAAAACAAAGTCATC
Organism: Rhincodon typus; assembly: GCF_021869965.1. Taxonomy (NCBI): domain Eukaryota; kingdom Metazoa; phylum Chordata; class Chondrichthyes; order Orectolobiformes; family Rhincodontidae; genus Rhincodon; species Rhincodon typus. The sequence continues at coordinate 37,717,133 of NC_063353.1, forward strand.
TTTTATTTTCTCAATCTTAGTAAGGTGTGTTCTCTCTTAATAGTTTATAAATAATAATATAATTCTTTGAGAGCTAGAAGCACAGCCTGAACAAGATACCTTTTTGTGTAAATTTGAAGTAAATAGTATTAGTCTTTTTTTCTTGAATTCAGCTAAGTGTGGAGTGTTTCTTTCTGGCTTTAACCAGTAAACTTCTCAGGGCCACATCAGATTCAATATATTTGCAAGCCAGCTTTGTGATTTTAAAAAAAAACGTAGAAAACTCCTGCATAAATCAGTTTTCTCTGATTCCCCCTGAGGACTTTCAACACATGGCAAATGGGCAGTGCAAAAGAAATAAAGGGGCCTTTGTCATAACTGACGACTTCATTCTGTGACATGCATCACAAAACAGGGGAGCCAACCACTAAGTATCTTAATAGTTGGTGTTGAAACATTAGCAAATCCTTTGGGAGAAAGTCATTCCACTAGCCCCAGGTTTTCCCAGCAGACAACTACAGATGATGAAGCGATCAACGCAGGATGCCAGTACATCATCAGAACCTCATTACACACCATTGTGCGTATACAGCTGCTGCAACAGCATTAGGAAACTTGGATTTAAATTCATTAGAGCTCCCATTTGACTTTCTTTGCAACTATTCCTTCCTCCCCATGCTGGCTATAATACCATCCATTTAACGGACCATTTTTAAAAGCCTCATCAAGTCTCCAGGGTCAGTCCTTTCGTGTGCATTAGGGGCTGACATGCTGTAATGTTGAGCTGGTTGTGATTTCATAGACATGTTTATGAAGATTGATATAACCAAGGTTCAGTGTTAACTTTTTACTGTCACATTTTACATTAGAATGCTTACATATTGGTTTTAGCATTGATTTATGAGAGGACGGCTCCAAGGCAGATTATCATACCAGCCCTGTTGCTGTTTTACAGAAGCATTATACAGCTGCCATAAGTGTATCAAGCAATAACTGTTATCATTTTCGTACTCATCTTCCTTCTGTGCTCCCCATTGATGTGTTATGTCTTCAGAGTTCACAAGAAAATGCTTGCAACAATGAGTCATTCCAGTGATTTTTCATTGAAGGCAGTTGGCTTAGGAGTTGCCACTCATGTTAATGTTTATCACATGTCCATACTGCACTCCCCAGCAAGATACTGAGATATCTGAAGTTCTATTAAACTGTAGATGAATGGATTCAGAATTGAGCACGAGTGAGATGTGATGAGCATGCTTTAAAAAATTTAGGTATGTACAGCTGGCTAATAATTGAATTTTGAGTAGGTGAATGTGTCAATCACTCCTCCTCCCTCCCCACTCCTTTCACTACCACTTTAGCATTGTTGAAATAGTGTGAGAACTTAATCCTGATGTTGATATTGATGTTTTCCCAGCTCAAAGCAGTGTTGGCTAATCAAAGGAAATATCCAAAGTGAAAGATTATTGATTATTCTGAACCTAGCACTAATAAAACGTGATTAAATTTAGGATCCCCCACCCCTTAAGATTGTGCCACCATGTTGCAATGATGCCTAGTTTGTGGATTAATTTGGTTTCAGTAAAGAATGCTATATCTAATTGTGTATTGTTTTAAGTCTTTTTTCAATCTGTTGGGGTTTGACAATGTCAGACATTATGGGTGATCCTTGGGTCTGAATTCTTAGAATACTGACTTTTAAGGCTTGAAGACTAAATCCATAATGGATATTTTTTAAAGGGCTTTTGCCAATTTAATGGTGTTCCTCAAGGAGAAGAGATCCTAGTTGAATATAAAAAAAAGTTGCTTTTGTTTTTGAGCACTTAATTTCACCGACTTTGCCAGTGTCACCTGACTCTGTGCTAATATGGAGGACATTGTTGCTTATCTTGTTACTGGTACAGTTTTGATTCTAGTCCTCTCTGCCTCTTGTCGAACTCTGATGTAGTTTTTACCGGCAGACGTGTTCTATGTTTGCTGTTCGTGAAACTTTTTTTGAATGACCTGTTTGAGTGGGGCATATGCTGGACCATAAGGTTGCAGGTTGTGCTGAACCTATTGTCTTCATGGCTGCATTTTGTTTTGATACCCAAAGTGACAGCTGCTACATACTATCATGACTTGACTGCGATGTATGTGCTGATCGTGGTGCCCCCCCACTGTTCTGTAAGCTGTTACAAAATGCCATCAGCAACTGACCAGAAAATGCTCGACTGACTGCCATACAAGACAAAAGCACTTCATCCCAGGTTTTGATATTAACATGCTTAAATTCAACAAATGGTAGAGAAAAGAATGGATTCATATTCTATTACTGTGCAACTTAAACTATACCTCCTTTAAAAATTTAGAATACACACACTTGTTTACAATTGAAACAGATAAAAGACTGAGAGTTCGACACGTTATGGATGGGAAAAGAACGTAGGCAGGGTAAATAAAATTCTGAAGATCAGAAGTCCAGATCTCAAGGATAGGCTCAATTATCTCTTATCTCTTGTTTTGTTTCAGTTCTGAGGATCTGCTGTTGTCTACAAAGTGGTGGTTATTTTTCACTTTGATAGGTCCGCTGGATCAGCTATGTTGAGGGAGAGAGAGGTGTTCAGTTTGCAGGCTGTGGATGTTTCTACTGCCACTGCACTTCCAATTTTGTTTGAACTGCAGTTTGCTATAATCAAGGGCTGTAACCAGACAGAATTTCCCAAACGGTGGCACTCTGTCCCCATGTTTCCTTCACAAGAGGGAAGAGGTGTGTTCTCCAAAGGGTGGAATAAAAAGTAACTGGGAGAAACAGATATTCATTTCTCCACAAGGTAGAATGGTTAGCAAGTTAGGTTACATGGAATACAGGGAGAACCAGACATATAGAACTGGCTTGAAGGTAGGAGACAGAGGGTGGTGGTGGAGGGTTGCTTTTTAGACTGGAGACCGGTGGTAAGTGGTGTGTCATAAGGATCGGTCCACTGCTTTTTGTCATTAATATAAATGATTTGGATGTGAATTTAGGAGATATGGTTAGTAAGTTAGCAGATGACACCGCAATTGGTGATGTAGTGGACAGCGAAGAAGTTTATGACTGAGTACAACAGAACCTTGATCAGATGGGCCAATGGGCCAAGGAGTGGCAGGTGGAGTTTAATTTAGATAAATGTGAGGTGCTGCATTTTGGAAAGACAAATCAGGGCAGGACTTGCACACTTAATGGTAAGGTCTTAGGGAATGTTGGTGAACAAAGAGACTTTGGAGTGCAGTTTCATACTTCCTTGAAAGTAGAGTTGCAGGCAGACAGGATAGTGAAGGTGGTGTTTGGTAGGCTTGCATTTATTGGTCAGTGCGTTGAGTATGGGAGTTGGGAGGTCATGTTGAGGCTGTGCATCACATTGGTTAGGCCACTTTTAGAATACTGCCTGCAATTCTGGTCTCCCTGCCATAGGAAGGATGTTGTGAAACTTGAAAAGGTTTCAGAAAAGATTTACAAGGATGTTGCCAGGGTTGGAGGGTTTGAGCTATAGGGAGAGGCTGAATAAACAGGGTCTATTTTCCCTGGAGCGTCAGAGGCTGAGGGGTGACCTTTATAGAAGTGTATAAAATCATGGGGGCATAGATAGTGTCGAGAGCCAAGGTCTTTTCCCCAGGGTAGGAGAGTCCAAAACTTGACGGCATAGGATTAAGGTGAGAGGGGCAAGATTTAAAAGGGACCTAAGGGGAAACTTTTTCACGCAGAGTGTGGTGCGTGTATGAAATGAACAGCCAGAGGAAGTGGTGGAGGCTGGTACAATTAGGACATTTAAAAAGCATCAGATGGGTATACGAATATGAAGGGTTTAGAGTGATATGGGCCAAATGCTAGCAAAAGGGACTAGATTAATTTAGGCTATCTGGTCGGTATGTAGGAGTTGCACCAAAGGGTCTGTTTCCATGCCGTATAACTTCATGACTCTACTCCTGACTTTTACTGCTTGACATGTATTAGTATATGGCACATTTTTAAAGACCTGTCCTGTATTACATGGAACATCACAATCTAAATTTTAGCCATCCATGAAAATTGCTGTTATTAATCATTTCTCATTTTTTTCAGATGTTGTGCATATTATCTTACAAAATCAGTTCATAACAGTACAACCATCACTGCTATGATGTTTGTCTATCATGTAAAAGTTACCGAGTATACTTTTTTAGGGCAACCTTCACTCCTATGCAAGTCCACAAACATGTCGTGATTCCATTCAATTACCTTGACTTATTGTTTAAAGATAACTTTTCCCACTTAATTGTTCTGTCTGCTTCATGTTCGCTTATTTGGCTGAAGTGGTGCATGCTTGCTTCCAGGTAGTAGTTTAATAAGTGGCTTACCAGGCTACTTATAGAGTCATAGAGTTACAAAAGCATGGAAACAGAACCTCCAGTCCAACTCGTCTGCGCCAACCAGCTATTCTAAACTGGTCTAGTCCCACTAGCCAGCAATTGGCCCATATCCCGCTAAACCCTTCCTATTCGTGTATCCATCCAGATGCCTTTCAAATGTTGTAATTATACCTGCCTCCGCCGCCTCTTCTGGCAGCTGATTTATATGCACACACCACCCTCTGTGTGGAAAAAGTTACCCCTCACGTCCCTTTTAAATCTTTCCCTGCATACCTCAAACCTGTGCCCTGTAGTTTTGATTCCCCTACCCTGAGAAAAACATTTCAGAGGACAGATGAAAATCAATCACATCGGTGACAGAGGAAATCACCTGTAACCCAGATTAGGTAAAAACAGCACATTTCTGTCCCTGAAGGACATTGGGGAACCAGATTTGTCCATTGTTGCAGAAATCATGTTTGAATAATCAGAGTACTGAGATTAGTTTTTAGTTCCAGATTACTGTTTCATTAATTGAATTTAAATTGCACTCTGCTGCCGCCTTCTCTTGACTGCTCAAGGCACCTTCACCAGCACCTTTTTAAAACCTCAACCTCAATCACCCAGAAGGACAGGGGTAGCAGATACGTGAGGAGATTGCCATTCTTTCACTGTCACTGGCTCAAAATCCTGGAAGTCCTTCCCAATCAGTACTGTGTGTGTACCCACCTCACATGGCCTGAACTAGCTCAAGAAGGTGGCTCGCCAACATCATCTCATTGGAGAAGAAGTTGGCTTAAGGGTCATATCGCTGGGCTAGTAATCCAGAGGCCCAACGTAATGGTTTTGAGACATGGGTTTAAATGTGCTAAATGAATTAGGAACAGCATTCTAATCTCAATCATGACCATGGCAACTACAATCAATTCTTATAAAAACTTATCTGGTTCATTAAAGCCTTTTTGGGAAGGAAATCTGTCATCTTTACTTGGTCTAGTGTGCAAGTGACTCCACACCCGCAGCAATGTAATTGACTCTTAATTTCTCCCGGACTGAGGGAAATCTGGGATGAGCAATAAATCCCAGTCTTGCCGGCAACACCCACATCCTATGAAAGTTTTTAAAAAGGGCATTATTTCTCACTGGCGCCCAATTTGGGTACCACCAGGGCCACTTAACTCCTGACCTCACTACAAATATGGACAAAAGAGCTGATCAGTTTCTCCAGCAGTTTCTGAGATTTTTGATGTTCTGAAGCATTACCTTGACTACCACATCTACCCTCAAAATCTTGCAACTTATCATTGAGCAGAAACATAAATAGACTAGCGACATAAACACTGACTACAACAGATCAGAGGCTTGGAATTTCGGAATGTGTACTTATGTCCCAACTCTCCAAAGGCTGTCTATCATCTATAATGCACAAATATGGAGTTTAATGAAACTTGTCAAGGTGAATGCAACTGCAACAGCATCTCAAGCGCAGATCATTCAGGTAAAGACGTGCTTGATTTGCATCCAATTCATCCTTTACCATTCACTCCCTCCATCACTAGCATTAGTGATAAGTAATATACAGCAGCTCGCCAAGCCTCCTTGCAAACCAGGGACCTCCATGATGAGGTCAAGAGATGCATGGGACCACCACAACCTAGAAGATCCCCCTCCAAGCCACCCAACCCCCACACTCCTGTCTCAGAACTATGTCGTTGCCTTTTCACTGTCTTGGATAAGTCTTGAAACTTACTTCCTAATAGCATGATATGTATACCTATGCGATGTGACTGTACTCTACGAGGCATGAGTCAGAATTCTGATGCAATACTCCCCACTAATGCTCGTAGCTCACTGAAGCAAGTATTCAGACTGTGTATGCTTTGCTCCTAAATGCCTGTAGTTTGTGTGACCATGGGAGACCATCAGAGTTGAAGCCAATCCTATCCCAACCCATTCAACTACCACTGATAAACAGATTTCAGCAGTTGAGGTTGGTGTAAGCAGAGGCAAGAGCTCTGGCTTGTTTATTTTTGAACCAACCAAACCCGGGGGAACTGAGGCCTGTTATTGAACACTGCCCAACTCGGGCGCCCTAATTTGTCAGTTCAATCTGATTAACCTCTAACTTTGCTGGCCCATATCGTTCAGTCAAACACTAGGCAGTGTCTTATCCACAAGCTATCCAGAAAGCTGGAACAATTTTGATTTTATTTTTAAACGCTTTCTTTCTGCTAAGGAAGTGAAACTGTGCCTGTCCACTGACATGCAATCAACCAGTACCTGCAGTGAAATTATATATCAAAACATCAATAACTACAGCCAGCGTTACATCTTAAATACAACATTTAATGCTGTTCAGTAAATCCCACTAATCTTATTAAGAAACTAGCAGGACAAATGGTATTTGGAGCTTTTTGTAAGTAATCCATTTTTGTCCTGTATGATTTAATTTATTTAACATTATAAATACTAATACCTGAGTCACGCAGATTAGATTTCCTGTTTTCTTTCCTGAACTGCTGATGTAAGTGATTTATGTTAACTCATGGGAAACTTTGTTAAGAAATTTGTGCTTTTTTTGTGTGTGTACGGCGATTCACAATACCTTCAGGACTTGAATAGGGTGCAGGAAAGTGCTCAATAAAATTAAAGTACTGCAAATCTGAAACAAAAACTAAAAGTGCCGGAGAAACCTTGAAAGGCTGCCCTGTGTTTTACAGTAGACAGGAGTTAGCTTCATAATTACAATGCATGTTTGAGAGAACAAAACCTTGTCAAAATAACCTGCCTACATTTTAATTTTGCCGCCAAATGCCTTCTTTTCTCTTTTCCTCCCTCTCTTCCCCCTCCCTCCCCCCGCCCCCACCACAAATCCCAATTTCTTCCCCTCTTGTTTGATAAGGTTCCATGTGTGAGACAAGTACAATTACAACATTTGAAAGGAATCTTGATGGGTACATGAATAGGGAGAGTTTACAGGGATATGGGCCAAATGCTAGCGAAGGGGACTAGGTCAAATTGGGATGTCTGACCGGTGTAGGTGAGTTAGAGCGAAGGGTCTGTTTCTGTGCTGGATGACTTCATGACTCCATGTTAGGCTTCTTTATAAGAGCCAGTGTTGTTGTGGTAATATATTAACACTATTAGAACTTTGATTAACTAATATGAATTAGATAATTAGGATGGGGGCGCAGTTATTTACAAAAGTATTAATGACTTGCATGAGGAAAGTTGATGTACTACAGCCAAGCTTGTTGCAGATGACACCAAGATAGGTAGCGAAGCAAGTTCTGAGGATGACAATCTTCTCTTTGAGGGTAGTGAATCTGTGGAATTCTATATTGCAGAGATTTGCAGAGCCTGATTCATCAAGTATAGTCAAGGCTGAGATTGATTACTAGTTAGTAATGGAATCATGGGTTATTGAGAAAAGGCTGGAAAATGGATTTGAGGTTTATCAGATCAGCCATAGTTTCATTGAATGGTGAAACAGGGTCAATGGGCAGAATGGCCTGCTTCTACATTTTATGGTTTCTCTTTTGCAGGCTGACACATGGTGAGATGCTGTTTCACAATCATCTGTTGGCTGTATTTATTACATTGTGTTACTTAGCATTTACAAGTTGGAAATATGCCATTTGACACATGTCCATGTCGTTGTTCCACACCAGCATTATCCCATCATTGTTCATTTAATCCGATCAATATATTTTGCTTTTCCTCCCTTTCCCAGATATTGACCTAGATTTTCATACAGCATTGCGTTATTCTTCTCAGCCACTCCATGTGATTGAAAATTCCATATTATAATGAGCTCAGCTTCAAAAATATTATTTTCTGAAATCTTGGTTAGATTTGTGCCTGACTATCTTGTATTCATAGTGCCTGGTTTTGGATTCTTCAACAAGTGAAAATAATTTTTCTATATCTTCCCAGAGAAGACGATGACACAGTGGCAGTGTCACTGGACTAATATTACCAAGTTCATGTTCTGGTACACAGGTTTGAATCCCACCAAGGCAGATGGTGAAATCTGAATTTAATAAGAATCTGGAATTAAAACATCGTCAAATTAAGACAGCGCCACCACTGTCGATTGTCACAAACACCCATCTGATTAATGTCCTTTAGGAAAGGAAATCTACAGACCTTACCTGGTCTGGTTTACTTGTGGCGCCAGACCACAACAATGTGGTTACCTTTAACTTCCCTCTGAAATGGCTTAACAAGCCACTCAATTCAAGTGCAATAAGGAAGAATCAAAAAATAGTGACCCAGCCTGCAATGCCCATATCCTATGGGCAATAATTGTAAAAGATTAATAAATCTGAAATTAAATGCTGGACTCAATAATAGTGAACATAAAAACATTGATTGCCATGAAAATCCATTTCGAGAAGGAAGTCCTCTGCAGTTGCCCACTCAGCCCTGCATGACTCTCCAGACTTTTAGCAATGTGGTTGACACTTAAATGTCATCTGAAATAGCCTGAAAGCCACATAGTTGTGTCAAACATTGCAAAGTCGAAGGGAATGAACTCTCTTCTGAACAGCACTGAGGGTGTACCACTCCATATGGACTGGAGTGGTTCATGAAGGTGGCTTACCTTCTCAAGGGCAATTAGGCATGGAAATCATCCCTGGCTTAGCCATTGCACCCACATCCAGTGAACAAATCTGATAAAAAGCTCCCAAAACTGCTGCTAATATTGAAGATACCAATTAGCACACTCCTCAGTCTTTTTTATTCTAGAGGAAGAACCCAGCTTGTCCAATCTTTCCTGGTGATTACAAAATTTCAGTTCTGGTATCATCCTTTAAAATATTTGTTGTACCTCCCTTTGTGCCTCATTGTTATCACAATATGGGAGCCAAAACTATGCCCAGCAGTCCCACATTTCATGTAACCAAAGTTCATACATGATTAATGTAACTTCACAGTTTATCAGACAAAGCAGATATCTAATAAGAACCTGAGCTTCTAGACCTATCAAAGAGATCTCTCTAGGATCTTTAAATTGCCCATAGTGTCCAGGGATGCGTAGATTAAATGGACTAGCTATGGGAAATGCAGGGTTACAGACATGGGGAAGGGTGTGTAAGTTTGGGTCGAATGCTCGTGGGAGAGTTGGTGTGGACTTGTTGGGCTGAATGGCCTGTTTCCACACTTGTACCTCTTTCATAGAATCCCTACATCGGATATTTTTGCAAAGATGGCAGCACAGCAATAGCCTTTTGAGAGGTTCATAAACAGGTCAACAGCCTTGCTTTAACAATTGAAGAACAACTGACAGGGTTGCTCACAAGCAGCTAAGGTTTTGATCACAGTTCTCTCATCTAACCTGCATTTTAAAACAAAATGTCAATCCAAGTAATCAGAATTAACATCCAATAGGTCAGTTGCAGGTTAGTAAATAGCTTGTAAATTTTTAACTTCGGGATAAAGTGCCTAGATACTCTTTTTCTTGAAGATTGTTTTGCATCAATGATGTCTGGACGGCATTGCACATATAAAATGCACAACTGCTATGCAGACAAGACAGTGTGAGAGAGGAAGGAGCTACATTAAAGCAGAACCAAGTGAGGCTGAGATTGAGGCTGGAGGGGAAAAAGATGCCATTCAGTACATATTTTCAACTAATCCTGCTTTGACAGCCATGATTTTCTTTTTTTGTAAACCTGTGCTTCCAAACATGTCAAGAACTGGGGATTGTTGCAAATCCTGTTTGAGATGCATCATTTCTTGATAATATTTTGAGACTGCAAAGTAATTTTGAGAACTAAATTATCCTATGAATTGTGTAACAATGATGTTGTGCTATTGATATGACATTGACTTCTATTCTAAGATATTAAAGTAGTAAATCCTCGACATGAAATCACATTGAACTGTCTTTTTAAACTTAACCAGGGTGTATTACTTTATTTTTGTCCTCTTGTCTCCACCCTGACCCCCTACCCACCCTTCTCAGGATTAGCTCATGTTATGTTCATGCTTCTTGCGCTTCACTGGCTCCAGTATCACAGCCAAATGGGTGTCGTTCACACGTGAGCCTTGATGCTATGTGCACATCAGCCATCTGAGCTGAGCCTGATTCTGTTCTTATCCAGCAAATGCACTGACTTTCTATTATTATTTTTATTATTAGAGATTATTACTAGGTTATATTATTCAGGAACAACTAATTCCTTTTTTTTCCCTCCTTACTAGTATTGGAGCCCTCGGATGGAAATCCACTTTATTGTTTAATCACAGATGGCCCTAAGTGAACATGAGGGCTATAATTCAATCACTACATTCAGATGATGCTGTAATCAACTACTGCCTTATTCCTGCCATTTTTAAGATCATATGAATCTCCCAATTAAATTACAGCCTTGTTACTTGCTTCTAAACCATCAATAATATCCTTCCATATCCATGCAGCCTTTCAAATGAAAGGATTAACCTCAGTGATTGACAAGTAATCCAAGATACTCTGTCTACATTCTTATTACTCTTGTTAAAATTTAATTTGTCATGAATGTCCCTGCACCCCGTATAAATAAAAATAACTTAACCTTGAATCCTGGAACTTTAACCGCTGTCTGTCGATGTGCACTGCAGCATCTGAAATGATCCTGGATCCCACATTGCTATTTTGTATTCTATGTCTTTTCCTTTATGGTTTTTGTTGATGCAGAGGTAAAGGTTAATGCCTTTCAAATGGCGTACAGTGTATGCTGTATCGTGATTGCCAATACAATCAGATCTGATCTTTGTACTGTCTAATGATAAATGCAAGCAGAAACATTTGGAGCTGAAAAAGGAATGCAGCAGTTCCATTTTTGGAAGAAAAACCAGGCATAAGAACATGCTGATTGCTTATTGAAACATTGCTCTTACCAGAAATATCCATTTCCATTCTCCTGCAAGTTATCCTGTGCATTATGACTTGGATAGCAAGTGGATGGGATCAATATCTCTTGTACTCCTAGTGTAGTTCTTCTGAATAATGGAGGAGTTTGCCGGAAGTAGGTGTAGAATGAATAATTTGCTGACTCTTTTAACAATAATTGGTTTGAGTTTGATGGTGGAAAGTGATTATGGACATGTGGTGTAAATGGATAAATCATGTCCAAAGGGAATGTATGGCACATTAAGTGACTACTGTTTTCTGGAAGCCTGTTTTTGCAGACCTGAGTCCTGCCTAGTGTCTGATTCAAATAAGCTTTTAATTTTTTTAGAAATGTTCAATTTACTTGGAAGGCTGAGGTGACCACAGCCTAGTGGTGGTGGTCTTTGTTCATAGAGTGAAATACGGGTTGATTGTGATTGGGTGGAGGGGTGGGCAGTAATACCTCAAGCTGAAAAACTTTCTGAACTTCTCCTGGTGTCGCTGTGATTGAACATTTTTAATGTAGTTTGAAAGAGATTAACTGAAGCTGACAATTAGCTAGTTAGCAGAATGTCCCTTCTGTGAAGGAAATCAAACTTCTACAAAACATTATATAATAAAGTAGGAAAATACAGTCAAATCGAGGACTGAATCGTATCTCTGCTGCCTGTTAAACAAAAGTCAGTATTTCAAACTTCTCTTGCTCCTGCCATCTTTGAACCAAACTTGTTGCCACCCGGCCACCATTTCCTAATTTGCCCAAAATCCATTCATCTTTCTTTTCCTGCACAGTGCATCACATCCTTTCACCTAAATTAATGAATGAAATTAAATGAGGATTTTCAACTCTTCCCCCCAACCTGCCCACTTCACCCAACCACCAGAGCCTCAGCAGGTTATCCAAGAGCTAGATGAGCCTGACTTCTTCTTCAAGATTCCATCAGCAGTCCCCAATCAGTGCTTGGTCATTGATTTCTTCCAGTGGTACCATTAGGACAATAGAAACCTAGCCAAGTTTCTTCACTGCTGATCAACATCTCAGCAAAGTCTATTGTAAGTGTTTTTATGTGGGCGTCCAAAGACCACAGCAGTTAAATAGACTATTGAAGTCCACTTACTGGACTCCTGAGTGGAAGGTTACCAAGGTGAAACAACAGCAACAACTGAAGGAAGTGGAATGGGTGGGGAAAATGCTTTAAAACAAGTGAAGATAGCAAATAGCAAAAGATATTCAATCATACTTTGTAGCTTCTTTTGCAAGCCAGAAGCCCATGTGTTGGCAGCTTTTGTTGGGCTTAAATAAGATATTAATAATTGGACAGTTCAGTCCTTTAATACTGACATTTACCTACTTTTATACAACTTTACACAAGTACATCCTATGCAAAGAACAGAATAAGTCTAGTCTGTCTGAGGAATGGTAGGAAGCATTAATTGTACCATCAAGTGATAACGTGCAGCAGTTTTCATCCCAATACACAGTTCAGACACAGGCTAATACTCCACTTCTCATCACAGCCTTGATCCAGACATGAAGCAGGGCCAGTGGAATGGGGTCAGGAGCTGGTCTTGATATCAGGCTGGTAGTCAACAGTATGGCTCTGAGCAGCACTGGAAAACTGAGGAAAATGTTGTTCCAAGAGAAAATATTCACTGACTGGAGTCCTATCCTCACATCAAGTAGAAATTGTGGAAATCTGTTGTTTTTGAATCCTAAGAATGTAACTGCAGAGTTCATGAGGAATGTGTTATTGGCCCAACATTTTCAACTGTTTCATCATTATTTCCTCCATCATCAGGTCAGTTCACTTATAATTTCATTATGCTCAAACACCATTCATAGCTTCAGTTAATGAAACAGTTCATTCCAGCCTACAACAGTACCTGAACAACATTCAAGTTTGAATGTCTGAAGTATCTTTTGCTCCATATAAAGGGCAGATAATGTCAATATCAAGCTGCAGAAAGTCCTCTAATACCCGCTGACGTTCTATGGCACCACCACAATGATTCTAGTTATCATTTAACTGTATTAACTATATGAACACTAGCTACAATAGCAGTGGCAGGCATCAAATATTCAGGGATGAATGGTTGGCCTGCACCTCTCAAAACCTCCCCACCATTGACAAGGCCATGAGTCAGGAGTGTGAGGAGGCCTCGTTCCTTGCCTGGATGGCTGCAGCCACACTAGCACTGGAGCTCAACATAATGCAGATAAAGCAGTTTCTTGCATGTCCAACCCCTCCTCCACCAGAATAGTGTGGCTGCAAGATGTACAGGATGAGATGTGATAGCTCAATGAGATTATTTCAGTAGTTCTCCTACAGCTAACACAAAGAAGGATGAGATCTAATTGTCAAATGGGAGTGCCATCACCTTTGCACACCAGTCTGACTTGGATACATCTTAATTAGTTTGGGGGAGAATATCTTCCATTCACCCAAATTAATGAAAGTGCGATCAAAATTCTTGTGGTTAGTCAAGATTCTGAGTGGCCCTGGTGGAACCCAGAAGTCAGCTCCTGACTTCATACAGCCTTGATCCAAACATGGTCAAAATGGCTGAATTCCAGAGGTGAGCTGAGAGTGACTGCGGTTGACATCAATGGTGCATTTGGCCAAGGGTGTGTCATCAAGGGGTCCAGCAAAACTGGAGTCACGAGGAATCAGGGATAAACTCTCAGCTGGTTGGAGTTGTACCTAAGGAACATAGTCATGGTTGCTAGAGGTCAGGCATCTCAGCTCCAGGACATCTCTGCAGAGGTTCCTTGAGATAGTATCCTTGGCCCACTTATCTTCAGCTGCTTTATCAACAACCTACCCTCCATCATTAGGTCAAAAGTGAGGATGTTTGCCAATGATAGCTTAATGTTCAGCACTGTTGAAGACTCTTCAGATACTAATGCAGTCGATGCCTAAATGCAGCAAGACCTGGATAATTTCCAGACTTGTTCTGACAAGTGGCAAATAACAGTCACTCTACACAAATGCCAGGAAATGACTACCTCCAATAAGAAACAATCTAACCACCATCCCTTGACATTCCATGACGTAACCATCACTGAATTTCCCACTATCAACTTCCTGGGGGTTACAATGGCCAGAAACTCAACTGGACCTGCCACATAAATACAGTGGCTACAAGAGCAGGTCAGAAGCTAGCAATCCTGAGCAAGTAACATGCCTCCTGACTCCCCAGAGCCTATCCACCACTATTTGCAAGGCACAAATCAGGAGTGTGGTGGCATTCTCCATACTTGTCTTATAGATGCATCTGAAAAAACTGAAAAACTTGATACTGTCCAGGATACTGCAGCCTCATTGATTGGCACCACATCCATAAACATGCACTGCTTCCATCACCAGTAGAACAGTGTGAACTTTGTACAAGATGCATTTCAGAAATGCACCAAGGTTTCTTGGACAGTGCCTTCCAAATCCATGATCACTTCCATCTAAAAGGATAAGGAAAGTAGATGTTCAGGAACACCACCAACTGCCAAATCCCTCCAAGTCATTTACCATCCAGTCTTATAAATATATCGCTATTCCTTCAGTGTCGTTGAGACAAAATCCTGGAACACCCTACCTAATGGCATTATGGGTCTACCTGCAGCAAGCATACTGCAGCAGGTCAAGAAGTCGACTCACTACCATCTTCTCGAGGGCAAAAAGGGATGAGCAACAAATGCTGGCCTAGCTATAGGCACCCACATTGTTTGGTAGAAATTACTCGTTGGAAAGTGACGCAACATAATTTTTGCAAATTATGAAAAAAAAAAGTGGAATTCTTTCTGTTTTTGTTTTCAAGAGGGATTTCACTCCAATCTCTTCATTTACAGGCTATAGCATTTATTGGATATCACCCAATCCAGCCTAATATTTAAGCCTCAGGGATTTTCCTTTGATGCTCTGGCTTGGCATTTTATTGTAATTGTTTTGAATTCCAAACACATGCATTTTGACGTCAAGTCCCTTTTTTTCTTATAAAAAATGTAAATTGACCAACAGCGCGCACAAGAATATCAGTTCAGTTACACTAGCAAGGAATTCGGAATTACAGAAACCAAATAAATGCAATTAATTTTATCAGCTTGGGGCAGTGTTGGGGATGGGAGAATCCAAGATTGAATTTCAGAAGAAGAAGCCAATTATTAAGCTGAACATGATGGTGATGCAGTGCATTGGAGCCTCGTTAGATAACACAGTGGATTGAGTGGTAGTATGAGGGTGGAAGAAGTATTTCTTTAACCATTTCACTGCCTGACTCTGCCATTCGAAGGAGTGCATGTAGAGTCACTAATTCCACACAAGAATTGGGGTTAGTGGAAGAATGAGGGACATTGTAGAGTAAGGAAGGGAATTGAAACAGATTCTTTGCTGTACCTTTTAGATGCAATTGACATGGGACAATGGAAAAGATAACAGGAAGGTGGGGAAGGGTATGCCTTTTCACTTACGTGGAATTTGGAATTTGAAATTCAATTAACCCTAAGTACTGTTAATATTGTCTTCACCATCAACAGCAACAGCCTCTTCATAGAGTCACAGCAGTCTGTAGAGCACAGAAAAAGACCCATCGGCGAATCACGTTTGCACTGGTCAGAAACAGCAACCTAATTATTGTTGTTCCATTTTCAGCACTTGGTCAATAGCCTTGTATGCCTTGGCATCACAAATGTACATCTGAATAGCATGTAAACGTTGTGAGGGTTTCCACCTCTGCCAGCCTCACAGGCAGGAAGTTCCAGATTCTCATCACCTTCTGAGTGGGGGGAGAAATATCCTCACATCCCCTCTAAGCCTCCTGCATCTAACCGCAAATCTATGTCCCCTTGTCATTGATCCCTCCATTAAGGGAAATAGTTCTTTCCTGTCTACCCAGCTGCTGCACTTGATAATTTCATGCTTCTCAATCATGTCTCCTCTGCTCCAAAGAAAACAACCCCAGTCTGTCCAATCTGTTTTCACAACTGAAGTTCTCCAACCCAGGCATTACCCTGGTAATTCTCGTCTGCACCCTCTATAGTTCAAACACGACAGTCCTATAATGTGAGACAACAAGGTGCAGGGCTGGATGAACACAGCAGGCCAAGCAGCATCAGTCCTATAATGTGGATCCCAGAACTGCATACAGTACTCAACTTTTTATACAGTTCCAGCATAGTCCTCCTGCCCTAAAACTGTGTGCCTTGACTAAAACAACAAGTGTCCCATATGTCTTAACCACTTTATCTGCCTGTCCCATTTCGTAAATGGGCAGGTGGGCATGCAGACTAAGGTCCCTCTGAACCTCATTTCATCCCAGGGCCCTGTCATTCATCATGCATTTCCTTGCCTTGTTTGTCCTGCTCAAGTGCATCACCTCACACTTCTCTGGATTGAATTCTGTTTGTCACTGACCAGCCCATCTATATCCTCTTCACTATTTACCACACCACCAATTTTCATATCATCCACAAATGTATTGACAACCCACCTACATTCAAGTGTAAATCAGTTATATATATCACAAACACCAAGGGCTCAACACTAAGCCGTGCAAAACTCCACTGGATATGGACTGCCAGTCACAAAAGCACCCCTTGACTAAACCCTCTGCTTCCTGCCACTTGGCCAAATCTGCATCAAATTTGCCAAATTTCTTTGGATCCAATGTGCTGTTTACTTCACTATCAGTCTCCCATATGGAACTTTATCAAAAGCCTTGCTGAAATCTAAGTCGGCTATATCAAATTCATTACTCTTATCTATTCTCCTACTTGGTCACCTCTTCAAAAAATTCAGTCAAATTGCTAAGACATGATCTCCTCTTAACAAAACAATGTTAACTGTTGTTGATTAATCCCTGCCTCCAAATTAAGATTAATTCTGTTCCTCAGAATTGCTTCCAATAGTTTGAGGTTAGATTGGCTAACCTGTAGTTTCCTGGTTTATCCCTTACTCCTTTCTTGAGTAATAGTACCACAGTGGCTGTCCTTCAGTCCTCTAGCACTTCAGTGGCCAGAGAGGAATTGAAAACTATTGCAAGCATCCCTGCTATTTCTGTTCTTTCTTCACACAACAGCCTCAGTAAAATTTCATCCAGCCCTGAAGATTTTACCTACTTTTAAGCCTGCCAGATCACTCTGAACCTCTTCTCTGTCTATGCTAATTTCTTCCAGTATGGGGCAGCAGCAGTGTGCTGGGCATATAATCTAGAGGTCAATGGAACAAAACCATCCTTCACTATTTACATGTGCCTATTATCATCACAAGCATGTTATCCCATACTGTGGTAATGTCCCTATTCCTTGGCCAGGAGGCCTGGCTTCAGTCCCAACTGCCCCAGAGGTGTGTAATAATATCTCTAAACCCGTTTGATTTAAAAATATGTATCAATCACAATGCTCGTTGATTTCTATATCCAAATCATCCCTCTCACTAGTCAACACTGATGCAAGGTATTAATTTAGAATCATACCTACATTCTCTCAGTCCGTGCATAAATTACCACTGTGATCCTCAACAGGGTCTAATGTTTCCCTTGTTTTTCCCTGCTGTCCTTGTAAAATAACTTAGTATTTTTGTTTATTTTACCTGCCATTATTCTTTCATGCCCCCTTTTTGATCTCTAATTTCCGTTTATATTTTCTCTTGTATGTTCTGTACCCCTCTGGGCATTCGCTGTTTTGAGCCCTCAGTATCCGCCAGAAGTATCCTTTCTTCACTTTATCCTGTTTTGCACATCCCTTGATATCCAAGGTTTGCTGAATTTGTTGGTTCCACCCAGTATCTTTGTTGGAACACGTTGGCCTGTTACTCCCCCCAATTCGTTTTTGAATGTGTCCCACTGCTCTGACACACATTTACCCAAAAGTATCTGCTCCCAATCCACTGTAGCCAAATTATACCCTGATCTTATTAAAATTGGGCCTTTCCCAAGTTTATAACTTTGATTTCAGGACCATCTTTGTTCCTTCTCAAAACAGTCTTGAACCTAATGGAGTTGTGATCAATGTCTGCAAAATGCTCCCTCTGTACTACTTCACTCGCATGCCTGAGTTTTGTTATCTAAAATTAAATCCAGAACTGACTCCTGACTTGCAGTGCCTTCCCAATTCTGGCTTGAAAAGCTGTCCTGGACACATTTTAAGAATTCTGCTCCCTCTAAACCTTTCATGATATGACTAGCCCAATTAATGTTGAGGAAGTTGAAATTCCTTCCTATCACTGCCCTATTATTTTCACACTTCTCTGAAATTTATCTACGTTTGCTGCTTTATTTCTCTTGGATGATTAGGAGGCTTAAACTTGACTCCCAGCAAAGTGATTGCTCCTTTTTGGTTCTCAAGTTCTTCTCATATGGCGTCATTTGAGGAGCCATCTGAAATGTCATCACTCCTTACTGTTGTAATTGATTCACTGGCAATTATTGTGACTGCACTCCCCCTTACTTTCTCCCCTGTCCCACCTGAAAACCTTATATCCTTGAATGTTGAGCTGCCAGTTTGTCCCTCTCTCAATCATGTCTCCGTGACAGCAATGACATCAAATCATAGAATTTTAAAGTACAGAAGGAGGCTATTTGGCTCATTGTGTCTCTCCCAGCTCCCGAAAGAGCTACCCAGCCAGTCCATTCCCTGGCCCTATCTGCTTAGCCCTCTAAGTTCATCACTTCCAAATATGTATCACCTTCTAATTTGGTAAAGACAGAAGCAACATATTAATTTAGTACCTTTGCCATATCCTTTGCTTCGGTGAGCAGCTTACCGTGCTTGTTACTTATGGGCCCCAATCTGTCCTTCTCCAATCTTTTAGATTTGAAGACATCAAACGCCTTTCCCCCCATGTTTTAACGTGCGCCCTCAGCTCATCTGCTTTGTTTGTCAGACTCGTTGCATTAAAATAAATTCCATCCAACCTTGCCAAAGCCCCCTGTGCCTTAACTGCCCTATAAATTCTCTGCCTTCTTGACTCACTTGCTGTCTCTCCTAATTTTGGCCATTCATCTCCACCTGCTGAACATTCTGTCTGGATCCCAACCCCCTGCTTATGGGCTCACTGGTTTGGAGTAAATATTAGCATGTATAAAGAATTGGTTAATGGACGGGAAGCATACAGCACGTATAAATGTGCCATTTTCAGATTTATATGTTGTAGCCAGTGGAGTGCCACAAGCATCAGTCTACACTAATGCTCTGATGAAGATAACAGGGAGTCCACCGACTATACAAAGCTAAATGGAAATGCAAGACACAAAAAGTCTGTAGAGGAAAATAGGTTGTAAGTTGGCAACAAAGTGTCATATATAGTATAACGTGGCTAAGTGTGACAACATTCACTTTCATGGTAAGAAACAATTCTTTTAAAAGGGTGTGAAACCTTGAAATTTTGATCAGAGGGACTTGGGTGTACTGGTATAGCGCAAAGTTAGCATGCTAGTACAGCAAATCAATTTGGACTGGAAGCAGTAAGCTGGCCTTTATTGCAAATAGATTGGAATACAAAAATATTCTTGCTACAATTCTGTAGGTTTAGTGAGACTATACGTGAAATAATACTGTCTATGCAGTTTCACTCTCCATATTTAAGGAGAGACTTGCACTGGAGGCTGTGCAGGCAAACCTCATTTGATTAGTCCTTGCGATGAGGGGCTTATTCTGCGATGACACGCAAAGTAAATTGCGTCTATATCCTAAGGAGAACCAGCCTGTTTAACCATTAAAAATCAGAAAGTGCTTTGTCAACAAATTCTGTCTCTTCATACAAATTGCCAATGTAAACAAATTCTGTCTCTTCATACAAATTGCCAATGTGGATTGTAGATAAAACCAAGAACTGCGATGTTGAAAAGTCTGAAACAAAAACAGAAATTGCTGATGACATTCAGCAGGGCTGACAGTACCTGAGGAGAGAAAGCAGAATAAATATTTCGAGTCCAGTGACCTGTTCTGAAGAAGGATTGCTGGACCCAAAACATTAACTCTGTTTCTCTCTACAGATACTGTCAGACCTGCTGAGTTTCTGCAACAATTTCTGTAGATTGTAAATAGCTGGGGCCCAGCACCAACAGTAGTTGCCCATAGCAGACGGGTTTAGAGCTTGGGACACCGGTCTCGGGGTAAATGATAATGTAGACAATTAAGATCAAGATAAGGAGAAATTGCTTCAAAGTGTTAGGAATAAGAACTCTCCAGCCCAGAAGATGAGGCTGCTTTGACATTGAATATTTTTCAGACTGAAACACAGAACCTTGATCTCTCAGGGAAGCGAGGAATCTGGGAAAATGGGCCAATAGGTCTAATCTCTCAAACAAGATATTTCTCACTTCATATTTTTTTGCTTCCTTCCAATGTGGCTGAGACTTTGCACTAGCAAACATATGGTTTTTCTGATGGTCATTATCTAAACATTCATCTTGTTTAGGCATGTTCCTGACCCTTCTCCTGAGTAAGGGCTCACATTTCTCCAATTAATTTTTTTCATGCCATGTTTTCACTTTCCTTTCTGTGCATCCCCTCATCTGCCTGTTTCAGAGCATGCAACATCTGCAAATGCATGGCACCACTCCTGGCTTATAGAGCAGTTCAAAATTAATTTTTGTCTTTTTCTTTCCAACAATGTATCCACTTCTCTTTAAAACTGTACTCTGGATTCTGCTGCAGCTTGTTGTGGTGTATTCTATCTCCTTAACATCAAATTAAGTCTTCTTAGCTTACTCTATTCCCCACTCAACTCTTGTTTTAAATCCATTTTCAACAGCTGGAAAAAAGAATTAAGTAAAACTCAAGGTTTAAATTTTTCAGAAGTCACCAAATGAAGAATTATGATATAACAGTGTTTAAGGATACTATTGATCATGTCTCCTGGTGGTCTTTTATAGGATGAAACTATAGAAATATTGTTTTTCAAAGTGCTTTGGAAGTGCTGACTCTTGCAGCCGCTGATTAATGAGTGAGAATTGACAGTCTGTTTGCTTGTTGCCTTGCTACTTTTGAATATTGGAAAACAGCTGATAACTATAAGTGACTCGTGCATGCGTGTAGTTCACATCCTCCTGGGACTGAACTGACTCCAATTTTGGTGTTTCTGAGCATTTGTTCTGATTGCTGGATTGAACTTGTTTCCACATGTGGACAAACAGATGGAACTATTTATCATTAAGCATCACAGTGGGAATTCAGGCGTTTTGTGCCTAATACCCTGTTTAAACTGGAGCTGTAAATTCACATTTGTGCTGAACTCACAACTTAATGGCAATAACTAAAGATGTATGAAGAGTTAGAAAGCTACTCTCTCTGCCTGGATTAAATTTTCCAACCTTTTCTTTTTCCTGTGGGGCGACACAGCAGGCAACTGGCATTGGACTAATTATAATTAGCATTGCTTGGTGAAATGCCCAATTCTGATTTGCAGATACCACTATAAATGAGAGATAAATGTTTGCCTGTTGTTTATACTGAAGTTAAGGATACTTGTGCACTGTGAGGAGGATGCTAAGAGGCTGCAGGGTTACTTGGCTGAGCGAGCAAATGCTTCACAATTGCAAAATAATGTGGATAAATGTGAGGTTATCTACTTTGGTCACAAAAACAGGAGACGGATTATTATCTGAATGGTGGCAGTTTAGGAAAAAGGGTGTCATGATGGAACAGTTGCTGAAAGTTGGCGTGCAGGTGCAGCAGGCGATGAGGAAAGCTAATGGCATGCTGGCCTTTGTTGGAAGCGGATTTGAGCATCTGAGTAGGGATGCCTTGCTGCAGTTATACAGGGCCTTGGTGAGACCACACCTTGAGTATTGTGTGCAGTTTTGGTCTCCTAGTCTGAGGAAGGACATTTTTGCTATCGAGGGAGTCCAGCAAAAGTTCACCAGACTGATTCCCGGGATGGTAGGACTGACATGTGAGGAAAGACTGGATCAACTGGGCTTGAATTTGCTGGAATTTAGAAGAATGAGGGGGATCTCCTAGAAACCTATAAAATCCTGATGGAACTGGACAGGCTAGATGTGGGAAGAATGTTTCCAATGTTGGAGAAGTCCAGAGCTAGGGGTCACAGTCTAAGAATAAGGGATAAGCCATTCAGGATGTAGAGGTGCTGATGTTGTACTGGGGTGGATAATGTCAGAACACCAGGTTATAGTCCAACAGGTTTATTTGAAATCTCAAGCTTTCGGAGCATTGACACTTTGTCCGGTGAAGTGAAAAAGAAGCACACAGGCACAGAATTTATGGGCAGAGAGATCAAAAGACCATACAAATAGTATGAGTGGAGTGCAGAACAATAAGTCCCAGCAGGTGATAGGAAGCATGAGACGGTGTGAATAAAGTGTCAACAGCTGAATAACAAGCAAAGGGATGAGTAATAATCTGATTAAATGAGGCAGAGAGATAAATACAAAAAAATAAAAATAGGGACAAGCTAAGACTTTTTTCTTTAGAGTTTAGAGCGTAGGAGACTGAAGGGAGATCTTAAAGAAGTGTTTAAGATCATGAGAGACATGGACAGGATGAATGCACTTAGTCTTTTTCCCAGGGTTGGGGAATCGAGGACTAGAGGGCATGAGTTTAAGGTAAGAGGGGAAAGAATACATGAGAGCCTGAGGGGCAACTTTTTTACACAGACAGTGGTATGCATATTGAATGAGCTGCCAGCGGAAGTGGTAGAGGCGGGTACGTTAACAGCATTTAAAAGGCATTTAGACAAATACATGGATACAAAAGGTTTAAAAGGATATAGGCTAAGTGCAGGGAAATGGGGTTAGTGTGGATGGACTTTTTGGTCGGTATGGACCAGTTTGAGCCAAAAGGCCTGTCTTTTAAAAAAAAAAGTGATGCTGGAAATAAACCAAATGACTGGAATAACATGGTCGTTGTAAGAGTCGCGTGCCGAGATTCAACTAAAGTCATAAGTAATCCAAAACTGTACAAACTAATTAATGTCAGGAGATCATAACAAGATCATCCTTACGCCTCCACTTCTCGCCTTCAGACAACCACCAAACCTTAAACAGACCATTGTTCGCAGCAAACTACCCAGCCTTCAGGAGAACATCAACCACAACCTTGCCATGGTAACCTCTGCAAGATATGTTAGATCATCGACATGGATACTACCATCACACAGGGAAACACCACCCACCACGTACATGGCAGATACTCATGTGACTCCGCCAATGTTGTGTATCTCATATGCTGCAGAGAAGGATGGCCCCAGGCATGGTGTATTGGTGAGACCATGTAGTTGCTACAACAATGGATGTCTGTCCCACAGGAAGCTGTTGGGGCCAGTTCATTAGATATATTCACGACAGGGCTGGACATGGCCCTTGTGGTTAAAGGGATCAAGGGTATGGAGAGAAAGAGGGAATGAGATACTGAGATTACATGATCAACCATGAGCGATTACTGCACTATAAATCACGGCAGGATATCAGACCACATTGTGGTAAATAAATAAATACATGTGTGGACCTTACTTGTTGGAGGCAAGAGTTTGAGTAATAATTGATTTTCATTTCCCTGATAGCTTCTTTGCTGGGCCTGCCTTAAACCAATTGTATCATCCCTACTTTATCACAACTCAGATCTCATTTAGAACAGCTTAGTGATCAAACCTGGTATTTGCAGTAAAAATTTAATCAGGTGATAATTGCTTGCTGAAGCCTAGATGGAAGAGAATTGCCACATGTTTGGCTTAAAGATTTTATCCTCGTGAACTGACCACTGCAACGTGCCTAACTGTGATCACAGGAGCACATTTTCAAGGTGTTGAATTTTAAACTGGCATGAGTTACTTACTCAGTGCCCAAATGCAAAGTTCGGTAAGTGTATACTTTATTGGTATGAGGCTACATCGAGTGAATGTCATGTCTTTGCATATCAGATGTCAACTCATTTGAAACCAATGTGTGATCTGATATTCAAACACTTGTGTTAATTCTTTTGTTTGCTTTAACCTCTCCTTCACTCATTTCTTTCCCCAGGAAGTACAAGTCACAACCCATCTGTGCTGAACTCCAAGGCGAAGTCCTGCGCTGCTATCAGACGAACCCACAGCAGACTCTCAGCTGTTCTGCATTGGCTAAGCAGTACATTCACTGTATTAACTATGCTAAACAAGTAAGTGCTGTAATGTCAGTCTCAAAACTGTACACAGGCATGAAGGAATTGAACCAGTAGAGGAGAGTGCTGGTATTTAAGCCTCAATGAACTGAACTTCAGTTTTCTGCGTTTTTTTTAAATATTCATTTATCTTTAAGACTCGAGAGCTTTTAGCTTTATCACTTCACCTTCAAAACACTCTTTTTCTTTTTAAGTCTTTGTATAAGCCTGAATTAACACAAAAAAAGGTCAGCATGCAAGTTTTCCCTGATGACCTGCTGTGCAAATTCACAGGATAAGATCTGGTGTGGCTGTACCACTTTCCATGGTAAGGTATCTCTTTGCTGATGCTCAATCTGTCTTTGAAGAAAAGACTCGTGAACAGAGCAGCAGAGGATTCTGATTCCAAATGGGGAAGAATCGGTGTCTTTGTGACAGAATGAGTTAATAAAATATTTTTAAACATAATTTTCAGCACATCAGCAGGCCATTTGGTCCAACTTGGCTGTGCTGGAATTTGCGATCCATACATTGTGCCTCCTACATTATTTCCTCTAACCCCAGAAGTATATCTGACTTTTTTGTCCTGGTACACTAACTTCCTCTCCCAGCACTGATGCCAATATATTTAATAGAGATCTCAATGTGATACGAGGTGCATTGAGCAGTTACATTGCTCTTTGTGTACGCTTGCGGACAAAGATGTACAATTTTATTTGAATTAATTTGTGGAATCTGGGTTTTACTTACTAGGCTAGCATTTATTGATCTTGAGAAGGTGGTGGTGGGCTGCCTTCTTGAACCGCAGCAAACATTGGAGTGTTGATACACCCACAGCGTTGTAATGAAGGAAGCTCCAAGATTTTGACCCAGTGATGATAATGGAACAATGTCATAGTTCCAAGTCAGGATGATGCATGGCTTAGAGGTGAACTTGCAAATGGTGGTACTCCCATGCATTGTCTGCCCTTTTGTTTCCAGGTTATAGAGGTTGCTGGTTATGGAAAGTGCTATCTAGGAAGACTTAGAGAGTTAGTATGGGCATTATTGTAGATGGTGTACACTGCTGCCTCTGTGCATTGGTGATGAGCATTGAAGCTGGGAGATGGAGTGCCAATCAAATGGGCAGCTTTGTATTGGATGGTGTTAAGTTTTTTGAGTGTTGATGAGGTTGCACCCATCCAGACAAGTTGTAGGGTATTCCTTCATTCCTGGCTTGTGCATTGTGGATGGTGGGCAAACTTTGGGAGTCAGGAGGGAGCTACTTGCTGCAAAGTCCTAGCCTCTGACCTCTTGTGTAGACACTATTTATATAGCCCATGTATTTCAATTTCTGGTCAACGATAACCCTTCTTCCCCCCACCCCCATCCCAGAATATTGAAAGTGGAGAATTCAGTGATGGTAATGTCATTGAAGGTGTGTCTCTTTTCTGAGATGGTCATGGCCTGGCAAAGTGACATGAATATTACTTAACACTTATCAGCCCACGCCTGGATGTTGGCCACGCATTGGACACCAGCTGCTTCACAGGAATCTCAAATGGTACTGAACGTCCCTACTTGTGATTTCATGATGGGAGAAGTACATTGATGAAGCAGCTGAAGATG
This sequence comes from Rhincodon typus, assembly GCF_021869965.1. Taxonomy (NCBI): domain Eukaryota; kingdom Metazoa; phylum Chordata; class Chondrichthyes; order Orectolobiformes; family Rhincodontidae; genus Rhincodon; species Rhincodon typus. The sequence goes on from NC_063353.1 coordinate 37,743,031, forward strand.
GTTGGGCCTAGGACACCTACCCTGAGGAATGATAATTACTGTATTCAACTAGTTTTCAACAACATTAATTTAGAACTTTCAACGTGACTCATTGCATTGACTTTGGTGACATTGGAAAAGTATAAGTAAGTACAATAATGAATTGCCTGTAACCTGAGTAACTGAATATGTCAACATGTAATTGCAGTTGAAGATTATAGAAGCCATTCGCTGGGAAATAACTACATGCATTACTCAAATAAAAGGAGAAAGTCAAAAATGTAGAGTTCATTAGTCGTTATCTGTAAAGGATCTGTGCCATTTATCTGTCAGGGATGTATCTTTTCTCTTGGGCAATATATTTTTTTGAAAAGCAAAAGTGGAAAGAGAACAAATCATAATTCAATTTATTACTGGCCCAGATCTTGCAGTAAAAATTACAGTGAGATGTTTGCACGCTCTCGCTGTCTATGTCTCAGGGAGGATTTTCAATCTAGCTGGTTAAGGAGCTGCACCATTCAATGCCTTGAGCAAGAGGGACAGCAGCCCTTGTACAGAAACCTTGCTATTCTGAAACCCAAATACTGTAACAGCAAGTTCTAGTGCAAAAGCCATGGGAAAGTTCATGAAATTGTGTTGAATAGCCCATGCTTTTCATTTGCTGTTGATCACAAGATCCAGGCAGTTGCTATACTTGGCTTTGTCCCAGTCTGTATATTATTCCTGGCAGTAAAATAAAAATATTATTCAAAACAACATAAACTGTGGAATATCTGGCTCCATACGTCAGGCTAAATGCAACAATACACTTGAGAAACTCCATAAATTGAATTAATACTGAAAGAAACAATGAATCATACACTTGAAAAGATGTGGTTTTAAGTCATTTGGTACAGCAGATCACTGTATCATTTTGTCATCATGGTAGCTGTCTCTCTGTTTAGGTCAATCCTCTTTTTCTGTTCTCTTCCTTGTTACCTTAACTTTCAGATGAGATCGTAGGCTGAGGACTCATCTGCTGACTCAGTTTTGTGACTGTTTCTCACTTCACCAATCAAGTTAGTGTAGGAAAGCCCCCAGTGTTTCGTTTAAAATTTCCCTTAACCAACACCACCAAAATCACAGTTTATTCAGTCATTTGCTGATGGTGGAATTTGAATTCAATAAAAAGAAAATCTGGAATTAAGAATCGAATGATGTCGATAGTCATGAAAAACCCATCTGCTTTAGGGAAGTAAACTGCCATCCTTTCCTGTTCTGGCCTAGATGTGACTCTAGACTCACAGCAATTCGGTTGCTTCTTAACTGCCCTCTGGGCAATTAGAACTGGACAATAAACACTGGCTGAGCCGGGATGTCCACATTCCCAAGAATGCATAAAAGTTACTGTAAGCCTGTGATGCAGGGAGTGAATTTTGATACCATTAAAGTTTCCACCTCCACCCTAGCTGGTGTCCAGCTAGATAAGTGTTGTTGGAGCTGCACTCACCCAGACAAGTATAAGAAGAATATCCTAAAGTTTCTCTTAACAGCATTATTCCCTTACAATTAATTCATGCTTATCCAGAAAGGAGAGTTATTCCTGGTATGCCTTTTACAATTACCTTAATTTTAAACATCCGAGTCAGATTACTCCTCATCTCAAGTAAATATTACTCAAACATACCAAGGGTTATTATCCTGACATCACTAGATCACACTGACGATTCATCTCCAGAATTTAGCAAAAATCAGCGTACCTTTTCGTAAGTGGAGCTTCCAAAACTAAACATAATAGTCCATAACATTTTGTTTAATATTCCTGTTATTTTAGGCAAATGATTTAGCACAGCATTCCACCCACTTTTAATTGCTGCACATGCTGTGTATGGTGTAACTTTCTACCTGAATGTTATTACAAAGTGCTGGAATCAGGGTGGAAGTTGGTTCCTGAATGATGACAAATAGCACACTCTTGTTTGGTCTATATTTTGTCATAATTTTGTTTTAAGTTTACCTATAAAGAATTTCGGAAATGAAGTATAAGGACAGAAAAAAGCATGAAATGAGAAATAGTCATTCTACCCAGGAAACCTGCAGCTTGTGCAGACCTATTGTGATCTCCCTTGCCTGTCACAGCCTACAGACTTTTAAAGTCCAGGAAAATGGGATATAATATTGTGGTTAATAATGTTCTATATCTAGCAGCAGCTCATACCAACCTAGAGGTAGCTGTCATTTTTCTCTTTTGCCACATGACTCCCTGCTCTGCTGCATTCATGCAACAAGCACAAGAGAATCTGGGGTTTTAAAAAATAGTTAGTTGGCCCATAAACTTTTTATCATTGCATTTTCATTTTCATATTTGAAGACATCTCCATGATTATAGCACACAAATTTATTTTAAATATAATTTCACCATATTTCACTTACACTTTTATGGTCCTGCATCACATTGTAGAGCACAGCTCCTCCTCTTGAAGGAGCATGGTATATGTTAGTCCTCATTAAGTTGATAGATTTATGAGTGAATGTATTATATTGATAAGATCTATTATCTTACTGGAAGCTTGAAGAGAAGAATAGACTGCATATTAATATATTCCTGAAAAACCAAACAATTGGTTCAAAACTACATCAAAACGTTTAGCTTATTCTTTTGCTGTTTTAATATCTTATTTTTCCTCACTTTAGAGCCTGCTGAGCAAAGGAGGTTAAAACAATCCACCATCACATCAAAAAGCCCTCATCATCAATTTCAACAACAGAACGTCTTTCAGGAGCACTCAAGGAAGCTCAGCAAAATATCGGGACAATATGGGAAAGAAGAAACAAAAGGCCGTTGTCACCACGGCAACAGCAACAGCAAGCACCCTAATTTAATCAGTGGGGATATGTTCAGCAGGGTTGTGAATGTCTTAACAACCTGTCATGCTTATAGTCCCACCATGAAAATGTTCAGCTTTTCTGTAATTGTTCTGACCTGTGACATTAAATGGAATATCTCTGTTTAGTTTCGTATGAGGCCTTTAAAACATTCTAACAATAATGCAATTAAATCTATCTTTGAAAGATCAAACTGCAAACCTGTCCTTAGCTTTGTGATTCTGTTGAGTGTAATTAGGAATTGGCTATGCAACGTGACTTGAGTTATTTTGTATGTATTTCATAGGCCAAATTCAATGCTTTTGTTTAATCTGTAAAGCCACTTGTCAGTCAGCGTGCCAAACACTCTTTCGATCCTGTGATTTCATGGAAATGAACTAGAAAATGTCTATTCTGATGGTTTGTCTTTTCTTCCATCCTCATTTCTGAGGGTTGAGCCACAGACCTCTGCTGGATTGGTCCACCCTTACAGGCAAAGCACAGAAGTGGTTTGCCATTACCTTCTGTGGAATGGCTGACCAGAAGGCTCTCCCATTCCTGTCAACTACCATCAGGCACATTGGATGGATTTACAGCCTGATAATCAACCTGTTTGGCCATGTTACAAATGCACCTTCTATAGCCAACGGATCCTGCATGGGGCTCAAACCCAGAGCTTCTGGTTCAGAGATGGTGCTGCCACTGTTGTGCCCTAAGGTCTCCTAAAGGCCATTAAGTCCATTAAATCTTGGGCTGTGGCTAAACTGCTCAAATCACGATTCAAATCAATGCCCTTTTGTGTGGGAATCTGGGTCCGGTGAAAAAGAAAGAAACCAATTATCTGGTTCAGAGTACCCCAGAGTTCTTTTGATTATCCTTTATACAGAGCTGTTTTAGCTTCAATCTGATATGAAATTTGTTGAGGTTAAAGTGGGAATCATGGCTGAAGGTCACTGTGGAGTAGAAGGACTGTGCTTCCTCCAGGGAGCCTTGCTTTACTGTGCCATTTTGAAGGCTAGAGACAGGTCAAGGATCTTGAGGAGTGATAATTTACTACAATTGCAATAACAGGATGTTAACTGTGGCTTTGATAATCTTCTGACCTGGAGTATTCCTTAAGCCAGAACTGACACTGCATGCTGCTTATTAGTTTGGGAAAAGAGGGAGAACCTGATATATCTGGGTGTCTACCCCTTGTGTGCGTGATAATTGATTCCTAGCGAGGAGTGAAGAAAGTTACCCATTGAAATAATCTAAGATGCAAACATACTAGTGTGGAATTATAGCATGGCTTCCATTTCTGTCTGACCTTTAGGCTGGGTTCATGTTATCCTGAAAAGCTGCCCATGTTAAGTGGGTGAATAGTGAGGCTGGAAACTACAGTCATTCAAGAATCATTTATGGACACTTGTCTTTTGTTCCCCACTGCTGCTGCCTCAGTTCCCATGAGCCTGTGGGCCCGCAGTCATCATTTGTTTGTATTTCTCCCATGACAATAACAATCCTTGCACTAGGGATCCATGTATCTGTATTCAAAGATGTGAAGAGGGATGTCAGACAGCTCAAGCTGCCCGGTGTGCACCTGCCTTCATCAGCAGACCAGTAAACATGATTGTGTGCAGCTCTGTGATTGATTGTACATGTGGGCAAGATGGCCTCAGTACTGTTTGATGTCGCAAACAGCCAAGGCCAGCATACCTGTTCTCCATCGTACTGAATGTACAAATGCTTATCAATGCATTCCCTCTCACTACTGTCTTTTCAAACATTGTCCCAGCTACCCGGCAACAGATAATGGGACACTCTTCCATGCTAGCTAGGTCAGCAGAAAGCTACTACTTAGCGCAAGCATGCATCATGGAGTCAGCAAGATAGTCGGTATACTGAGTCAATTGCAACATCAAGTGTGTTCTCAAGCCCTACGAAGACAATGTAATACTCATTTATACTATGGTGCTGTTGTTATGGACCAGACCAAACCCCCTCAAAATACATCAAGGAGATAACCTAGACCGTAACTACTACTAATTTAAAGTCAAGAATAAGGCGTCATGTTCGAGATGTGTTTTGATTGAAAGCCTCATGGTGGACCAACAAAACACACTTTGTACTTTAACTGTGTTGAAAGAAAAAGGAATAAACAAGCAGGAATAGCTAGAAAGGCTCAGCAGGTCTGGCAGCATCTCTGGAGAGAGATCAGAGTCAACATGTTGAGTTCAGTAACCCTTCTTCAGAACTATTGGTAGTTAGGAAAAAGTCTTTTTTTTATGCAGATGATAGGGTGGGGAATAGGGTAAGGAGTAATCGATAGGTGGAGGTAGAGCCCAAAGAGAGAGAACAGTTGGACAAGCAAAGTTTTGGATAACAATCAGCCTGGGAGAATGAATAGCTATTAGTGGATCTTTTTTTAAACAAATGAAGAAATGATGTATCTTTAACTCATTTGAAATACTTGAAAAATTATATTATTTAACAACTAATAATTAACTGCTCCAGTATAGCAGCATCCCGTAAACACACCCTTGGCAAAGGCAAATTCAGCAAAACAGATTTTCTTGCTTGCTATCTCCTCCAATCCAGGAGAAAGGAGCACTGAAAGGAAAATGTAGCAGCAGAGACAGAACTCAAGGTTTTTTTGCTGCAACAGAGACGGAGTTGTGTCTATCATCTTCAACTCCAAAAAACCCAACTTGAACTGAAAGCAAAAGCAAAAGTAAAACCCTGGGTCTGTTTGAACCTGACTCCACCCACTCATGCTTCTTTTGTCTAATTTTTAAAAGAAGCACTCGGAGCTCAAAGCTGTTTGCCCACCATTTCTGAAGCAGTCATTCCAGTATCACTGGCAACGTCCCTCTGCAGGTGAAATAGCACAGAACAAATCACTCTTAAAGGCACGGTATGGTCACAACATCAAGTAGCAGACTGGAATCATCTTAGCCTCTGGTATGGCTCCTGTGGTGCAATGATAGTGTTGTTACCTCTGAACCAGCAGGCCTGGGCTCAAGTCCCATGTGCTCCAGAGGTGTGTAATAACATTTCTGAACAGGTTGATTAGAAAATATTGAGCGGCCTCTGGTTGCTGTGCTACCAAACAGGTCACTTAATGCTGCAATACTTCAAAAGTTGCCTGCAGTCATGAAGTTTCTTTCCATTTGTTGCTTTCAGTCTCATTTCTTAAGACCCAGGCTTTTTAGCCTGAGCAAAAGCGCTAATGAGTTATGAGATGAATTTTATACCTTTCCAAAGGGTCTCATTGCTCCTATCACCCCTTTGTGACACTTGATTTTAATTGCTCACATTACTTCAAAGCTTTTGCTTCCAGTTCTGCTCCAGTTTCTGTTCCCAGATGCAGTGTGAACATTACATTTCACAAGCCTGCAAATAAATGTATAAATGGGATGACCCAGGATATTTAATTAAGAATAATTCTGGCAGATCAACCCGAGATTGTAAAAATTTACACCAGCAGACAAACACCAGGCCCATTTTCTTCTGTAAGTAATTAATATCCAATTTTCTAATCTGCGTTCTTGGCACCTCTTACAATTTCAATCTTCCAAAAAGTTGTGAATGTATCTGTACGGCGTGCTTCTATCTGCTGTGTGCTATTGACCCTCTTTTTATGTTGTCTTATGTTTAATCAGATCTGGTGAAGTATCCAATCCAGTAGGATGGTCTGTTTAGGTAATTTTAATTATTCAGTTTGGATCCATGCACCAACTTTGGCAAAATAAGTTTCCTTAATCCAGAAAGAGGGAATCCTAACATTATTACTACCAGGGTAAGAAAAACTGGCAACAAAATTAGGCCAAGCTCCAGCATTTTTGTATTTTCTGTTAGAATTTCAGATTTACAGTTTTCCTTTTATTTCGATTTTTATTTCCTATGTGAACAGCAAAATGCAAGCACACTGAAAACTGGGTGTAAAATCAATTAATCATCATCTACCTCCACTGTGTAACATGGCGCATCCAAGGCCTCTATCATTCAGAACCCCCTTGAGCTCCGATTTCTTGCTGTTTATTCTTCAGCACCTGTCCAATCACTCCGTGCTGAACCTATGTATTTATCACAAATCATGTAAATTTATTTGACCCATGCTGCAGATAATTTAAATAGCATTTTTTTAAAGTATGAATTTGTGAGCGCACTAAGGGTATGGCCAAGTGGTATTATTGCTGGACTGTTAATCCAAAGACCCGGGTTCGATTCCTGCCACAGAAGGTAGTGGAATTTGAATTCAATAAAATATCTGGAATTAAGAGGCTAATGGTGACCATGAATCAATTGGTGATTGTCAGAAAAACCCATCTGATTCACTAATGTCTTTTAGGGAAGGAAACTGCCATCCTTACCTGGTGTGGGCCTACATGTGACAGCAGACCCAAAGCAATGTGGTTGAGTCGTAATTGCCCTCTGGGTAATTAGGACAATAAATGTTGGCCTAGCCATTGATGCCCTCATCTATGAATTGATAATAAACAAAATGTTAGCACCCATCAAAAATGTTAATTTGGTAAACTATCATTAAGTTCTCTTCTGTAAGCGGTATCCCTGTAGTGATTTTAACGAGGTCAACCAGGTAGACTGCAGAGAATATGAGTTCCCTAATTGGGGCTGTTAATCTGGTCCAATCAGGGAGCCCTGGCTGACATAGGCATGTCAGGGGTTCTGTTCACTCCGAAAGCTAAGGGAGCTGAATCAGTGTCATGCACTCTGTGTGTAAGTAAAGGGTAACTTGGTGACAGGATACAGGCCTCTATGGAGTTATCTCAAGCCCCAGTCAAACTTTTGGCTTTGTTATGCTCACGAACACATGCGCGGGATTTTCAAGTGTTCTAAAATGATAGTATCACAGATCATCATTTTAAGTGCAGAACTGCTTTCAAACACCTTATTGCAAACAGAAATGAGATTCCACCTTGACACTCTAACAAATGTAAAATCACACTGTCCCTTAGGTTAAAACGTATGCTGCAGTCTGTACACCCTGAGAGGCATTATATGTTTCTATAATGAGTAACATCTTTTTTGCAAAAGAACAAAGCCAGCAACTTTTCCAGCAATTTCTTTTTTGGCAAGATCTTTTTTTGAGTCTGGTTGGTTTCAATATCTCTTTCCAATGTGAGCAATTAAAATCAAGTGTCATAAAAGGGCACCAGGAACAACAAAACCCTTTAGAATGTACAAGATTCATCTCATAATTCATTGGCAGCCTTTGCTCAGGCGAAAAAAGCCTGGGTCTTAAAAAATGAGACTGAAAGCACCAAATGGAAAGAAATGTCACGACTGCTGGCAACTATTGGAAGTAGCCCAGCATTAAATCATCCGTTTATCAAATTCTCTCCCTCAGCTGGGAGAAGTAGTAGTGATGTGTGAAACTTCACAAATTCCTCCAAAAGGCTGAATTTTACAATATTTCGGTTGTCAATTTTGTCAGGTTTCACGGAGGGTTTCTCTCCATGAGGCTGAGTGAGATTTCTCGCCACAAACCTGCCTCCCTAAGTACCTACCACACCCCAGTGGTGTTCCACTTATCTGATGATAGCTAGGCTTCACCACTCACTGCAAGACATTGCTGTTATCAGGATTTCTCTCAATAGACTGGCACCCCTAACACCAGAGCCATCATTAAAAGACCACTGTGGGCCATGATAAGTGCGGTCCAGAGTGTCCACGCACAGTTCATGGAATTTGTCCCAGACATGGCCGATACGGGGAAATTAGTGCCCCTCTTTGCAGTCAGACACCTGGAGGATTGAACAGATAGAGTGGTGCCAAACAGGGCCATCCTTTTCCCCCGGACCACCAGATGATGTCACACCATCTGACCCTGCCAGCCTCATTGAAGGTCACTAGCTGGGTCATTGTGATAACAAGCTTCCTGGCTTTGCGACAGTGTTAAACAGCAAGGAAAGATAGTAGTACTGAACAAAGTTTTGGCAAAGATCTGTAGCTCGGGTTGTGGATGAGGCTGTTGACTTGCTCACCGAGCTGGCTTGTTCTTAATCAGACGTTTCGTCACTATGCTAGGTGACATTATCAGTGGAGCCTCCGATGAAGCGATGTTATTCTACTCTGCTTGGAATTTATACTGTCCGGTCCATTATGGTGAGTAGTGTCATTTCCGGTTTTGATCTGTACGGGTTTGTATATGGGATCCAATTCTATGTGTTTGTTGATTGTATTATGGGTGGAGAACCATGCCTCTAGGAATTCCCGTGCATGTTTATGTTTGGCTTGGGCTACTATGGTTACCTTGTCCCAGTTAAACTGATGGCCTTCATTGTCCGAGTGTACTGATATTAAGTAGAGTTCGTCGTGCCGTTTTGCTGCTAGTTGATGTTTATATATTTTGATGGATAGTTTCCTTCCTGTCTGTCCGACATGTTTGTGGCAGTCGTTGCATTGTATTTTGTAAACCACGTTGGTTCTGCATGTTGTGGGAATGGGGTCTTGAATCCTTGTGAGTGATTATCTTAGAGTGGCTGTGGGCTTGTGGGCTACCATGATTTCTAGTGGTCTTAGGAGTCTCATTGTCAGTTCCAATATGTTCTTGATGTAGGGCAGTGTGGCCAGTGTGTTAGGGCGTACTGTGTCCTCCTGTTGTGTCTGTTTGTTAGGCATCTGCGGATGAAGTTGTGGGGAGAGACCTAGGGGTTCAGGTACATAGTTCTTTGAAAGTTGTATCACAGGTAGACAGGGTGGTTAAGATGTTGCTCAGCACGCTTGCCTTCATGTCTCAGACCTTTGAGTATAGGAGTTGCGATGTCATATTGAGGTAGTAAAAGACGTTGGTGAGGCCATTTTTGGAGTACTGTGTACAGTTTAGTCGCCCTGCTGTAGGAAGGATATTATAAAATTGGAGAGGATTCAAAAACAATTTACCAGGATATTGCCAGGACTGGAATGTTTGTGTTATTAAAATAGGCTGGGACTTTTTTTCACTGGAGCGTAGGAGGTTGAGGGTTGACCTAACAGAGGTTTATAAAATCATGAGGGGCATAGATAAGGTAAATACCAAAAACTTTTTTCCCTAGGGTGGGGGGTTCAAAACTCTGAGCCATATTTTTAAGTTGAGAGGAGGGACCTTAACTTAAAAGGGACCTGAAGGGGTAACTTTTTCACACAGAGTTTGGTTTATATGTGGAATGAATTGCCAGAGGAAGTGGTAGATGCAGGTAGTTACAACATTTGAAAGACATTTGGACAGGTACATGAGTAGGAAAGGTTTAAAGGAATGTGGGCCAAATGCAGGCAAGTGGAACTAGTTTTTGTTTGGGATTATGGTCGGCACAGATGAGTTGGACCAAAGGGTCTGTTTCCGTGCTGTATTGCTCTGTGACCCTACCCTCCCTAACGCTCATGTTGGGAATTGTCAACATGTAGTTTCCTCACAGCAAGTGGGAGGATAGGAAAGCTGCCTGTTAAGGGGTGAGATGTGCAGTTAATGGAGCTGATTACAAGCAATAATCCCTGTTAATTGGCATCTCATTGTTGCCTAGTGAGAATTACGCATCGACACCCAAAACTCTGTTTGAAAATGCAACAATTTTCTCCCAATGTTGACTTATCTCTGAATTCTCCCAGATGTCACGCCATCACTCATGTTGTCCAGCCCTGTGTAAGGTTGTGCTGTATGTATTGTTCCAGTTCTGCAGGACGCTGTGTGGCCACGCTCAAACTCCCAATGTTTTAGGCCAAACATTTCTATTATTCTACTAGGGAATGTTGGTCAGCATTTTCTAATTTTATTTCAGATTTCCTGCTTCGAATTTAACTCTCTTGACTTACTGGAATAGCAGATGTAATTGAGTTTTGTGGTTTTGTGAATTGTGTGAGTGACAGCTGTGACTCAGGTAGTCGAACAAAACAACAAATCCTGGAGTAGGTTGGCAGCAGCTGTGGAGAGAGAAACAGTCATGTTTTGAGTCCAGTATGCTTCTTCGGTTAATAGACTTGTGTCTCTGAATTCGAGGGCATGGATTCAAGTTTTACCGTGTGGCCTCAGAACAAAAATGAAGGCTGATCCTTCAGTTCTTCACTGAGGGACCAGAGCATGGCTGGAGATGCTGCCTTTTGGATGAGACATTAAACCAGTTTGCCTGCGTGGCTGGTTGTTTTATCTTTGTTGCCCTGGCTGATATTTTTCCCTCAATCAATAGGGTAGCAGGTCATTTTCACAAAGCTGTTTGTGGGAGTTTGCTGTGCGCATTTTGGCTGTTGTGTTTCCTGCACAACAGCCATGATTACACTTCAAAAACAAAATTCATTCCATTTTAAAGCGCTTTGAGAAATCTGGTGAAAAGTGCAATATCAATCCAAGCCTTTGTTTGTGTAACGAGGTGGTGCTCCATGGTCAGTCTAACCTCACTTCCAGCCAACAGTAAATTCCTGTTTTAAGTTGCCTCATTCAGGGTCATTCCAACATCTGCGTCATGAATATGTCAGGACCAGTGTCTGCCCTTAGCATCAGCACTTTCACCTTAGCGTTTTTCATGCCGGGCCCTTCAGAGCAAGTGTGACTCAATCGTGCCATGATGATGCAACTTCTCGCACGCCATCAGATTTTCTCTCCTGCTACTTGAGATGCACTTCTTCATGCTACTGTCCCTCCTCGCCTCTTCCCTGCTCAATCCCCTCACTGCTTCCCTGGCTGGCTCTCTTGTTTGTCATCATCCTGACTGACCCCCACTAACCAATACCCTTCTAACATTCACAGTGAGTGAGCAAGTTGGGCAAGGAATTGGTGACAGACAGGAAAGTGTCAGCCTGGAAGAGGTGGTCAGAGATCAGGAAACAAGGAGCAAGTTAGCATATTTCTTATATTTTTACATTCACCAACTTTTAAAGTTAATTTATTTTTGGAAATGGGAATGTACTAAGGTACAGTATTTCAACTTGCAGTGTATAATATTTTAATTATTTTCTGACAGGGAAGGCCCTACAGAACATAACTGCAGCTTTTACATTGATTTCTAAATGTTGAACTTTCAGGAACATACATCCTTAAGCAAAGACTTACTGTACTGGATTTTAGCAGAATAAAGCAAGGTCAACTCTAACCGAAACTAAATGCATTTCTTTTTACAGGTAGAAGCTCAATATTAACTTCCTGCCATCAACAGTTTTGTATATGCATTACTAATTTGAAATAACTGTACTTAAGTTCTCATCAGTCTGTCTCATTTGACATTTAAATGTTGGAGGATGCCACAGAATGAATTCTTGGTATCAGATCCCTGAGTAATGGAGACTGAAGAAACTAAAACTTCTCAGCTCTGAAGGATTGAGAAGCAATCCAATTAACAATGGTAAATTCTGTGGACAAGGTAAATCCAAGCAATTGCATTTAAATTATGAGACTAAGAGAAGGAGACAAAGGCTCAAACTAATAAAATTTAAGAATGATAAGTTCTATTTTGAACAAAAGTGGGGAAGGGACTCCTCAACAGAACCATGCAGATGAAAACCTTGATCTTTTAGGAACCTTTAGATATAATATTAGTGACTTTACCATCATTCTTTTTAATTGTAGGATGTGGGTGTCACTGGCTGGCCAACATTTATTGCCCATCCTTGGGTGCCCTTCAGAAGGTAGTGGGGGGCTGCCTCCTTGAACTGCTGCAGAAGATGTGCCGTGGGTTAACCCATAATAGCATTAGGGAGGGAATTACAGGATTTTAACCCAGTAACAATGAAAGAATGGTGGTATATTTCCAAGTCAGGATGGTGAATGGCTTAGAGGGGAACTTGCAGTATTCCCATGTATCTCCTGTTTTTGTCCTTCCAGATGGAAGTGGCTGTGGGTGTGGATGATACTGCGTAAGGATCTTTGGGTGAATATCTGCAGTACAACTTGCAGATAGCAGAAGTGTCTACTACTGAGCATCGGGAGTGGACGTTTGTGGATGTGGGGCCAATCAAGCGGGCTGCTTTGTCCTGGATGGTGTCAAACCTCTTCAGTGTTGTTGCAGCTGTACCCATCCAGGCAAGTGGGGTGTGTTTCATCACACTCCTGACTTGTGCTTTGTACATGGTGGACAGGCTCTGGGGATTCAGGAGATAAGTTAACACAGTATTCCTAGACTCTGACCTGCTGTTGTAGCCACTGTGTTTATGTAGTGAGCCAGTTTTTCTATATGTATCAGGGATCAAATTCTCCATTGGTTGGATTCATACTTGGCAGATAGGAAGATAATCCTTGGAGGCCAGTCAGCTCAGCTCCAGGACATCTCTGCAGCAGTTCGTCAGGGTAATATCCGAGACCCAACCATTCTGAATGGACAAATTAAGTTGGTTTTCCTCAATCATAACTAACTAATGACCTATTTGTGAATCACGGGGCTACACAGTCATTAAGCCTTTCTGATTGTGTATGTTTTGTAAGAAGGCCTTTGATTTGGGTTCATATTCCAATAAAGTATATGCTATGAATAGACATTCAGAGAATGTACTTTGAGAGGTAATCCTCATTTATAATTATCGAATAAACTTTCTGCTTCCTCCAATGATGCCATAAAGATACCAAGTTCAGTCCTGGCTGTGATTTGAGTAGACCAGTGCCACCATCTCTAACCTAAACCTCCGACATTTGACTGTGTGGGTGAAAACAGATTTGGACTTGAATGCAAAGTCTGAAATAATTTACCTCAAGAGCAACAGTTTTTATCTTCCCACCTCCACCACACTTTTCTCTGAAACTCCTCTCATCAAAGTTTTTCAATCAAAAGCCCACTGGAATGCATCATTATCACATGTGGAAAGTTCTTAAGGAGAATTTCAAGTCTACAGTATTGTTTCCAGAGATATTCAATTCAGGCAGCTAGAACTGATCCAGCAAGAAATCCAGCCAATGTGGAAAGTGACTTCAGTTGAAGTTCAGCATTTGAGACAATTGATGAATAATTCTTTTCTTCCTGATTTGAATTATTATTTGTCCAAGTATTCCAGGCTTGGAGGTTGTGTATGTTGCCTTTTGTTTTCAAGAAGGGTACTTGTATATATTCACACCGTTAAAATTTTTGTGAACAAACTTTACATCTTTGAACATGTTTGTCTGCAATAAGCTAGTTTTTAGTTGGTTAATTCAAGGAACCTAGCTAACTTGTTTTATGAGACTGAGCCATATACATCACCTCACTTTTAAAATTCTAACATTGTTGTGATCAGTGGACGAATAGAATAGGAAACAAATCTGTTCACCCCTATTAACTCCGGCATAACAGTTACAGTGCTTTGCATCAAGAGGAAACCAATAAGTCATCTCACCGCAGAGGTGATGGCCTAGTGGTATTATCACTGGACTGTTAATCCAGAGACCCAGATAACGTTCTAAGGACCTGGGTTCAAATCCTGCCATGGCAGATGGTGGCAATTGAATTCAATAAATATCTGGAATTAAGAGTCTGATGAGGACCATAAATCCATTGCTGATTGTCAGGAAAATCCCATCTGGTTCACTAATGTCCTTTAGGGAAGGAAACTGCCATCCTTACCTGGTCTGGCCTACATGTGACTGCAGACCCACAGCAATGTAGTTGACTTTTAACTGCCCTCTGGGCAATTAGGGATGGGCAATAAATGCCAGTAATGCCCTCATCCCGTTAATGAATAAAAAAAAGAATATTGGATATACATTTCCAAACCTCCCATAGTAATCTCCAATGATAAATCAGATAATTTGGTGTGTTGTGAGGACCATTGCATGCCATGCAATATAGAAGTATTATTCTACTGTCAATACAGCACTGTGATCTTTTAATGACAAAGTCGAGTTTACATTAAGTAAGTATTAGGTGACGTGATTATTCTTCAGGCTGTAATTCACAACATTTCTTTTAAATGTTTTGGTAAGGTCACTCAATAAGCAATGATAATCTGGCTCCTGTGTGACTGCATTTGGTTCTTTATATTTTTCTTTTCAAGTGCAATTGAAATGTGAATGTGACACTAGCAAAGTGATAGTGTATTTTTGTCATGTTTAAAACAATGAATTGTTCAGAATGAATTGAGCTTGGCACTACATTGACTTGGTCCACAGGTTGTGGCATTGCGGCCCACAACAGCAATTGAGTACATGATCTGATTTGATATTTCGGTGCAGGATTAAGAGAGATGCTGTCCTTTAAATACAAAACTGATATCAGGTGGGTACTAAGAACACAAACAACGAAAAGACATCTGGTATTGAGAAGACTAAAACTTTAATGTGGCAAAAACCCTTTTTCATTTGACCTTGTGATCTCAATTTTGTCATGGATGCTATGTTGATAAGGAAAATAGTTTTAAACAGAGCAAGATAATGTAGTTTCAATGTGGATCCACAAGAAAGCAGATTAATGCTGCCCTAACTTGTAACTTGGATCATTGCACCTGATGGAATAAAGAGACTTTCAGCCCAAGCATCTGATTTAGAATCAAATCCAAGTTCCAGAGTTTAAAATATCACATGCAAATTTATCATGCCACTCAAACCTTTAATGTTTGACATTTCTGTTGCTAACGTGCCAAACATTTTTAAGAGCTAATACTTTAGAACTCTAAATGCCTTCATAATTACTGAACATGGTGCACACAGCTTTAATCTGCAGTGTTTTAATCACCTAAATTAAGAATTGTAATTAACAGCTCCAGCATTCCCCTGGAAGAGAGCCATTGTCAAGTTCCACAACATCTAAATATATTAACTGCAGAGTTCGGCATTAATTACTGTATGCAAATTGAGTTTTCCACTTTTGTGGTTTGTCTGTCATGACATCTGTACTATAACAAGTTCTACCTTTAATGCAGGAAAACAACCCAAGATGACTTCACAGGAATATAATTTGGTGAAAGTCCACGTGAAGCCAGAGAAGGAGATGTTAGGGTATGTTATCAAAAGTTTGATCACAGCAGTAAGTTTTAATAAAGCTCTTGAATGAAGTGGAGAGAAGAAAAGGTGTGCAGTTCTGGAATCCACGTTATAGGTGAGATGTGATAGCAGAGGAGATGTCCCAGGATGGTGCCTGGGCTGGAGAGTTTTAATTTTGAAGAAAGGTTGGACAGACTGGTATTGTTTTCCTTAGAACAGAAGAGATTGAGACAGAACATGATTAAAACGTATAACATTAGGAGGGGCAGAGATAGGGTAGACAGGAAGAATGTTTTCCCCTTGATGGAGGGATCAATGACTAGGGAGCATAGATTTAACCTAAGGAGCAGAAGGTTTGGAGGAGATGTGAGGAAAAGCTTTTTCACCCAGAAGGTGGTGCGAACCTAGAACTCATTGCCTGTAAGGATGGTAGAGACAGAAACCCTCATACCATTTAAGAAGTATTTAGGTGTACACTTGCGATGCCAAGGCACACAAGGCTATGGGCCAAAGGACTGGAAAAATGCGTCAGAATTGTTGGGTGGTATTTTGTTTCTGATCAGCATGCATGTGATGGACCAAAGGATGGTTTTTCTGAGCTATCGACCTTTATGACTCTTTGACCATGCTTTTGGGGATGAAATGCCATAATATAGAGGTTGCTCACGGTAAGAAGAAAACACTGAGGGAGTATGGAGTAAAGAGTTTGAGGAATGCAAGTGTCTTGGAAGTAGTATGGTAGCAAGAGAAATAGGGACTGGTTGGGCCATGTCAATATTTAAACTCTAGGATCAAAACTTTAAAATTGGAGAGTGGAAGGGCAAGGAAACAATTTAGGTCAGAATGCACAGGTATGATGAGTGCTTAGAACTTGGAATAAAGGCATTGTAATTTTGGATAAGGCAAGGTTTATGGTGAATGGGAAATGGAAGGGTATCCGGGAGAACATCATCAACAGGAGTGATATCTGAAGGCAACTATAGCTCTGGCAAGAGTTTCAGCAATAGATAAGCTGAGTCCATGCCAAAGATTAGCAATGTTCAGGGGTGGAAATAGTCCATCTTTGTGATTCAGAGGACCTGAGTTTGTCAGCTTAGCTTCAGATCAGATAGAATGCCAGGTTTATGAATTGTCAAGTTCACCCTAGGACAGTGGCCAAAGGAAAGTTGGAATCAGTGCAAGTGAATGTAGTTTGTGACAGGACTGAAGACCCTTTGGCCCTGCCAATTTTCAATTGGAATAGTTTACAGTTCATCCAGAATGGGATATTTGACAAGCAGTCTGCTAAAACACAGCAGGGTTTCTGAAAAAGGTATATTTTAAAGACACCACTGAGGGTCAACATATATGTAAGAAATAAGAACAAGATAAAGACAGATACTTTAAGGAATCCAGAGGATTAGGGTCAGAGCAGACTTTGAAAGGAAGCCATTACCGGCTGTGACTGAGTAGTTAAGACAGTAATTATTTGATTTGATTTGATACGATTTATTGACAAGTGTATTTTGTTTCAAAATACAATGAAAAGTGTAGTATAGTGTTGCTACGCTCCAGCACCATCTTAAAATATGGAAACATAAACCAAAACATAGAATTTAAAGGCAGAAGACTAAAATAGAGAAAAGGTGTTCAGCCTTACAGTCCTTCTTGTTAAGTGCTCCGCTATGGGCCATGGGCCTAGTGCCAGGCAAGAGTCCCTTCACAATGCCATTGCCGCAAAGATAGGCCCACTCAACTGAACAATGGAGGAGAGGTGTTGGAAGTGGTTAGTGTGGTCAACCACATCAAATTCTGCGCAGTTTAAAAATGTTAAGGGAGCAGGTCACCCTGGTTACAGTCATCGATGTCATATATTACTTGAGTTACACCTGATGATTAAACCAAACTTGAAAATTGGAGAAATTCAAACATAATGC
Organism: Rhincodon typus; assembly: GCF_021869965.1. Taxonomy (NCBI): domain Eukaryota; kingdom Metazoa; phylum Chordata; class Chondrichthyes; order Orectolobiformes; family Rhincodontidae; genus Rhincodon; species Rhincodon typus. The sequence continues at coordinate 37,760,623 of NC_063353.1, forward strand.
TATGGGGGACATGAGCTCAGATTTAGGAAGCAGCAGAGTCAAGGATGTTGAGGAATAGAGTTTAGGAGATGGGACAGTAGGACAAAAGGAGCAGAGTCGGCCTTTTGACGATGCAAGGGTTAATGATGGAAAAGATCAAAGGGTCGAATCGTACCATATTGATGGAGAGAAAAGAGTTTAGTGTTAACTTGTGCATTTACAAGGAAAGAAGGCTGATGTGAGGAGTTTGAACTTGTTAATACAGAATTTTTGGTGCCTGCTGACACGGAGAACTAAGTAAAGCTGATGAGTCAGCAGTTGTCAAAATGATATGGCGGAAGTAAAAACTTTTTTCCAACAGAAGAATACAATGAAGATAAAACAAAATTACTCCAGGTATAATTACTGTATATAAAGAATCAGATGTGTCATATAGAGAGGCCATAGATTCACAATCAACTGAAATGTTTAAAAGGACAGAGAATTACTTGAAAATTAGGATTTAGAAAGAAAGAGTAAAGGCAGGGATTAAGTAGATGAAATGGATGACGCTTAAAAAACAAGTTGAGAAAGTTCACTGCAAATTTTGATAAAACAAACAAAGGCAGGACTTATACAATTAATGGTAGGGCCCTGGGTAGTGTTGTAGAACGGAGAGATCTATGGGTTCAGGTACATAATTCTTTAAAATTTGCGTCACAGGGTTGTTAAAGAAGACATTTAGCCCGCTGCCTTCATTACTCAGACCATTGAGTAATAGGAATTGAGACATCATGTTGAGGTTGTACAGGATGTTGGTGAGGCCTCTTCTTGAGTACTGTGTACAGTTCTGGTCACCCTGCTATAAGAAGAATGTTATTAAATTAGAAAGGGATCACAAAACATTTACTGGGATGTTGCCAGAAATGAAGGGTTTGAGTTATAAAAATAGGCTGGATAGGCTGGGACATTTTTCACTGGGGAGTAGGAGGTTGCGGGGTGACCTTTATAAAATCATGAGGGGCATAGATAAGGTGAATAGCCAGGGTGGGGGATTTCAAAACTAGAGAGCATACTTTTAAGGTGAGAGAAGAAAGTTTTATAAAGTACATGAAGGGCAATCTTTTTATACAGAGAGTGATTCATGTGTGGAATGAACTGCCAGAGGAAGTAGTAAATGTAGGTACAGTTAGAACACGTAAAAGACACTTGGATAAGTACATGGATAGGAAAGGTTTGGAGGGCTATGGGCCAAATGCAGGCAGGTGGGACTAGATTAGTTTGGGAACATGGTCAGTATTGAAGGGTCTGTTTCCATGTTGTATGACTCTATGACAAAATGACTATACCTGTTTCTGTGTGGTTCAGTTGATCAATTTCTTACCTTACAGCCAAGTCTCTTGGAACATTTCATGTGGCAATTTGTATTAATGCAGATTTGGTCTTTGAAATTCATAAACTCTCTGATAATTTCCAATTATGGACTGGACCAAAGCCCCCCCCCCCCCCCCCAAAATGTTAAGAAGATAGTCCAGACCCTAAATTTTTCCTATTTTAAAGGCAAATATAAAGCATTGCACTCCAGATGCAATTCAATTGGTCAAACTACTCCAAGCAAAACATTCTTTATTTTTATACTACATTTAAAATACAGACAAAATAAAAATAAAAGAAAGGAATTGGCTTAACTGTAACTCTGTCGAAATGTTTAACAAAATAATATATATTAACTATTACTAATTGATTGTTCCAATATAGTAACATCCTATAAATACACCCTTGGCAAAGGCAAATTCAGTAAAATAGATCACATGGAATTCTAGCAGCATGAAGAGAACTCCAGCTTTTAGCTGTAAATGAGAGAGGAATAAGAGCTTACACATCTCAACTTCAAGACCCTAGAAAGTGCAGAAAGCTAAAACTAAAACTCCTGGTTCTGTGGGAGTTTGACCCCACCCATTCAGGCAGCTTCTATTGTTCCAACTTTAAAAAACAAGGCTTTATAAGCAGTTTACTTTATTGGCTTTGAGCAGATCAATCATCATCTCTGTCTCAATATTTCTTCATTTAAAAAAAGGACAAAATTCACCTCTTAAAGTCAAAGTATTGTCACACTCCCAATGGACTTGGCATTAATTTGAGAAAGGCCAGCTTTCTGCACTCTAAAGAACTATCCTGACAGCAGCTACAGGAATAAAAGTGAGCAAAGAAATTCCAAAACTGATACCAAGAATACACCCCACTCCCAAAAATGAGCCAGAGAAACCCCGCAGCCAGGAGGCCACAAAACTTGTAGCAAATCAACTAATAGTTCATGGTCACAAAGAAACCTGTTTAAGAGAGATAACTGGTCATATTTTCACAAAGATGGAACAATGACAACTTGCATTTATAGAGCATTTTGACATAATAAATGTCCCAAGCTGCTTCACAGAAGCATTGTCAAAAATATTGTCACGGAGCCACATAAGGGGATATTAGGACTGATAGCCAAAGACTTGGTCAAAAGGGTAGGTTTTAATTAACTTCAAGGAGGAGAGAAAGAGAGAGAGAAATGCAGGTTTAGGGAAGAGATTCGAGAGTACAGGGTGCAGACTGCAAAATTGATGACTGCTAATAATGGAGGGAGTATAATCAATGATGTGTGAGAAGTCAGAAATGGAGAAGTGCAGAGTCTGCAGAGGATTTTAGGGCTGGAGGTGCCCACTGAGACATACAGAGGGCAAAACTGAAGATGGGTTTGAATATAGGGATGAGAAAGTTTAAAATTGATGCATTGTCAGATGAGTAACCAATGAAGGTCAATGAGCATGGAACAGTGTGGGGAAAGATTGGGACGGTGATAGATAAACATAACTTGGTGAAAGTTAAGATACAGGTGGCAGCGTCTTCAATGAGCTCAAATTTGCATAGGGTAGAAGATCAGAGGCTGACCAGGTGATCATTAGAATATTCAAGTGCCAAGGAAACACAGATATGGATGAGCAGCAGATAAGTTGATGTAGGGATGGAGTCGGAAAATGTTCCAAAGGTGGAAGTTGGTGATGGAGTGGAGATGTGGTTGGAACTTGCATCTGTGTCAAATACAACAGCAAAGTTAGGAACTGTCTGTTTTAGCCTTGGGAGAATTGCCAAAGAGAGGGTTTCAGTTGCTGTCAGGAACTGAAGGCAGTAGCTTTGGTCTTTCCAATAGTTAGTTGGGATAAATTTCTATTCGTCAGGAGGAACAGTCTAACAAAACAGTGGAGGAGTTGAGAGAGAAATGGTTGGTGAAACAGAGGTGGGTGTCATCACCATACACAAGGATGATGTTGAGGAGCAGCAAGTAATGTATGTTTTTCTCCAGCAGAGTGTATGCCTGATGGAGCAACACTTAACTTATCCCTTATAACATAAACCAGGTGTGAATGTCATGATATTGAAGAATCTAATTGACATTTATTACAGTTAACTACGTTCAAATGTGTCTGTGCTGCCATTAAGCTACAATTGAGTAGCATACTTCCAGTAGAGTGACTTGTTTCAAGCGACCTGAGGTAAGATGGAGTCTGAGACCTTTATACCTTCAGACCACTTGCTATGACGCATTAATGAGATCATGACCATGTCTCTTAAAGGTATACTGACAGTGTAACAACACACAACAGTGCAGGTGAAAAATGGGAGCAGCGGTATCCACAATAGTTTCTTGGAGTTCCAAAGTAACTGCACATGAGCAGTTGTTGCACGCAATTTTCAAGCTATGCATGGATAGATAAATATGGAACCAGCCAAGTGTATTCCCACACAACTTAATGATGCAGGAAGAATGGTGGAGGAGGATAGGATGGTCCAGTGAACTCTGGGAAGGAAGGTAAGCAGCAGTGGCAGCCAAACAGATAAGAGTGCAGCAAAGGAGTCACATGGGTTGGACATCATTCATCAGCTTTATCTACATAATATCCTGAGCATCAAAGAGAGAGAGCACCAACCAAGAGGGGAGAAAGCAAAATAGAGTACTGAGTTGGATGATCAGCCTACATCATATCGAATGGCAGAGCAGGTTCAAATGGCTTATGCCTGCTCCTGTAATCTATGTTTCCGTAAAGAAGAGCTGCAGGGTGCTGGCCAGAGGTGCCTGAGGGATATCGCCCTGAGAGACAACTAAGACTGGCAGGACAGGTATTTCACCACCCAGGCACATTTACCTGGCAGAATGACGTTAGAACGGGCACCACCAGATGGGAAAAGAAGGTGTGCTCAGCCAAAAAAGACCTGTCAAAGTACACATAAAAGAGCCTTTCCCAGAATGGGACACCACCTGGGCTGCAGGTAAGGAAATTGTGATAGACCAGGACTGGACTGGTGGCAGAGACCCCCTACACATTTTCCAACATGAGACCGGGGGAACTAAATTGAAGTTTAAGATTCTTGCGTATAAATGAACAAACCTCAGTCTATGTTAGTTTTACTTTTAATTGAGTGGCTAGCCTGTTTCTTAGATGGACAAAACAAATCAGGAACATGATCCTGAATGCAATTAAGTTTTAACTTCTTTATCATTGTCATTGTTCATCTTGTTTTAGCTTTGTAGTGGCTTCACGCTTGTTACTGTATCCTTTTGTGGTAAATTTGCCTCGCTGCAAATTTTTCACTATAATCACATGCAGCCTGTGATTTTTTCAGCAATGCCAGCTCTCACAGGGTAGCTAGTAGTAAGAGATCTGTTCAAATGGATAAGGTGTAATTATTTACTCACGAGGAACTACTCAACATTTGTCGAAACTGTGAATTCATCACCAAGACACTGCATCTATCGTGCTAGCTTTGATTGTACGGTGCAGTGGATTATTGGTGGGTGTTGCCTGTTCAGTGGATGTGAGGAGAGCAAGGTAGCACCCAAAGCAATAATTTCTTTGTATGATGTCTATGATTTTTATGTATGTTATCAGTTGGCTAGTTGTATGGTTTCTTATCACTGCCTGGTTTCCTCTACCATTCAGCACTCATTGTCCATTTTAAAGATTGAAAAACTGTTATGATATGTAGGTAAAGAAAGACAGGTTTGCATTTATATAGCACCATATGTGACTTTCCAAGGCACTTCTCAGCCAGTGGGATATTTTTTGAACTGTAATCATGTTACAACCTAAGAAACATGGCAGCCAATTTTTCCCTTAAATAGCAATGTGATAGTAAGCAGAAGGATGTTCTTCTGTGATGTTCATTGAGGGATGAGTTTTTTTTTCAGATCTGAAAGGCTACCCACTCTCCATATTATTACTGAATCATTTGACACACATTTTTGCACTCAAGTGGAACATGAAACCACAATCTTCTGATTAGAAGCTCAACTAACTGAGCCCCAGCTCACTGTAGTTTTGCACCTGAAGAAATGCATATGTCCTGAAGTCTTGGCAAATCAACTCCTGCAGTTTGACAGCTCCCAAATGGAAAAACTAGTCAATGATGCTTGAAGGGTGAGTATTATAAATATAATAACTCTATCCTTGGCATCATAGTTTATTACAGTAGCGTTCATATCACCACATGATATGAAATGATGAACCACTATGTTTTGAGTTATCTATGGCTGCTGGCACTATAAGGGTTAACATTTTGTTATGCATCCTTGGTCAGTATATGACAGCGGTAGAAAGCTGGACTGCCACTGAGACAAATGATTAAAATATAGTGCTCCCAGAGTACAAGCAGAGGATTTTTCTGGGTTCTGGAGTCAGAGATTAGCTACTAGCTCCTGGTCCTGCATAAATCATAGTAGGAAGCAATGCAATGGGTGTCCGTTCTTGCACAAATGGAATAAATGATAAATTTTTCTACTAGTAGGTTTGGGTATGTGTCATTCACAACTTTGTCTGTGAACTCATCAGGCCAGACTCACTGTGAAGATATTTATCGAGTGTCATGAGTGTCCTTGACATTCATTCACTTATTTAATCATTCATAAATTCATCAACTTTGTCGACTCATTCTCTGTCTCTCTCCACATCAATGCATGCGTTAATTTGCCTCCACTAAAAGTCATGTGTACTGCCCTTACTTCTACATGGTGCTTTGATTTTATGTTATGATTTAGAATTAAGTGAGCAACTTGTGACAATTTGGAGATCAGAGTGGTAGAGTAGGTTGCAGAGAAATCTGGAGGCTGAGGAATTGGGAGCTGCCACACTGATGTACAACAGCACTGCCACTGGTGGGTGGATGTAAGTGCAGTGTGACAAGTTTACATTGATAATTTCTGTTACAAATGCACATAATTAGAATTTCTGATGGAAAAGCAGTCGATAGAAAATGTGTGCAGATTTAAAATTGTTCATACCTTCTGGAGTATAAAGATTTTATTTGCAGATCTGTGGCAATGTTGTTATAAGTCAAAAGAAATGCATTTCTGTTAGACAAATGGTGTGTAAGTATAAAATGTAATGGGAAATGGTCTTGAGGAATTGTTACATGCAATAAGCATGACATTTACAAAGTGCATGTTCGTCTCAAGAGAAATCCAGACAGCTATTTCATTTCCTACATAAGAACAGCACTTCAATGACTGTAAAACATTTTGAGATGTCATATGGTCCTGACAGTGCCCTACCCTATAAATGCAATTTAGTTTCTACATGTAATGGAAGATAGATGTTATAAATGGTATATAAAATACATATTATGCATCAACACAGCTCGATGATCTCAACCAAACTGAGTGTCACAGACTCCTAGACCAGGTAAGATGCAGGTAGCTATTAGTGCTTTGTGGATTATATCTTCCAGAGCTTCAACAAAAAAAATTCAACTGTGGCAAAAGTCTTGTTGCCTGAATGCAAACCTTGGTTTTAATTCTTGGTATTAATATCCATTTTCATAAAGGGGTTGATATTGTCTGTGCTCAGTCAGTGCTGAATTTTGGAAGAGAAGCATAGATTAACAATATCACATTTTCAGTAAGTGGCTACAGGCCCAAAATTGAATATTCTAAACTGACTCAGAGCTAGATAACTCAGGCCTGACAGAAAATCAGCCAAGCTAAATTAAACAGCAGCCAGCAGCTGCAGAGAATGGTGGAAGCCAAAGTCAAGGAGATCACAAAGGTTCAGGGGAAACCAGTTACAACCAACCCATGGTTGCGTATTAGAAAAGCATTGATCAGACATCTTGGCACCTTGATGTCAAGCCAGTGCTCGAGGACTTGCACTTAACATGGCTTGGTAATAGTGAATGGCTCCAATGGATGAACCTGCTCATGACCTCATTGGCCAAAGGCCAACTAACATTCAGGAAGGTCTGGGACAAAGGGAATAAAAACACACACCTAGAAGATACATCCTCAGTGAAGACTCGCAGCAAGATTAATGGCAGAAGACCATGCAGCAACGGAGAAGATCCAGGAGATGATCCACCCTCACCTGCGAGACCCACCATCCTGGAGGAGAGCCAGCCCTATGACAGAGAGGAAGGAGATGCTAATGGCCCAGTTAAAGCACATAGATTGTTGACTGTCCTTTCTGAGACAGAGCTGGATGGAAAATAAATATTCTGGAAATTTTGGAAATGCTCACACGGTGTTTTTAATAAAGAATACTTTGTTAATAAATTCAAGTTGAACCACAGACTGCATTATGTGCCCCCTTGTCCAACTCACAACAAGAGCACTTGGGTAAAGTGTATTCAAATAGAAACTGGTCAAGCTATCCAAAGCATGGGGGGAGCACGGTGGCTCAGTGGTTAGCACTGCTGCCTCACAGCACCAAGGACCTGGGTTTGCTTCCACCCTCGGGCGCCTGACTGTGTGGAGTTTGCACATTCTCCCCGTGTCTGCATGGGTTTCCTCCAGATGCTCCGGTTTCCTCCCCCAGTCCAAAGATGTGCAGGCTAGGTGGATTGGCCATGCTAAATTGCCCATTGTGTCCAGTGATGTGCAGGTTAAGAGGATTAGCCATGGGAAATGCAGGGTTACATGGATGGCGTGGGTCTAGAAGGGATGCTTTTCAGAGGTTCAGTGTGGACTCAATGGGCCGAGTTGCCTGCTTTGACATTGTAGGGATTCTATGATTCCCTGTCAACATATTTTATCATCAATTTTCAAATTTTCCTACAATGATTAAGTTGCTCACTCTAGGTTTGTCACACAAACGTCTGCCTCCAACACACTCTGCCCCCACCACAGGCTGCCCAACACAGCCAATATCCTTAAGTGCTAATTCAGTGGCAAATATCTTCCATCACTTACTGTTTTTATTTTGGATTGTCAGTATCGACAGAATTTCGCTTCTGCCTCATTGGAGTTGCCTGGAGTCTCCAAGAATTTAAAATAATGCTCCAAGCAACACAGGAGTAACTTAAACTGGCAACAAAAATATTGAACAGTTTTTTCTATCTATAGAGTCACAGAGTCACTTACTGAGTGTACTGAAGGAGGTCATTCACCCATTAAATCTGTGCTGGCTGTTCACCTAAAGATAGCAGATATGGTGGAAATCCAGTACAACTTGGATATCAGAGTCCAAAATTTGAGACCACTCTCTAGCTAGAACACATTAATAAGAAAACTATTATTACCTCTTATTTTTATGTAACAAGTTGTAGTTTTAAAGAAATAGTTACCTCTTTTAGGAGTCAAGATAAACTTTGCTATATAAGTTAGTTTCACAGCGTGTTGAACCTTGTTACAACTGATATTCACTGTTTGGGGCAAAAGACTGCTTGGATGATTCTCGAGTGTTATTAAAGTAAATAGATTATGCATTATGAGATTAACATGTCAGGAACTAATGGTGAGAGAGTGACTAGAGACGATCAATTGATCGCCCTTTCATGTTATGTCCATCCAGAATTGGTGAGTCTATGCTGTACAATGTTAGTAAATAATACCACATAATGTCCAAATCACTTTAGTACATGTAAACTCTTCCATTGACAAACGATGGCTCTGGAAATAACAAATAAAGCAGATTAAGGAACTGAATGGACACAAGGCCAGCTTGAAGCTATGTTTCCTCAAAAATATAAAATCCTATTTCATTTGTAACATGTTTCTCAGTATCTGCAAAGTGGATGGGACCTTCAAAGTGATTGTGGCATTCCATCCAGGGGTCACAAAACTGGAAGATGCAAACATGCAAAATGTTAAGAACACTAAATTGACGTCTTGTTGAACTAGTTGTTCATTCAAATGGAAATTATTTATAGCTGGTTGCTAATTTGCACATTTGTAAAGCATATATAGACATGCATATCTACTAGATTTATCTACTACCTCTTGCAGGAAGCTTGAAATGCATTCACACTTTAGGTACTTAGCTTGTGCGGAGATAAGCCTAAAAATTACTAGGAGCATTGTTATCAGTGAGCACTTAATGTGCTTATGTTAAATTTCTCTCTGACTATTTTAAATGAGTTAATGTGCCTTTTAAAAGCAGACTGAGCAATTTAATATGAGTGCACCAAGCGGTTGTACATTTGGAGTACTCGAGGTAATTTCCAGATACTAACCAGTAAACCAGCAATTCTTTTGTTAGTCAGTGCAGTGCAATTTGTTTGCAGTATTGAGCCAAGTACGTCAGAAGATCCCAGATCTGACCCGACAATCTATGCTGTGTGCCCCAGAAAGACTGCTGCAACTGACATCAGTATCCATAAAGCAGGGAGATGAAACAAAAGGCTCCCATCATGAACATCACTGAGGGGTTTGAAATTCATGAAACTTTCTCCCAGCAAGAGTCAGCATCAGGAGAAGCTGAACTGGAAAAGAAAACATGAAGATGGCCTGCATTAGTTGCAGCTATTCTATATTCCGACCACTAAAATAACAAGTTTGGATGTTGGAATCACAGCAGTTCAATTGATAAAGGTTTATGAAAAATTCACTAATTCATCACCTTTAACATGCACTGCATTTAAACAAATATTGTTATGATTAATTCGACCACATTTTGAGATTTGGGAAAAGGTAATACATTTATTAGAGTGACGGAGTGTACTTTGTGATAGACATTGTAAGTCTTGGTGTTTTCCTCATTAAGGTCTGAATGCCAATGTCAGAAATGTTATGGAAGGAACAATACACCAGAGTGGAAATAAAGTTGAATAAACATTGTGCACAGTTTCTGTGGAGATGGATGAGCTTTTGCTTGAACTGATTACCCTGTCATGTTTGGACTGTATAATAATGATTAATCAATAGGTCCTATATTACAAAGTGCATTCCATTTTATTTCACAGTCTTTTTGATTTTTTTTGTGTTATTATCATTGTTCTTTCCCTATGGCAAGAGGGTCAATATCAAGGGTCATTGATTTAAGATAATTAGCAAATGATCTAGAGAGGAGATGAGAAATGTTGACACTCAGAGAATTGTAGTGATCTGAAACATTACCTGAAAGGGTGGTGGAATAATTTTGAAAGGAAGTTGAAAAGGTACTTGAGGTGCGAAACTTAGATTATTGTAGATTTACAGACTTATGGATATAAAGCAAGGATGTGGGATTAAGCATGTCTACTCTTTCAAAGAGCAACTCCATTGCAATGGAACTAGTGGCCTATTCTGTGCCATAGGTTTATCTAATTCTAGCTCAAAGAAGGGAATGTGAAGTCTCTGTAAAGACATGTAGAAGTGTAGAAATAAATTATCTTTTCTCATGAAATAAGATGTAAGTATTACTGTGCCACTAGCCTATTCATTTTTAAAAAATTGCTTCCTCTCTCCTTCGAGACCCTGCAGAAAACCCAGTTCTTTTGCCAAACCCTCTCTTTTAAGGTCTATCCTATTCCCCAGGCCTCTGCGAAGCATCTTGAGATGTGTTTCTACATTATAGGCGCTTTATAAATGTTACATAGTGGGTAGAGGAAAGTCTTATGACCATATTATGGTTCTGTCCTTGAATATTACCAACAGAAATTTCTGATCTTAATTCATTGACTTTTTTCATAACATGCTTCCAAGATTGTGATACTGGAAATTTTTTTTTAGTTACAGTGGCTGGCTAGGTCATTTAAAAGTGTCCTAGATGGAAGTATAAAGTTTGTTAGTCCCAGCAATACCGCCATTCTTTTTCATGGCTCAACCCCACCAACTGTGTGAGCAAATAATGTGGGAATTGATCACAATCTTTATTTGTGGAGACAGTTCTGATGAACTTGTTTAATGCATCAATCATTTCCTGATCCTCTTTAATATGTTCCACAACTTATCCTTTAAGTGAACCATCTGGTCTTTTGTTCATCTGTCTAGCGTTCATTTAGCTAACAGAGCAATTTCTTAAGTCACCTTCATTACCTGCAAACAACCTTGACACTTGAGAGGTTTCCTATATCACTTTCTATTGATGTTTTTGTGACACCCAATGCTCTGGTTTTTCTTCCTTTTTACTTCCTAAACACAATCATTTTGGGCTTCAGGTTCATTTTGGCCATTGCTTCATGTTTCTATTTTTAACTGCAGCCAAATATATTTTCTTTGCACATCCCTAAGGAAATAAGAATTGGCAGGAAAGTATTTTAGTCACTTCAAAGCACTTCCTAAGAGCTGGTTCAAGAGTGACAATAGCAGAAACTTCATGGCAGTTAACCCGTTCATGTTGTTGGGCGGAAGATGTCTCATGACATTTGTGAAACACACATAGAGAAAAACTATGAATAAAATACTTTTTTAAATGGGAAGGGGTGGGGGAAATAATGTAACGAACAGATGGCTGCAGACATTCCTGGCTGCTAAGCTGTCATGGATAAATGGTAGAGCCAGCATTCATGGCCAGATGGTGAGACAAAAGCGACATGGAAGGTGTCTGGATAGTTGTGGTTTTGAAGGAAACTTTATGTCAATGCCAGAAAATGTACAAGAGAAGAATTTTCTTTTGTAAACAAAATCTGGAATATATGAATCTCCAGAATATATGGTGAAGCATTTGTCAGATGAAATTTTAAAGAAAGACAGTTCTTTTGTCAGTGCCTGTGAATGGAGCCAATGTCTATTAGCAGTTATAATGCAAATCCTTTGACTTGTGTTTTGTTAAGATTGGATAGTTGTGGTGTGGTAATTTATAGGAGAAAACGGTTAAAAGCTGCTGCTTTTTGAAGGTTAATCTGACTGTAACTGAGCAAGCAACAAAAAATACACCTGTTGCAAATTACCTGACCAATTCTCCATGGATTACAGAGAGATGGGTCCAAACATGTACAAACTCTTATCCAAGAGTTAACAATATTCTTTGATGGCTCTTTGTGAGAATGTAAATTGGACCAGGACAAGATTTAGAACAACAGGTAGAGAATGAGCAATCTCCAGAATACCAATGCTTTTAAAAAAACATGACTTAGATTTTTTGCATAGCTGACCTAGTAGCAGCAGCCATTTTAGCTTGCTTGCTAAGTGAGGTTTAAAAAGAGACAAGTTGGCTCGACAATGAGAGATTCCACCTTGCACCATCCAGGAGAAAACATGTACAGAGAGGGTGAGTGATGAAGAGAGATGTAGAGAAAGGCATCTTGAAACAGTTAGTAATCTGCTATAACGTAACCGCGCTGGTGAAAATGCGACACCTGCAGAAGCCAAGAATCTTCTCTCTTCTCCTCAAAATCTGCCGGTCTGCGGGTTCATCTGTGCAAGAAAACACCAGCTATCCAACTACAGAAGCCATCACAGCTGCTGGATCTGACTTCATGTATTTAACTCTTCACTTCAGCAACAAGGAATGCATGCACTAGACCACAATCATATACCACAGAGATATAGTAATAATTCCTTTTCGTAAGTGTTGTTTTGTATTTTTGTTTTCACCTATTTATCTGTAATTTATTGTAATAACCTCGTCTTTATCTCTAAGGAACCTTCATTAATAATTTTCAATAAACTAACCTTCAATCTATTTAAACAAAATGCTTGATTACTGATCTATTTTAACTTGAATCATTACAACTTAAAAGACAATTACATAAAATATATTAATTTACAGTTCTGTGACCAATTGGTAGGCAAGTCTGATGGTCATGACAATTTTATGAAGTTTCTAAAATCTTATCTCTTTGACCAAACTTTCAGTCTCCTGTCCTAATGTCTCCCAATGTGGCTTAGTGTCATGTTTTGTTTGATATTTGCTCCAAGTGTCCTGGGATGCTTTACTACATTAAGAATGCTACGTAAATGCAGGCTTCATTTGAATGTTGACATTTGTCATACTCATAATATTGTGCATAGACAGATCCACAAGGTTGTTCTGGGAAATCAGATTAGCGTGAATTTGCCATGGAAGGTGATTTTTGGATTCCTGTGTTCATAATTAATACCTAAATGGTCACCTTGGCTTGGGTAAAGAGGCAGACACCACTGTAGATCCATTCATTTCAGGTGCTGCAGAAGTGAGTATTGGGTAAATTGAAGGGCATGAGTACAAAACAGCAATTGGAGGTTTATGGAGGAACAGGAACTAGATAGCCTGATGGCAGGTCAAGTCTTCCTTTAGTTGATATGCATTAAGATTTGATACCAGTAGGCCATGTGTAGAAGAGAAGTTCAGATATCGATGTGTCACTGTTTTGTGCAGTCATTGATACGGTGCCACACTGAATGGCAGAGTATCAGGCAGAGCGTGCACTTTTTTTAAAAATAGAAAAAGGGGGTGAAAGCGGTCGATGTCGCAATGCAAGATGAGCTGATAGCGAATCAACAGCCAATTTGTCACTATCTTCTTTCCACTGATGATAGCTCAGACTCTTTTTATGGTTTGAAATTAAAGAAATGTGGACATCATAAATTTAAAAATCAGCAGTAAAAAAATCAGTTTTGCTCTGAGCCAGCTTTGCATGGCTAGGTTAGTCTCGTTTCACATCTAGCGAGTCACGAGAGCATCTTGACAGAGGACTGGGTGCAATTCTCTATCTACTATCTCAGTCATTGTGCATGACCCAAAGAGACAAGCAAGAAGTGAATTCAATTATGAGGTTTGATGTTGAGTACTACCTGACACCTTAAGCTGCCTTTCTTTTACAGATATTGACTGACCTGCTGTGCATCTCCATCACTTTCTGTTCTGGCTTCAGAATTCCATTATTTGTGGTTTTCCTTTAATCTGCACATTGCATACTGTTTGGTTAGTGGGACTGAGAAAATCGAGAACAGTCGGGCATTGCATATGAGCGTTGCCATTAACAGGAAAAGGCATTCTACTGTAATGTCTATTGATGTGTTTAAAACTGTCAGACAAATCACTTTTCCAGGGGGATTATTGAGTTATAAGAGATCATTCTTTACTAATGACCTCCTCCACTCCATCTCCAGGCACAACTGCAGTTTGATTTTGCTTAGAGTGGGCTAAAACGTAATATCTGTGAGACTGTGTGTGACTCTACCGTAGGCTGTTCCTCAGACTTTATATAATTTCTTTGACACAACCTCATCTATTTTTTTCTCTAGCATTGAGTTTGTGGAGTTTTAGAAATAAGGGATATTTTGTGGATGAGATTATGTTTGGGGAAAAACATTTGAAAGACATTGAAGGTGCTGGAAATGTGCAAAAAAGTGACACTGTATTAAATACATCAATTAGATTTTATAACATCAAATTTGAAGGATTGATGGCCTGGCCATTTTATGCAATGTGATGTGTAATGACTGAGGTGGGAGGAGAACCTTTCTCTAGTCCCACTGCTCCACAGATTACAATGTAAATTGAATTGTTTTGCTGGGTTCTCGATATGACTAGCTGAATTCTTTCTCTATGTTGGATTTTTTTAAAAAAATTCATTAACCAGGTTTTTTTTAATGAAAACAGAATAATTGAATAGATTTCATTTTGCAATATATCGAAGATGCAAAGATTGGTTAGTGCACAATTTGTCATATGAAAATATATATGTTTACCACTCTTAAGTAAACCAAAATAAACCCACTATATAAAAGAAAACAAACAAACAAACCAATTTCTCCCTCCATAGCAATTGGCTGACATATCTGGGGCAAATAAAACTGTGTAGGGTAGCTGCAAACTACCAGCATTTGTCTGGGTACATAGCTGGGCTTTAAAGATGGCCCCAGTGCTAGTAATCCTAGGAAGTCCCAGCATCCTCCAATATTTCTGCCTTTGGTGAGTGGGAGAATAGGACAAATGGGCTACCACGGGACATGGTGCATTGGTAATGAGGTGAGTTTGGGAAGATAGCATGAGAAAACACATGCAGGTTCACAAGAGAAATCCTCCATGAAACTTAACCAATCTCTGGTAAGATTCAGCCCAACTTAATTAGGTGGAGTACTTTGATCTTAATGCAAGAAAGCACAATGCACTTCTTATTAAATCCATAAGATCATAATGTAGTTAGATTGATCCTTAAATAAAACAACCCTGTTTAACTGAAGTGTTGCCTGGCATTTTTCTACATCTAAACATTGCACTATCAAAGAGTACAAAAAGCATGTGTTATGGTACATGAATTAAAAAGATTTTTGTGTGGACAGATCTGATGGAATTCCCTCTGAACTCCTCCTTTTGCATAAAGCAGTTCAGCTTTGATCTTGGAACATTCCCCAGGCATAAACATCAATACAGGCACATTGATACAATAATTGATATCCTGTGCATTTCTTCCAGCTGGGTGCTGAAGGTGGCTTACAGTAACAGTGTGAATGGAAATAAGGAGATGCTCAATTCGTCTTTTCATGTCTTTGATGTTGGTCATAATTGCTCTTCAGAGCAATGCTTAATGGACAAATGGATTGGTTACAAACAGCTGCTTATCAACCTTTACAGAATGTGACGGCATGATTGATTAAACAGCAGCCCCTGAGTCCACCATCCATGTGATCAAAGGCAAAAATGGGACATTTTTATTAAAAGATTTGTCACATAACCACGTATCAGGAAAGACTCACATTGATACATAATCAGGTATGACCTGTAATACAGTTCACAAGTAATTCATCAGATATGAAGTGCATTGGTTCATACTGAACGTGGTTAAAACACTATACAAAGCCGATATCGTACTCCAGTATCTTGCTTTAATTATTGAGCACAGCATTTATTCAGCAGGTTTTTGACTTTCCTGAGCATATTTAGATAATTATCTTGGTTTTCTACACAGCTCTTTGAGAAGTGCAGGTTTGTGCTATGGTTTGGTTTCAGAGCAGCCTATTGGTAGGTCAATATCCCGAATGAGATCACTTCATGTTTGGATATGACCACGAAGACAGTGAATGTAGGTAAGCTATTCAACTATAGCTTGCATCAGAACCTACCCCAATCCTGTCTTGGAGATCAAGGATCCTAATTGATTATTCCCATTCACTACTAACGTTGTGCCTGAGCTTGGTTTGTTGCACACAGTCATCTTGTTGCACAGAGCAGTTCCTTTAGGCTTTCCCATGATTGCACACAGATTCAGATGTGAGAAATTGTTGCTTGTATGCGGCTTGTTTCTAGCCCCAGTGCACAATCATGCAGCTTGAAGGGGATTTTGCTCCCCTGCTCCATTCTCTAGCCCTGGTGACACTGAATCAAAAAGCAGAATTTAATGCCCCCTCTATCATGCAGAGGGACGTGCTGTATGGAATGAACTGCCAGAAAAAGTGGTGGAGCCTGGTACAATTACAACATTTAAAAGTCATCTGGATGGGTACATGAATAGAAAGGGGTTAAAGGGACAAAT
Organism: Rhincodon typus; assembly: GCF_021869965.1. Taxonomy (NCBI): domain Eukaryota; kingdom Metazoa; phylum Chordata; class Chondrichthyes; order Orectolobiformes; family Rhincodontidae; genus Rhincodon; species Rhincodon typus. The sequence continues at coordinate 37,777,210 of NC_063353.1, forward strand.
GTTAGTAAATGGAGCTGGATTAATTAAAGATATTCTGGCCAGCATGCATGAGTTGGACCGAAGGGTCTGTTGCTGTGCTGTGCATTTCTATGACTCTATGATTCTGGCAGTGAGGTTGGATGTGGGGCAAGGTGAATATTTAATGGGATGGGAAGTTTCAGAGTGGTGACCCCACTGCCTCGACCTAATTAAATCCACGCAACGGGGAACGGCGTTCCCACAGAGAAGCTCATCGAAGCCCTTAAGTAGGCAATTCAGGGTTTCATCTCACTGCTACTGGACCATAATTAGTAGGGGGTGGAGAAGTCATTATTATCCTGGTCAATTTTGCTTTGGAGTGGGCCAGGGATTCCCCTTTCAAAGGCACCCAGTACCTGCCGAAGGGACCCAGACATTAGCAATTTGCACAAGGGTGTTGCTGCAGAGAGACCACCCTGCTCCTGCTGCAGAGAGACCCATGCTTCCCCTGCTGCAGAGAGAGACCCACCCTGTCCCTGCTGCAGAGAGACCCATCCTGCTCCTGCTGCAGAGACCCACCCTTCCCCTGCTGCAGAGAGAGACCCACCCTGCTCCTGCTGCAGAGAGAGACCCACCCTGCTCCTGCTGCAGAGAGAGACCCACCCTGTCCCTGCTGCAGACACTGTTCCACAGCAATTGGATTCTAATTCTCCGCGGTCATCACACGAAACTTGACGTTCCTCCTTCCAATCAATTTGACCAGTAAAATTTAACATTTCAAATGTCATCATTCAGGTCTTATATCAGCAGCAAGGGTGGAAGGGTGGGTAAGTTGGTGGCGGGGTTGGGGGGGTGAATATAAGTGAAATCCCAGAATAACTATTCCATTACTCAAGTTCTGAAGGGGGGATCTTATTGGGTTTTACTCGATGTCAAAATTAACAGAAATATTTCAAAGACAATATCAACATTTGGAAAATCATTCCTGGTATAAGACTTTGAGGTTATTCACATGGGATGTGATAAATATATTCTGCAAATTAACTGTGGGAGCAGTCTGCAAATGTCAAGCTTATGAAGCTTATGCTGCATGATACGTTTCCTTTCAGTTCTATGTTGCAGGAGGTGAAGGATCTGAATCCAGTTTTCAACAATTTACTGACCCCATGAGCTCTGCACAGTCCTGCCAACTACCAGTGTGTGACATTATGTCAGCAACGATAGAGTAGGCAAGGCAGTCTAGATTTCAGCAACAGTTCAAGCCAGATATTAGGATAACGATACTTCATCCCTATATTGTCCTGTATTCTCTAAGAGCAAACTTCCCTGGTGAATCTGCAGGATTACAGAATCACTAACAAAAGCTCTTAAACCTGATTTAATCTGTTGCATGGCAATATTTCCTAATGTGGACTACAGCTAAATTCAGGAATGCCTATTAAAATATCCTCTGGAATTCTATGATATTGTTCTATACATGTGCTTGTTCTGATTATATGCACCTTGAGACATATATCTAATTCTTCCGTTTGTCTCTTAGCAAAATTGGATTCAAGGATAATGATGTATTTCTGGTGTCCAATGTGTCTCCATGTTTCAAATTTATTCTTGGAAGCCAAAAAATTTGTAAACTTTTCTTCCTTCCTTCCAGTACAAAAGGGACAAGCATCAATTTAAAAAGGAAAACCATTTATTTCAAATTTTTCTCCGAGTTACAAACTATTCTGACTCAGCTACATGCCAACATTCCCTCATCATCAGTGGGTTAATATTCTGGAACTCACCAGCTAACTCCACCAGTGGAGGAAGGCTAATGGTAAAGTAGAAGGCCCGCAACCAACAATGCAGAGTGAATAAGGACAGAAAACGTATGTGGCCTTGCCAGGATCAACACATCTTGAGACTAATGGATCGCTGGGGCCCAATTCAGTGATTTTCCCCACCCCATCCTGGGTAGGTGCCCAAGGAAGACCATAAATGGTTTCTGTGCCCATTTGAAATATTTACATAACATGTTTCAATAGATAGTTCAGGTTTGAGCCACAGACAACACACAGCAATGAAATCCCACTGATGGTGGAGCCTCTACATTCACAGTGGAAAGAAAATTTGGAGCCTCACCGTCCAAAAAGTCCGGTTATTGGGGCCTGTCCTGGTTCATCAACAAATATTTTCAGCTACTTGTTAGTTCAGAATATTGATGAAAAGAGACACTTATTGCAGAAGCTTTTCATTTTGTTCTCACTAGGACAAGCACAGAAATGCCAAATCTCAAGATGTTCACCAGTTTGAATTACCCACAAGCCTGTAATTCTATATTGCTTTCCCCATGACAGTTTCTTGGCCAATCAGAGTCAATTAGTTAACCAATCTGCACCCTTCTTTCCTGAGGGATGTGTTGGAATGGTCTTTTGAAATTTAACATTCTTGTGTTTGACCAGGTGATTTTAAGATGAAAAACGTTGGTGTTTCTCTCCTTTAAGCATCAAATATTTTGTAAGGCCTGCTGCCCTACTTTCAGGAGGCTTCATGTTGACTGACTTTCATAATGATCCTGGTTTTTCTGCACAAACTGGGCAATGTCAAGTTGACTGTTGTATAATTTGACAATTCTCCCAATGTCACACGTCACTGATTGTATAATTTTTTCCGGACACTAACCTGAGTGATAATTGTTACATAAAGATCAAATTTCTCTATTTCAAGGAGAAAAGTGTATCTGAGTTACTAAATTTTTTTTTTGTGGCATCTTGAGCTGACCAATGAGTTGCTGACAAATCTCTCACTGTCAAACTTTCAGTTTTAGTCCCATCAAAGCCATAATCACCTCTTAGGATGCACTGTCAGAATCCCTCAAAGAGATGTCAATTTGAGAAGAAAGCTATGTGACAAATTGGAGAAAATATTGTGCAGCAGGAATGATCCGTACAATGTGCTTAACACAACAATGTGTTGAGTGGGAATGAAAGATTAGCAGGGGATATACAGGAGTGTAGAGTTGAGATTAAAATCAGATTAGTAATGATCTTATTGAAAGATGGAGCAGTGTTGAAGAGCCAAGTTGCCTAACACATCATACACCCACAGCAACTTTGTCTTTTTCCTATCAAAAAGTCAAAATGATCAACTTTTGTGAAAATGTCCTTTAAATGCTGCTTTTGTTACTGCACTACACTCAATTTTGTCTACATACAATTATGTCCCAGGATGTGTTATTCTTATCACAAATTTTAATTCATGCTTTAATTCTCAACATTTAAAGTTGACATTGTTGATGGGAGTTCCCAAGCTATCTCTGGCAACAAGAGGCTGTCCTGACTGAGGTCTTCTGCCAGAAGATGCCACCTGCTCTGTTCATCTGCAAAAATCTCGGGTTGTAGCAGCCACTCCTGTAAATCTCCTTCATCCTCTTGTAGACTTGCTCTGTGAAGAGCAGGAACATTCTCAGTTGTAGAGATAATGTTACCAAATATGCAGATGAACCTCTGGGATATGATGCTCATTGGCTACATACTAGTACTCTGCTAGGAGGTCAGAACCTGTACAACACAGAAGGTGTACCATCTTATCATCATGAACAATTTATCAATAAACACTGTTTAATAGAAATCTATAAGTCTGCTCTGTGCTTGTCTGAAGCCAAAAGAACTTAACATGTTGCAACATCAATCTTCAGAAGATGTTGTGTATTTCTTGATTTTGAACATATATAGTAAACTCCCCTTATCTGGAATGTATGGGGAATCAGGCTTGCTGGTTACATGAATCTGCTGATTGAATTATAGAAACCTACTAACAATAAGCTTTAGTTTTCTTTGAATAAAAAGACTTAAATCTAAATTTCAAAAGAGCAGTGCAATTTACTTTTTGGGTTCTGGAAACTCTGATAGTGTTTCATCAGTGTCATCAACAAAATGAGCCCTCATACTGTGGGCAGTAGCTGATGTTGAGAAAATGGGGATTTAGCCCTCTTGAATAAATTTCTTATATCTGTCTGCTTGCATGCTTGCCTTATCTCATGCAAGAAATGGAAATGCAGGAGGTGAAGCTGCATTGCAGTTTGCGCAGTGAAGGAGTTTTGCTGCTCAGCAAGTTTTAGAACATTTTCAAATCCTTCAGCATCAGTCCGCCATGAAATTATTTCAACTCGCTCCCTCTCTTCATCACTTTCCTCTTCTTAAACTCTAGGTTTGTCACAATTCAAGGTAATGTCTATAATTTCTTCTGCATTTAATGTTATTGTAACAAGAGCATGTTGGTCAGCATCCTATCTGGAAATCTTAGTCCTCACATACCACCCCACCAATCTCCAAATACAATGCATCATCCTTCGACATTTCCATCACCTACAGTCAGACCCCACCATCAAAAAGATATTTCCCTTCCCATCCCAGTTTGCTTTCTGCAGGGACCATTCACTCTGCAACTACCTCATCAGCAGCTCCACACTCCCCACCAACCCCTCCACCACACCCAGTACCTTACCCTCAACCACAGGAGGTACTAAACCTGGCCCTACACCTCCCCTCTCACCTCTGTCCAAGGCCCTAAACAATCCTTCCAAATCTGGCAGAGATTGTACTCATCTACTGTATCCGTTTCTCCTGATGTGGTCTCCTCTATATCAGGGAGACCAAACACAGACTCAGGGACCGGTTCGCAGAGTACCTGTGCTCTGCACACACCAACTAACCCAACCTTCCGGTTCCCATCCACTTTAACTCCCCCTCCCACTCCCCTGGTGACATGTCCATCCTTGGCCTCCTTCACTGTCAGAGTGAGTGAGGCCAAACGTAAACTGGAGGAACAACACCTCATATTTCACCTTGGGAGCTTACAGCCCAATGGCCTGAATATTGACTTCACCAGCTTCAAAATCTCTCCTCCTCCGACCTGTCCATCTTCTTACTCACCTATCCTCTCCACGCTTCCCACTGACCAACCACAATAACCCCCTACCTGCATCCACCTGTCTCCATCTCACTTATCCTTCCCCCAGCCCCACTTGCCTCCCTTTGTTTATTTCTCGGCTCCCCCATCCCGTCCCAGTCCTGATGAAGGGTTTTAGCCTGAAATGACTTTCCTACTCCTCAGATGCTGTCTGAGCTGCTGTGCTTTTCCAGCTCCACATCTTTTGACTCTGGTAACCTTTTTCATTGGATTTACAGCACTTACACAGTCAACCAATTCCATGATTTCTTCATGTGCAGTTTTCATTACTTTTCTTTCACGCACAGGACCTCCTTCACAAATGTCTTCCTCGTCAGAGGGATCCTTCTTCAAACATGACATAGATTTTGCCAGCACCTTCACAGAATTTCACTTTTCACCTGGTTCCATGCGTATGACACGTTAACAATGGCATCATTCATAGAATACTCTGACTGAAAGTCATGCATGTTTCCTTCATGAATTCTCATAAATTCACCTTAGTAAAACATTTTCGAATTTTAGATTACACCCTTATCCATTGACTGAATCAACTCTTCACATTAGAAGGGAAAAAACACACAACGATATTGCCATTAATGAGTTTCAGAGAAAGTAGGAACTGCAGATGCCGGAGAATCTGAGATAACAAGGTGTAGAGCTGGATGAACACAACAGGCCAAGCAGCATCAGAGCTCCTGTGATGCTGCTTGGCCTGCTGTGTTCACATGCCATTAATAAGTTGTTGTGCATGGGGAATTAATGCAATAATAATCCATTAAAAGCCCAATGTTGTTATCTTCATGATGCGGAGGTGCCGGTGTTGGACTGGGGTGGACAAAGTCAGAAATCACATGACACCAGGTTATAGTTCAACAGGTTTATTTGAAAACTCAAACGTTCGGAGCCTTACTCCTTCTTCAGGCGTTAGTGAGACAGGTAGTATCAGACGCAGAATTTATAAGTAAAAGACCACTGTTGAGGATGCACTAAACAAATCTAAGATGCTGTTAAATCTTTAATCAGTTAGAAGGTTTTAATTGATTAATATGTATATGTAAATCCCCAAATTCCTTTCAAGTCACTGTCCTGAGAGAACTAAAGGTTTTATCAGTATACAGAGGAGGTGACATTTTAGGTCAGACCATGCATGTTAGGTGTGAGGAACAAAAACAAAGTTGCTGGAAAAGTTCAGCAGGTCTGGCAGCGTCTGTGGAGGAGAAAACAGAGTTAACGTTTCGGGTCCGGTGACCCTTCCTCAGAACTGATGGTGGCTGGGAAAATGTCAGTTTATATGCAGAAAATAGGGAGGTGGGTGGGGTAGGGAGTAAACGATAGGATAGAGCCCAAAGAGAGAGAAAGACAGTTGGACAGACAAAGGAGTTGCTAACGATCAGGCTGGGAGGGTGAATAGTTGTTAATGGGGACTTTAGCGACTAACAACAGGGGGTGTGTAGTGGCAGGCTATGTGGTAACAAGGCCTGGTGTGTGGGGTAGGGGGCTGGGACATGGGAGAGTTTAGGCCCTAAAATTATTGAACTCAATATTGAGTCCGGAGGGCTGTAGGGTCCCCAAGCGGAAAATGAGGTGTTGTTCCTCCAGCTTGCGCTGGGCTTCACTGAAACACTGGAGCAAGCCGGAGACAGAGATGTTGGTCAGGGAGCAAGGTGATGCATTGAAGTGGCAGGCAACAGGTAGTTCAGGGTCTTTTTAACGAGCAGAACGTAGATGTTCTGCGATGCGGTCACCAAGTCTATGTTGCATTTCCCCAATGTAGAGAAGACCACATTGTGAGCAGCGAATGCAGTAGACTAGATTCTTGGAAGTGCAGGTGAAGTTTTGCTTCACCTGGAAGGTATGTTTGGGCCCTTGGATACTGGGGAGGGAGGAGGTAAATGCGCAGGTATTGCACCTTCGCCAGTTACAGGGGAAGGTGCCGTAGGGCTGTGGGGAGGTGTTGGGGGTGAAGGAAGTATGGACCAGGCTGTCCCGGAGGGAACGGTCCCTGCGGAAGGCAGACAAGGGAGGGGAGGGGAGGGGAATATGGGTCTGGTGGTGGCATCTTGTTGGAGGTGGCGGAAATGGCGTCTGATGACCTTCTGGATGTGGATGCTGGTGGGATGGTAGGTGAGGATAAGGGGAACCCTATCGCTGTTGCGGGAAGGAAGAGAAGGGGTGAGGGCAGAAGTGTGGGAGATGGGTCGGACCCAATTGAGGGCCCTGTCGACAACGTTAACTCTGTTTTCTCCTCCACAGATGCTGCCAGACCTGCTGAGCTTTTCCAGCAACTTTGTTTTTGTTCCTGATTTACAGCATCCGCAGTTCTTTTGGTTTTTATGTTAGATGTGAGGCCTTGTTTAGAATGTGTTTGTGTTTTGGTTTGGAGTCAGACTGATTTTATTTCTAAAGTAGGAATTTATAAAACACCACATTGACTGACTGACTATAAATTGTGTGCTTTTTGAACAAAATAGAATGTATCTGCAAATACAAATTCACCCCGTAGATTCAAGTGTGTATGTGTGTGTCTGTATATGTGTGTGTGAGTGAGAGAGAAAGAGTGTGTGCATGTGTGTGGAGGGGCGATGTGGGGGAGAGAAAGTGTGTGTGTGTACTTGAGAGAGGCCCTGTGTGAGAGTATGTGAATGTGTATGTGTGTGTGTGTGCACATATGCACACACACTCTCACCAGATCCTCTCTCAAATACATACACACACACACACACTCTTTCTTTCTCTCTCCCCCCCAACACACATACGCAGACACAGTCTCTCTCTCTGTCTCCTTTACACACACATTCTCTCTCCCCTCCCTCACACACACACATACACACACACACACAAACACACACTCACACACGTGTGAATCTGAATTTGTGTTTGCAGATACATTCTATTTTGTTCAAAAAGCACACAATGTATAGACAGTCAGCCAATGTGGCATTTTATAAATTCCTACTTTAGAAATAAAATCAGTCGGACTCCAAGCCAAAACACAAACAGATTCTAAACAAGGCCTCACACTTAACATGCATTGTCTGACCTAAAATGTCACCTCCTCTTTACATTCATAAAAACCTTTATTTCTCTCAGGACAGAAACTTGAGAGGCATTTGAGGATTTACCTGTGCATATTATTCAATTAAAACCTTCTAACTGATTAAAGATTTAACAGCATCTTAGGTTTGTTTAGTACATCCTCATCAATAGTATGATTCTTTGATCTTTTACTCATAAATTCTGTGTCTGATACTACGTCTCTCACTGACACCTGAAGAAGGAGTGAGACTCCAAAAGTTTGTGTTTTCAAATAAACCTATTGGACTATAACCTGGTGTTGTGTGATTTCTGACCTTGCTGTCTTCAGGCATTTCTTTCTTTTAAAAATGTTCTTTCACATTCAGCACAAAACATGATGAAATTGCCAAGTAAAAATTTCTGTTTCCATCTAAGCATTGCTTTGTGCTTTATAATCAACAGGAAGGTGAATTATGCTTTTGAAACATCTTGGTTTTATATATTTTCCGATAACAGTCAATTTCACCCTACGCGTTCCCATGGCATTTGCAAACACGAGCGCAGCTATACAATTTTTATTTTGATTAAAACCATGAGCAACCTTTTCATCGGCCCCAGCTAAGGTTGTGCTTGGAAGGCCATCTCATCAGCATTATAGATTTACTCTGCAATCAGGTCATGTTCAATCACAAGTTTATTAAGATTTTCACAAAAGTCTTCAGCTCATTTCATATCCACAGATTTCTGTTCACCTGATACATCAACCCTTCAGATCCCATGCCATATCTTATAATGACTGAGCCACCCTTGAGAAAAGGTACGTCTCCGTGATTTGCATCTTTTCATAAATTTCCTTTTTCACTAGCATTGATTTAGAGATACATGCATCTTCTGACCTCTTTAATGAAAACCATTTTTACAATGCAATATCTATGCCTTTAAGCTTGGGAGTATCAAGTGTATGATGCCACTATATGCTGTTACCACGCCCAGATTTCACAAAGAACTCTTTAACCTTTCCACTTTGTGCTTTAATGTCATAGATCATTGTGGAACCACCATTAAATTCCTGCATAAGGCCATAAGATATCGGAGCAGAATTAGGCCATTCACCCCATCGAGTTTGCTCCACCATTCGATCATAGCTGATATGTTTCTTAACCCCATTCTCCTGCCTTCTCACTGTAACCTTTGATCCCTTTACTAATCAAGAACATATCTATCTCTGCCATAAAGACACTTAATGACCTTCTGCAGCAATGAATTCTACAGACTCACCCTCACCATCTGGCTGAAGAAATCCATCCTGATCTGAGTTCTAAACGGTTGTTCCTTCACTCTGAAGCTGTGCCCTTGCGTCAAAGTCTCCTCTATTAGTGGACACATCTTCTCCATGTTCACTGTATCCAGGCCTCTTGATATTCTGTAAATTTCAACCAGTTCCCCACTCATCCTGCTAAACTCCATCGAGTACAGATTCAGAGTCCTCAACCGCTCCTCATATGACAAGCCCTTCATCCCGTGATTATTTTTGTGAGCCACTTCTGGAAGTCCCCCAAAGCCAGCACATCCTGCCTTAGAAACAAGGCTCAAAACTTCTCACAATATCTCAAATGTAGTCTGATTAGAGCCTTATATAGCCTCAGCAGTATATCCCTACTTTTATATTTTAGCCCACTCAAAATGAATGCTAAGATTGCATTTACCTTCCTAACGACTATCTGAATCTGCATGCTACCCTTCGGAGAATCCTGAACTGGGACTTTTAAGTCCCTTTGTGCTTCAGATGTTCCAAAGCCTTTCCCCACTTAGAAGATAGTCTATGCCTCTATTCTTCCTACCTAATTGCATAACCTCACACTTTCCCACATTGTATTCCATCTGCCACTTCTTTGCCCACTCTCCAAGCCTATCCAAGTCCTTCTGCATCCTCCCTGCTTCCTCAACACTACCTGCCCCTCCACCTACCTTTGTGTCATCTGCAAACTTAGCAACAACGCTCTCACTTCCTTCGACCAGCTTGTTAATGTATATCGTGAATAGTTGCGATCACAATACTGACCCCCTGTGGAAATCCACTAGTTGCCAGCTGCCATACTGAAAAAGACCCCTTCATCCCCTCTCTCTGCCTTCTGCCTGTCAGCCAATTTTCTCTTCATGTCAGTACCTTGTCCCTAACACCATGGGCTCTTATTTGATTTTGCAGCCTCCTGTGTGTCACCTTGTCAAAAGCCTTTTAGAAATCTAAACAGATCATGTCCACTGGATCTCCTTTACCTAACTTTCTCATTACCTCCTCAAAGAATTCAAACAGATTTATCAGGCATGACCTCTCGATGACAAAGCCATGTTGACTTGGCCCTATTTTGTCGTGCATTTCCAAGCATTTCGCAATCTCATCCTTAATAATGGATTTGAAAATTTTACCAACAACCAAGGTGTATAAGCGACCTATAATTTTTCATCTTCGGCTTCCCTCCCTTCTTAAACAGGGGTGTTACATTGCCCAAAAGCACATTGCGATTTTCTTCCAGTTTTTCACATACTTCAATTTCCATTTTGAAGTCAAAACAACATGTTTTCACTTTAGTCTTTGCATGGAAGTATTCTTAGGCGTCATAGTGGGTGGATTGGTGAGAAATTTCAGATATCATGCGACCACAAATTCAACTATCTTCGACTGTATTGGTGCGTGTGGCGGGGCGGGTGGACAATAAACAGCGCTACTAGTGGCAGCTGGGTGAACTACCACATGGTGAGTGAACACACTGGAATTTGGCATGGAAAGGTCAAATAGGTGTTTTTGAAGAAACATTATAAAAATTTCTTTGAAATTTTTACTGGTTGTTCGAGAATTCCAGACACTTAGCTACTGGTAACAGACAGTTTGCATGTCATAGAGTCCCTACAGTGTAGAAACAGGCTACCCAGCCCAATAAGTCAACACTGACTCTCCAAAGGGCATCACACACAGACCCATCCCCCACCCAATATTTCCCATAACTAACACATCTAACCTACACATCCCTGGCCACTATGAAGCTATTTAGCATGGCCAATCCACCTAGCTTGCACATTTTTGGACTGTGGGAGGAAAGCCCACAGAGCAAGCCCACGCAGACAGGCGGGGAGGCAATGGCCTAGTGGTATTATTGATGGACAGTTAATCCAAAGATCCAGCTAATGTTCTGAGGACCTGGATTTGTATCCTGCCATGGCAGATGGTGGAATTTGAATTCAACAAATATCTGGAATTAAAAGTCTAATGATGACCATGAATCCATTGTTGATTGTTAGAAAAACCCATCTGGTTCACTAATGCCCTTTAGGGAAGAAAACTGCCATCCTTACCTGGTCCAGCCTACATGTGACTCCAGACCAACAGCGATGTGATTGACTCTGAACTGCACTCTGGGCAATTAGGGATGAGCAATAAATGCTGCCTAGCCAGTGACGCCCTCATCCCGTGAATGAATAAAGGAAAAAAAGACATGGGGAGAATATGTGAACTTCACACAGATAGTCACCTGAGGCTGGAATCCAACCCAGGTCCCTAGTGCTATGAAGCAGCAGTGCTAACCACTAAGCCACAGTGCCACCCCAATATGAATATTTGTGTCCTACTTCCCTATATATTAAAAAAAGACCATTACTCCCAAACTCTACACTTGCATTCGGCGGAGTTACAAACCATGTAGAACTGTTTCAGATCACTTTGTGTTAAACCCTGAAACACAATAACAGAGAATATGAGACATGAAAATCTATATGTCAAACCAAGACAACAAATTCAAAATGCCACCGTTTAAGCCTCTATGTAAAATTAGCAGAAATAAAATGCCTCCGCACCTAATTAAATACCTCAAACAGCTGAATATCCTTCTTAATTTTTCAACTGATTTATGATATCTGACTCTTGCTAAGTGAATCATATGCAGTGTCTGTAATATAATTAATTCATTGTCCTCCCTGTTTAAACTGTTCTGTGAATAGAGTATGCCGTCCTTTGAGCATTTGGGACAAAGGCAAAATATGCCTTTAAAATTATCCCTTGGGTTATGAATGAAAAATTATGAGACAGTACCCAAATATAATGCCTCTAATGTTTCCCTGCTCTGTAATTGCAGCCCACCAATTTCTACCCTATGTACTTACAGGAACAATATTCCACAAATTAATATTTCCATTTCTACCTTGGTTATGTGGTGGGATGGTATCTTTCAAATTTAATTTATTCATAGGATGTAGGCGTCGTTGGCAAGGTCAGAATTTATTGCCCATCCCTAATTGCCCACAAGATGGATAAGAGTCAACCTTACTGCTGAGATTAAAATTGATGTAACAGCAAGAAATGAAAGGAAGAATAAATCACTGAAAAAGGCAGAGAGAGCAGGGAGAGGGCTAAGTAAGTGAGATTAAAAATATAAGGTCACTAAATAAATATACAAGATGACACAGCAAGCACAATGGGGTTGAACTGGTTACTCTAGTTCATATTGTCCTGACAGCAGGGAGAAGAGGAAAGAAGACAAGACATGTTCACTCTTTCGTGGTGTAGTGGTAGTGTTCCCTATCCCTGGACTGGAAGGCCTGGGTACAAATCCCACCTGCTCCAGAGGCACGTAATAATGTCTCTGAATTTTATTAGAAAAAGAAGTTAAATTTTTAAAAAAATATTGTTTTTCAATGGGATGTGAATGCCACTGGAAAGGCAAATGTTTATTACCCTTGAGAAGATGGCAGTAAACCACCTTCTGGAAATACTGCAGACCCCTGTTGCGTTAATGCATCCACACGAAAGACGTTCTAGGACTTTGTGACCCAGTGACCATGAAGAATTTTTTTCTCCCCCAATGGTGTGAGCTCTTTGTAAAACCTCAACCTGTCCAAGACCTGAACAGTGGCTTTGGTCTTCTCAATATCAAACTTCTGTCTAAGGTAAAGAGAAGAGTTGGTCATCTGACTGGTAAGCGAAATAAAATCAAGTATTCTGAATCTGAAGTAAAAGTGGAACATGCTGGAAATGCCGAACAGGTCAGTCTGCATTTTTCAACCAAGAGCTAAGGAGTTTATGTCACAGGTCAATGACCTTTCTTCAAGGAAATGTAGGTCACCCAATGCCAACTCTAAAGCTTGAGGTAATAGGGGATAAGGAATGGTTCAGAGTGCCAGAAAAGTTTTGGATATTCCATAGACTGCCTTCACGGTGACATTACTTCCTAGCTGATGCAGTCCAAGTTGGCTTGGCACAGTTACTTGAGCAGGTTGGCTCTGTCATCTATCATCTGCTGATTACACTAGTCAGCCACCTGCCACCCTCTGCACAACTGAAAGACGTTGCCAATCAACGCCTTCTTTATGTCTTCTAGAGCCAGCATGACATTGCTATTGAGGAAGCCATCATGGCTGCTCTTCTCAAAAATGTCAAAGAAAATTATTGCAATAAAGATTCCTTCCAAAGTCCAACTTTAAATAGTGCCTTACATTTTATATAGCTTGGAAAATAACCAAAAACTTTTTATTTCTGTCTGTAAAACTATAAATATTATTTACCTTTTGTTTTAGTGAAGTAAAGAAAAACATTATTTCTAATTGCATTTACCTCCGAGCCTTTTACTTCGACAGAAAAGGAAGTTATGAGGTGATTACCTACTCCACACTTTCACTTCTTGTAATGTCTGAATTAGACTGCATCTTTATCGTCATTTCCTTCCCAATGAAGAACCTGGCCTATCATTTAACTGCCAACAAGAAAACACTCGGGTATGTCGACCCTGGACCTAGGAGATGGTAAAACTGTGCAGGGGCTGAGTGGCAAACAAAGACCACTTGGGTTTCACCTGTTGATCTATGTTACCTCACCAGTGATTAAGGGCAATTAAAGATGATCTTGACAGCGATGCTCACAGCTCAAGAAAGAATAATCAGCTCACCACTGCATCAAGAAAATCATTAATGCTCACTCTGTGAGGTCTGCATAATTTGTTTCTTCCCTAGTGAAGAGGAAATGAAGCAAAGAGAGAGCCCAATTGATTGCCTGGCTGGTATTCCACACATACTGAAGGGACTCGAGCCACGTACAGCCTCTCCATTTTATGAATAGAGAAAGCTTCTATCAATGTGTAGCCAGCGTGCAATACTGATCCTATGATCATAATCAAGTGCATTTTTTTGGGACAAGTCATCAGTCAAAGGCTCCAGGTCATTTATCAGGTAGTTTATTGGTGACCGGGACTACCATGTCCCCAAACATCCCCAGCTTCCCCCAGACTCTGTTCATAGTTGATGGCTTTAGTGATGATGGTTGGAAAAAAATGATAAAATGATGTGCATTAAACCATATGAAGTGATAGAGATATGTATAATAAACACATAAAGTTCTTACATGGTGTGGCAAGGTGGATGTGTCCTCTAGCTGGTGACTGTAGAACTAGGGCATATAATCTCAGGATAAAGGCCAGGACATTTAAACTGCGATTGGTGGGTATTTCTTTATTTGGAGGATGGTGAATCTTTGGAATTTTCTACCCAGGGAACTGTGGAAGCTCAGAAAACATAGCTTTTTTTTTGAAAATCTAGTAGAAAACTATAATATTATTAGCATCTTAGGTTTTTAAGATTCTTGCAGCATGTTTGATGCTTCACAATTGGCTACAGGGAAATATGTAGCTGCTGGAACCTGAAGACAAGATTGATTAGGATAAGTGTCAGAAAGTGCAAACATCAAGTAAAAGATGTAGGTCGCAGAGGAAAAGAACACAATAATGAGTGGTGTGAGCTACAAGCTGATAGCATTGTTCCTAAAAGGTTGATTCACAAAATTAAGTCATTTCACTGATCTCTTTAATCCCCACACCCATGTTCCCATTCTTATGAAGGCTCAGTATATAGCTGGTGACAGGTCTTCAACACACTTGGGTGACTCCTCATGAGTGAGTGTGCCTGTTGGGCACATGTACAGGTAAAATATCCTAACAGAGGTAGTGTTTGGAATAGCAGATCTTTGATTAGCAGTGACTGCCTCTCTATACGTGCTGTTCTGGTTATTACTAGAGAGAACATGTACTGAATGTCTTCCCTTTGCTATCTTTGAGATGTCCATTAGGATGGATTCTGGGGTGCTATCTCCTCCTCAGCTAAATTCACCTGTCTGGCCTAGGGGCTGAGTCATTGTACTATCTGGGAAATCCCAGGAACTTCTTTCTGCAGCAGCTAGCCTTATCTTTTCCCTGTTTTAGGACTGTGGAGCACTGTTTCTACCTTACCATCAGCACCATGCCTCCTAAGCTAGGAATCTATCCCTGCCTTTGGAAGCTCAGAGACAATCCTTACAGAGACTAGATTCTGGACTGGGTCATTCTTTGGTGGACCCAATGAAGGAGAGTCAACATTAACCTCCTCCAACTCCTACAATTAGCACCTTGGACTTTTTTTTTTATTCATTCACGAGGTGAGGACGTCGCTGGCCAGGGGGCATTTATTGTCCATCCCTAATTGCCCAGAGTGCAGTTCAGAGTCAACCACATCACTGTGGGTCTGGAGTCACATGTAGGCCGGACCAGGTGAGGATGGCAGTTTCCTTCCCTAAAGGGCATTAATGAACCAGATGGGTTTTTCCAACAATTGACAATGGATTCATGGTCATCATTAGACTCTAAATTCCTGATATTTATTGAATTCAAATTCCAGCATCTGCCATGGCGGGATTCGAACCCAGGTCCCCAGAGTGTTAACTGGATCTCTGGATTAACAGTCCAGCGATAATACTACTAGGCCATCGCCTCCCCCACTTCGTGGATGTTCATCTTGAGAATATTGTCAGGTACTGCCAGACACAAGGTGATATGGCCTGAGGGACTGATGCCTACAGTTAGAATGGCCGCCTGATCCACTATGCCATGTGCAGGAACATTAATCTCAGAACTAAGCTAGTGGATTCCGATGAGATCCATAAGCTTTCCCTTGAATTTCCAGTAGGAAGTTCTGATAAGGGCTTTCGTCTCTCTTTTCAGCTCCCAATGCATTCTCTTTGGACTTGGAGAAGATATTTTGCAAGTTCATTTATTTTCTTTATTAAGGCTGCTCCACCTTTTGTCATAATACACTTTCTTATCATTCCAAAGTTTCTGGGAGTTATTAGGGAAAGATCTGCCTGGGTTTCCAGGCTTACACATGATCTCATATTCATCTGTGAGGGTGGCAGCCATTTTGTCCATTCAGGCTCTGCTCCTCTGTGTGAAATTTGAAGATGGGTGGGAGGCTAGTTTATAAACTCCTCCAACAAAATTGTCACTGTAGATCTGTCTAAGCCTTACACCCAGTGGCCAAACACTGGCTGTTTAATTCCTTTGAATTGGAGAAAGGTTTGATTGGTCGTTTTCTAAGACTTCTGGAATTGTTAATGCTGGTGTGAGCTCATAGGCACTTAGGATAGCAGCCTTTCTATGTCATGATTTGCAGAACAATTGATGGGCATTCAGAAATAAACTCTGTAAGCCTTCCCTTTTAAGGGATCATGCGTCAGGAGAATCCAGTCTTTCCCTGATCGTTTTAATCTGTCAGTAAAATATTCAAATGCATTAAAGAATGTTTTTATATTATCTCATCAAATATTTGTTGTGCACCTTAAAGTACTTTGGAAAATCAATACTTCTTTCTGAACTTGCGTCATTTGAATCACTGATCTGGGAAATGGTCACCGGATGCAAAATGGTAACTTTGATTTCTCTCCAAACATGCTGCCAGACCTGCTGAGATTTTCCAGCAATTTCTGTTTTTGTTTCTGAGTTCTCCTGTCTGCAGTTCTTTTGGTTTTTATTTGAATCACTAGCGTTTTTTTGCTTGAATAGAAAGATGCCCTTTCCTTGCTAATTTAATTTGCAGCTTTCTTCATTGGCCTAAAGTTCTTTCTATAGCTTTTTTACCTGGAAGGTTTGCTCCTTCTCTCACCTCTCTCTCTCCACAATTTTCTTCTTTCTCTATTTGTCTTTTTCTTGTTTATCTCTCTCTTTCTCTTCTGTTTTCTCTCTCTCTCTCTTTCTCCTTTTTCTGGAATTCTAATTCTAGCCCTAGCTCATCTAGGTGAAGTTCCATTGAGGTAACCTGGTCTGGAGCTCAGGCTCTGGATCCTCTTTTAGTTATGACCCTGGTTTGAGGGAGAAATGCTCATCCAGTACATTCAAAACCTCTGGCTTTCACATTTGATGATACACTGTGCATTATGTTCTACCTGCTTAGCTATAGCTTCTAGTTGCTCTGTAGTTACAAATGCTAACCTAACCCAAGTTAAGTTCCTCTGTTGCATAAAGCTTTCACATTGAAATCAGACATCTTACTTTCTATTAGTATTTACAATCATGCTACCGTAATCCATTTTGTTATGTGTCAATGTTTGGATCCAGAACTAGCTGCAAATATGTTATAGCATTCATTAGCAAACTGTCATCTATTTTCCGAAATGACATCAGGGTTACCATAGTGTGCAAATATCTCCTGCAAGACCCTGAAAACTAATGATAATGCTGAACAGAAACAGAAGTTGCTGGAGAAACTCAGCAGGTCTGGCAGCATCTGTGGAGAAAAGGCAGAGTCAATGTTTCAGATTCAGTAATCGTTCTTCAGAAGAAGGGTCACAGGGTTCAAATCATTTCTGAAGAAGGGTCTAGGCCCGAAACGTCAGCTTTCATGCTCCTCTGATGCTGCTTGGCCTGCTGTGTTCATCCAGCTCTACACCTTGTTATTTCAAATCATTATCCCTGTTTCTCTCTCACAGTTGCTGCTGGATCTACTGAATTTCTGTGTTTGTTTCAGATTTCCAGCATCTGCAGTTCTTTATTTTAATGAGAATTCCTCTTTATTTCAAAGTTTTTCCTGAATGATTTCCTCTACCTGGGGTGCAGTGGATGGTGTTTAATAAATGCTTCCCACCTTTAACATTGTTTAACAACTGTCACCTATCTTTTTTGTGGCCTTATTAATATCACCTAACTTTTTGCGTCAATTGGACCTTGTTTGCTTAAGCTCCAAATATGCCCCGTTATTGCTTCAGTTCTGGCTTTGTCATGTTTCTGGGTCTGATACTTTTGTTTGAATTACTTCTATCTCCCTTGATTTCCCTTATTTTAACTGTGACTCATGGTGCCTGTTCACTCTGGAAGCATCTCTCAATTTGAGCTGTCAGTGCTATTCTTTACTTTTTGCTTTCCCGGCCAATAATTCTGAGCCATTGTTTGAGATTTTCTTTGCTCACCAGGGGTTTTAACTTTACTCATGGAGCCTTGCATAGCCCAGCTGATCCCCAGTGTCGGACTGCTCCTATAAATGGGGATGGCATGGTGGCTCAATGGTTAGCACTGCTGCCTCACAGTACCAGGGACTCGGGTTCCATTACAGCCCTGGGTGATTGTCTGTGTGGAGTTTGCACATCCTCCTCATGACTGCGTGGGTTTCCTCTGGGTGCTCTGGTTTCCTCCCACAATCCAAAGATGTGCAGGTTAGGTGCGCTGGCAATGCTAAAATTGCCCATAGTATCCAGGGATGTGAAGGCCAGGTGGATTAGCCATGGAGCATGCAGGGTTACAGGGATAGCGTAGAGAGTGGGTCTGGGTGGGATGCTCCTTGGAGCGTTGGTGTAGACCTGATGGGCCATATACACTGCAGGCATTCTACGACAAATCACCAGCACTCAATGCAACCTGTAACTGCCTTGGAGTGACCAATACTCTAGCTTCAGGGAGTTGCTAACTCTCTCACTGTACCAGATCTGATCTTGCCATTTATTGTATATAATGCTTTTTTGAACGTTGTCATGAGGTTTTGTTCTGTAGGATTCTTGAATGTTCAGTTCCTCCTGCTGCTGACTGTTTATACGAGCAGGATTCTTACAGCTGTATCTGAAGAAATTTTCAGACATCTTCCATTGCCAACGTGTGGTCTGAGGCAGCTAAATACAATTTGCACTGCTGCTCACCATGTTGTATGAACAATCTGACTGCTGGTTGCTGGGTTGTATGAGGCTTTCTTGCAGGTAAGTACACTATTGTTCCTATCTAGGAATCTCACTTGCGGAAAATGTCATATTGGTGTACAAGGGGTCAGTCATTCAGAATGGAGTTGAAGTACATTCATGGGATAAGGTTGTAGGACCTTTGCTTTGCATCTGATTTGAACGAAATTTGACCTGCAAACCTTGTCTACTGAAATTGACGTTAAAAACAACAATGATTTTTTTGCACCTTTAAGTTTGTGAAGTTTCTCAAGATGCTTCACAGGGTTTTTGAGAAGATTTGTAGCTCGGGTTGTGGATGAGTTTGTAGACCAAGCTGGTGTGTTTGATTGCAGACGTTTCGTCAGCCTGCTAGGTAACATCGTTAGGGCACCTCCGGTGAAGCGTTGGTGTTCTGTCCCGCTTGGTATTTATATACCTCAGTTTGCTAGGGTGGTTGGCAAAACCCGAAGTAATACCAACGACCCCAGCAAACCGAGGCATATAAATAACAAGCAGGACAGAACACCAACGCTTCACTGGAGGCACACTGGCGATGTTAACTAACAGGCTGATGAAACGTCTGCAATCAAACACACCGGCTCGGCGAGCAAGTCTACAACCTCATGCTTCATAGGGATCTAATCAGGCAAAAAGATGCTGCTGAGCACAAGAAAATGGCATTGTTAGGTGACCAAAGATCTAGTTAAAGAAGTAGCTTTTCAAAAGATTTTTGAAGATGGTGGGAGAGCTGGAGTGGTTTAGAAAGGGATTATAGAATCTTGGGGTTAGGCTGAGCAAAGCAGGTATGGTGAAAGGAATTAGTGGCCAAAATTTGAGGAATGTAGAAATTTTGGAGGGCTGTGGGGCTGAAGGAAGTGACAGAGATAAGGAGGGGTGAGTGAGCCCATGGAGCATTTTGAAAAACAAGGATTAAAATGTTAAAATCGAGGTGTTCAGAGAGCTTAAGACAGTGAAGGTCAATGAACAAATGTTCCATGTCTGTGCACTGACAATATATATATGTCTTCATGACTCAAAGAAAAGTCTCTCCAGCATGAAACACGGTGCATACCTGATCTCTGCCTGGTGTTTGAGGGAATTACTCGAGATGATCCCTCATGACAGAATGAAAAGACTGGAATTTGTAACCTCACAGAGGCTATTAAAACCATAGATGGTTTTGATGGAGTCAACACATGCGGAATGTTTCCATTTGTAAGGGAGAGGGCATCAATATAAGATAGCCATCAAGAAATCAGAAGAAACTGCCTAGAGAGTGGTGAGAAACTGAAACTCGGAACCAGGGGGTGTAGCTGAAGCAGGGGAACATTAGATAACCATATAAGGGAGAAAGGAGGAGGGGTCAATTCTAATTGAGTTAGATGAAGGGTGGAGTTTAAGCCATGGCATGAACTGTTTGGGCCAAATGGCCTGTTTCTATACTGCCTATCCCATGTAAATTAGGCTCTCCATTAAGGAAAGTAATAGATGTGAATGATTGTGGTATGGGCGGCAATGGTTCAGATTATTTTTGTGGGATCCAGATCTGCTTCTCCAGGATCCATAAAAGATCAGGTAATAACACATTGACCTTGGTTAGGCCTTTTATTAAGGTGCTCTGATAATGTACAACTGAAATGTTCCTGGGTCTATTTATATATTAAAATGGGGTCTGCCACCAGAAAGATTCTTAACTGTGATCATGTGTAGTCTTATCGGTCAGATACCCAACCAAAAATAACCTGGAGATGAACAGATGCTTGGCTTGCTGTGTATATGCAGCATATTTAGTTTCCCATCGTTTGGAATTCCCCTTTTTATCACTACCATATTGTCTGTCCTGGAATTTTTGACCTGTGTTCCATCTTCATCTTGTTAACTCTTCAAGAGAAGTAGCAGATGAAGTCAGCAATATTACAGATATTATATCTCATCATGCCATTGCCATTTCTTTCACTTTATATCCCATAAAATCCTCAGCCAAACAGGTTATCACAGATTTAGCCGCACACTTTCGAATTGTCCAATTAAATAAAATGTCCCAATCACAGTTGTCAGCTTTCAGCTTTTCACCTTGCGCACTTTTGAGATTCAATTACTTCAACTCATTTTCTATCAATTGATCTTTATCTATCTGTCTTCCCAATCTTGATTTAGACATGAACATTATATCCATCTGGTCTCAAAACTATTTTGTTGAGATCTCTTTATCTGCCTACAAAGAATTTCTGCTTCTTACATCAAAAGGGATTTATTCAATTAATCTCCATATCTATTAAAATTCTGAATGTCACGCTTCTTAATTTTGATTAATTGATTTCTTAGATTAATTCTGCATTCATTTTTTGTGTGAAATTCTTCCAGGGTCATTTGATTCAACTTTTAATTGGTTTTCAGTCAATCCACTGGTGCATGCTCCACTGTCGGGTAGGCCTCACCAATGACAACACTCATATTGGGCTAAGCTAAAACAGGAGGTCCCAGCTAAATACACCTCTGTCTGAATATGGTTGGTGATCTCAGTTGGGACCGCAGCTGGGATACTGAAATTGACTACAAAGCCATGCAACTTGATGAGGAATGTTCAAGAATATTGCAAAAGGAAAATCAAAAAATGCTGTAAAAACTCAGCAGAATAAAGTGATAATCTCTCGTCAGAATGGCTCTGTGCATCAATCTGAAAGTATGGCTCCATTCCTCTCCTCACACATGCTGCCAAACCTACTGAGCATCACCAATATTCTGTGCTTTTATTTCAGACTTCCAGTATCTGCAGTTTATTTGCTTTGGCAACTGGGAAATGGATCAGGCTCAATTATGATGCCTTTGGTATCTGGGTCAACGTGGGTCTCTCCACCAATATCACTGGAAAAGATTAATATAAACAGGATTTGCATTGATCAAGCACCTTTCACAGATCCACAGAATCTCAGAATTATTAGGGCACAGAAAGAGGCCATTTTATTCACTGTGCCTATACTGATCCTATTGTCTAGACCAGCTCTATCATCTAGTGCCAATCTCCTGCCTTTCCCCCATATCTCTGCACACCATTACTATCCAAAAAGCCATCTAATGCCCTCCTGAATATGTCAATTCAACCTGTCTCCACACATTTCTAGGCAATGCACCCATATCATAACAACTCACTGTGTGAAAAAGTTTGTTCTCACATCACGCTTGCTTCATTTACATATCACTTTAAATCTATGCCTCTTGTTTCTTTTACAAGGAGGAACAGTTTCTATCTATCTACTCTGTCTAAAGCCTCTATCAGACTTCCTCTCAGCCTTCTTCTCTTCAGGAAGAACAGACACAACTTCTTCAATCTATCCTCATACCTGGAGTTTCTCATGCCTGGAATCATTCTAGTAAATTGCTTCTGCACTGTCTCCAGTACTTTTGCGTCCTTCCTAGATTGTGGTGCCCATAACAATATACAATGCTCCAACTGAGGTCTAACAAGTGTCTTGTACAAGCTCAATGTCACCTTCTTTGCTCTCGTTGTCCATGCTCCTATTGCTAAAGCCAAGAGCACTGTGTGTTTTTATTTACTGCTGTCTCGATCTGTCCTGCCAATTTCAATGATCTGTGTCCATATACATCCAGGTCCGTCTACTGCCACACCCCCTTTAGGATTGCAGCTACCATTTTGTATCTCTTTCAGTGTTTGACCAAAGTGCATCACCTCACACTTCTCTGTATTGAATCTCATCTGCCACCTATCTGCCCATTCCATCAACATGTCAATGTCCTTTTGGAGTTCCACACTGTCGTCCTCACAATTTACCATTCCTCCAAGTTTAGTGGCACTGGCAAACTTGGTAATTGCCCCCCCACACCAAGATCCAGACCAATAATATATATCATTAAAATCAAGGGTCCTTATATTAATCCCTGGGGAACGCCACTACAAACCTTTTATAACCACAAGACATCCCAAAGCACTTTATCCTCAATTAAATATTTTTGAAGTGTAATCATCATTGTAACAGAGAAAACTCAGAACATAATTTGTACCAACCAAAATCTCACAACCAGCAATATGTTATTGACCAGATAATTTCTTTTAGAAATGTTGATTAACAAATAAACAACAGTCAGGGGCAATAGCATAACTACCCTGAACTTGTTGAAGTGTCATGG
Organism: Rhincodon typus; assembly: GCF_021869965.1. Taxonomy (NCBI): domain Eukaryota; kingdom Metazoa; phylum Chordata; class Chondrichthyes; order Orectolobiformes; family Rhincodontidae; genus Rhincodon; species Rhincodon typus. The sequence continues at coordinate 37,800,248 of NC_063353.1, forward strand.
GATTTTTTTACATCTGCCCTGAGAGGGCAGACAGGGCCATGGTTAGTCTCAAAACTGATTGCGCAGCACCCCCTCAGCCCTGCACTGGGAAGTCAACCTTGATTTTTACATTCAACTTCTGGAGCAAGATCTCCTGATTTAAAGGTGACAGTGCTACCCATTAAGCCACAATAAGCAATACTGCTGTGAGCTGATTTGCTGTGATCTTTCTCTACTTTACAACAACAGCTACACTTCAAATAACACCTTGCATTCAATCAACACCTTTGAGATAGCAAAGCATCCTAAAATGTTTGGCAGAAACATAATCAGATCCAAAGAAGGAGATATTATGAAGGGTGACTGAGATATATGTTTTAAGAGGTGATAAACGAGAAAGGTGTAGAGGTTTAGGGACAGAACTTCAGTGTTTCAGGCTTAGATAATTGAAAACATGGTATTGAGTAGGGAGGAGGAGGAAGCAGTAATCTGAGAGGGTAGTAGGACTGGAGGAAGTTACAGAGACAGAACAAGGCAAGACCATGGAGGGATTTCAACACCAGGATTAGCATTTTAAATCAGAAGTATTAATTGTCTGTGCAGCTCTTTTTAACTTTGAGGCTGTGAAAAGAAAGTTACAAGTACAGAACACCTTCTATTTTCCTTTCTGTTGGATACCCTGAGTTTTAGATTACACAAAAACAAAGGACACTTTGTATCTGGTTTTAGAGATGCCTGGCTAAAACTAGGGGTAGAGCACTGACCACACAAAATCATTCTGATTATTTTCCACTTGGCAACAAGGATTTTGTACATCAAGCTGTAAATTTTGAGAAATTCATCAAAGATCCTCAGACAACACCTTCTAAACCCACAACCACATCTGTCTAGAAGGACAAGGGCAGCAGATACATGGGAACACCACCAACTGTAAATTCCCCTCCAAGCCACTCACCATCCTGACTTGGAAATATATCACCTTTCCTTCACTCAGAGATAGTAAGAACTGCCGATGCTGGAGTCAGAGATAACACAGTGTGGAGCTGGAGGAACACAGCAGGCCAGGCAGCATCAGAGGAACAGGAAAGTTGACGTTTCGGGTTGGTGCCCTTCTTCAGAAATGAGTTTTTTTTAGGGAAGGAGATAGAAACGGACGGTGCGGGATTGGGGAATGATGAGGTTGGAGGCCGTGGGCAGGAGGTCACCTGAGGTGATATGGTCATGGATATTTCTGAAGAAGGGTCCCGACCCGAAATGCCAACTTTCCTGCTCCTCTGATGCTGCCTGGCCTGCTGTGTTCTTGCAGCTCCACTGTGTTACACCTTTCCTTCACCGTATCTGGGTCAAAAACCCTGGCATTCCCTTTCTAAGGGCATTGTGGGTTTACCTACAGCACATGGACTGCAGTGGTTCAAGAAGGCTGCAGCAGTTCACTACCACCTTCTCAAGGGCAATTAGGGATGGACAATAAATGCTGGCTCAGGAAATGACAATGATATCCCGCAAGCAAATTAAAAAAAGCATGAAGCTTCTGTTAAGTGGGGAAGCTGAATGTTCTGCTGGTAATTTTTACACCAGCTGAGCACTCACGGAGAAATAGCAGCATCTGTGCCTGTGCTAACATCAAGTTATGTTCTGAAATTTGTGCTTAGCACAGTGCTTCTGTTAGTTTAAGAAACAAACCAAGTCAGTCAATTGTTAGTTGGATGGATCCAATCAGCTGTATTTTGGAATCCATTGTGGATTATTATAAAGCAATCAAACCCTATAGGGAACAGTATAACTCTGACCAGCTCTTGAAAACACCACAATGGTTCATTTTAGAGTTCTGCCCAAAATCAGCACAATGTTGGTGTCCACTCTAAAGGCTCAGAGCTACTTGATTGTGTTTTAAAAACACCAGTTTGAGGATTGTCAGTTACATGGAGTGTCAAAGTTACAAAGTCTAGAGTTATTCTCAAGAACATGGTAAGTTAATGTAGGAATTAATAAAAGGGTTCAATATCATGAAGGATGTTTGTACAATAAATAAGGAGAATGTTTCCCAAAGGTATAGTGGTTGGGAACTAGAGGATACAGACGAAAGGAACTAAATGAAGCAGGTTGGGAGAAATTCTCTACAGAATGGCTTTGCTCTGGAAAGGGTCTCAAAGGGGAACAGAAGGAATAATTTTTAAAAGGGAATTGGATGAATACTTGAAGGAAGATAATTTTCAGGGCATTGAGAATCAGACTAATTGGCAAGCTATTTAGAAGAATGGCAAAGGTACATTGTGCCAAATGGCCTTCACCTCTGCTGCATCATTTTATGACTTTACAACTGGAGATCCAAAGCATTTCCTGGTATGGCCTTATTTGCCAGTCACAGATGAAATGTGGACACCAAGCAGGTGCGCCCCCTTGTGGCTGACCAGTTGACAGGAAAACCAGCTGGGAGAAGTTAAAAGTCTAGAGGAAAGGGCATTGGAACTGCAAAGTTGAATTGATAGATAAACAACATGATTGAGCCAATCTATAATCATCACCCATGGAGTTAATCTTTCTTTAATTCATTCACGTGATGTAGACATTGCTAGAACCGTCAGGATTTATTTTTAATCCCAATTGCCCCAAGGAGATGCTAGTGATTTGCCTTCTTGATTTGCTGAAGTCCATTGGGGAAAATTGACACATGTTTTCTGCCAGGGGACAGTTCCAGGATTCTGAACCACCAATAATGAAAGAATAACAATACAGTTTCGAGTGAGAATGGCGTGTTACCAGGAGGGGGAAATTGTGGGTTGTTGTGTTCCCAATTATCCACTACTCTTACCCAGTCTGGGTGGTAGATATTGGTGTGGATCAGCTTGGTGTCAATAGCATGGGGTTTAGGGAGATTTGGGAAATGTCTGCTTGTCCTGTATGTGATGGAGATTGTGGTGCTAGGGATCAGATTGGCGAGGCATCAGCTGCAGTTTTGGCTGCGTGGTGGGCCTGGATTGGGACTCCTAGCAATGTCAACGAGGTGACGGCAGCTAGGGACTCCTGGGATATTGGCTGGATCTGGAACCGGACTCATTGGAAACCAGAATACCTTACAGCAATCCTTACATTAACTTAACAAAACCTGAAGCCATGCTTGACAAGAAGGACTGTAAAGTTTAACATTATTTCTTATTTTTATATTGCCTTTATATTTTTCTGTCAATCGAACAGAAGATGAAGCTCTGTTTAAGTAATTTCTTTTTAATCATTTTGTAATCCAAAATAGCACCGGATTTTGCAAGAAAATAGTTTTTACTGTAGTTTCCCAAATACACATGAAAATAAAATTATTGATTGATTCATTCATTCATTCTTTGGCAGAGAATTCATGAAGAGAAGATAGACAAGTCAACACCCAACACAAAAAATTCAAATGTATAAGTTGTGTTTATCACTGAGATTTGCATAAGGGCCTTGATACAAACAAGTGATATTTAATTATCCTGATGCACTCATTTTCCCATCTTTATGATGCAGATCAGTTTGAAGACATTAAAAGGATCACGAATCGTAAAGCAATAATTTCACTGGAGAATGGATGACTGTCATGACAAGGAATCTGACACAATATGTACTGTAGAGTTAGTGGACATTTTTATCTTGTTTTCACCTCTGTTTAGTGGTTCAGTGATATAACGGAGCACTTGGTCTGCAGTTACTTAACTGAATTACTCCAAACAGTAAATTACATACAACGGATACACACAAACAGCATGGATCGTGTTTCAATCTAGTAGCACATTGAAGGCTTGAGGTAAGATCTTAAACAATCGGGACCAAACTTGACTTGTTCATCAGCTTCATTCCTGCCCTGAGTTCTGCTTGTAGTATGAATGTTAATTGTCTCTGGTGTTTGGAAAGAGACACCTTTTTCCTTTCTGAATTTCGGTGCATTAATTCTGAGAGGAGTTTTACATGATGTGTAGGTTGCAGTCTGTGGTTTTTGGCAACATCCCTAACTTTGTCACATTTTCCTCCTGCAGGATGCTGCTTAAACCTGTCGTTTTGACCAAGAATGCTATCATCTGCTGTAATATCTCATTATGAGGTTCAGTGTTGAATTTTATTTGATAACTCTCCTGTGAAGTATCTTAGGACGTTATGCTCTGTTAATTGTGCTATATAAATGCAATCTGTAATTTTTGTGGACTAGCAGTGTTTTATAGAATTTGCTGGATTTCCTAACATTTATTTCAATACAGGTTTGAGAAGAAGGTACGTGATGATAAGTGCAAGGTGATGGATTTTGAAAAGCCTAATAGGGGAAGAATATATCAATGGTAGATCACCAGGGAGCAACAAGGAACAAAGGGACCTTGGTGTCCAAGCTCATAGACCCCTGAAAGTGTGAACACAGGGTGATGAAGAAGGCATACAAGATGCTTGCCTTCATTAACTGGAGTATAGAATGTAGGTGCAAGAAAATCTTGTTACAACTTTATAAAACATTGGTTAGGCCACAGATGGAATACTGTGTGCAGTTCTGGTCACCGCATTATTGGAAAGACATGATTGCATTAGATAGAGTGCAGAGGAGATTCACCAGGTTGTTGCCTGGGATGGAAAGAGTCAGTCAGGAGGAGAGACTGGATAAGCTGGGTTTGTTTTCCTTGAAGCAGAGGAGGATGAGGGAGAATCTGATTGAGGTATACAAAATTATGAGAGGTACAGACAGACTAGATTGTCAGAAACTCTTCCCCATGGCAGCTGAGTCGAAGACCAGAGGCCATAAGCGTAAGGTGAGGAGCAAGTGGTTTAGAGGCGATATGAGAAAGAATTTTTCACCCAGAGGGTGGTAGAGAAATGGAAGGTGCTACCTGAGAGGATTGTGGATGCAGATACTGTTGCAACATTTAAGAAGCATTTGGATGAGCTCCTAAAACGCCATATTAGGCTATGGGCCAAATACAGGTAAATGGGTTTAGTGCAGTTTGGGCTTTGTTAGCTGGCATAGACAAGTGTGGACTGAAGGGCCTGTTTCGATACTGTATGACTCTATGACTATGGCTTTACAATACTATTGCGGGCAGGGATCAGGGGTCCGTCCCACCAAGGACCCCCAAAATTACTATCTTGCTTTCAATCAAACAGCCCCGTGACAGGATTTCCCAGGATTGGAAGTCAGCAATCTGACCCCATCTAAGGTCATAGATTGGAGTCACCTCCAGTATCAGCTGCAGATTGTTCCTGCCTGTCAACCAGGTTGACTCCAGCTACAATGCGAGGCAAAACCTGGATTTCTGAGTTTAGAGTCCCCACTCTCTCCTGATGCCTGTATGTGCCCTGTAACTCCCTTCATGAAACAGGAGGTGATTTAAAGTCCCATAGAGTTGTGTACTCCTTGTGACACTGGGGTGGGGTGGACGTGGGAACAAATCTCACAATCAACATCTCAAACACTGTATCTACCAACAAAAATAAAGAAGTGCAGTGGCAGTAGTTATACAGGAAAACATATTCAGAAAAACAATTCTATAAACAGAAAAAAAGTCAAATTTTGAGAGAGAAACCTTGAAGTATTCAGCCTCTGCCCACGCAGTCAGAGGTTCCAACGCAGCACCCCCTAAAGGCAGTGTTCAGAACTGCAGTGCAAAGCTATATTTACCTCACCGTTCAGCTTGAACATTTTTCGTGCCAGATAATCAATGGCATGAGATGTCAAAGATGTTAGTTCGTGACAGGACAGATTGTCTCACTGAAATTATATTTAAGGATGGAAAAGGAAAGTCAGAAAACGAAACAGCGTGAACTAAAACAAAAGACAATAAAGAGGAGGGCAAGTAAGATTAGGAGAAAGAAGACAAATGGAAAGTAAATTTCAAAAAAAGAAATCTCTAGGAACAAGCTATAACCTGCTGGATGAAACCTCTGGACAGTCTCAAAGTGGGAGGGGGGGTGTGGGGAACAGGGTGGAAATGGATGCTGTCATTGAACTCGGGGAAAGCCAAGAACAAAGGAATAATATTTCCTTAAAGGAAAGTCACACGTGTAGCAAATAGTGAACTCTGTAATGTTATAAAAATTTTATAATGTAAGATAAAACATAAAATAAAATATTTTTAGCTAAAACAGAACTCTCTGAGAATGAAAAAGATTTGAGTGCAAAAATTGGTTCAAGTTCAGTGTGTAGGTTTTTGATAATTTTTTTTCAGGATAGGGATGGAAGAGCAGCATATAGGTATATAGAGCGGAAATATATAGAGATGGTGCCAAACGTACCTCTGGCTCATACCTACTTCATATGTAACGAGGCATTTTGATAACAGTAGCTAAAGAGAATTTTATTTCCATTGGTGGAAGGGTTGGTAACCTGAGATCACAGATTAAAGATAATTATCAAAGTATCTAGATGGAGATGACACAAAAAAATTTTCTCAGTGAATGGCTATGATTTCGAATGCTCTGCCTGAAGAAGGTTCATTGGTGACTTTCACAAAGGAATTGAGTGAACACAATAATTGAAAAGGGAAATTCTGCAGTGCTGTTGTGGGCATGGCACTAATCGTGTAGCACAGGCATGAAGGCTATCTCTGGTGTTGTATGATATAATGACTTCTATGACCTCAGGAAGTCAAATGCAATTTTTACTTGATGGACAGCTCAAGAAGAAATGCTTTAATTCATTGAGTTTCATGGTATGCAGACAGTGCATTTTAGCTTAGTGTTACTTGTAATATGGTAAACCTCCATTCAAACAATAGTTTCTTTCGTTCTAAATTAGAGATCTGCAGCTCTTAGACACAAAAAGAAACCTGTCCAGTGGACTGTACCAATGGACACTGACTTAGTCTACCTCAGATCATCAGACGTCCACACTGCTGTCCATTAGCCGAAAGAAACCTGTTTTACAAAGCAGCAATTGACAAGTTGGGCCTGTGAAAGGGAGCAACTATTTACTTAGTCAAGCCACAACTTCTACTCAAAGATGTCCTTGAGCTCATTTTCTTTCCACCCAGTTCAGCCTTGCACAAATTTAGGTTATTATGAAAGGCACGTAGAAGTGGATTTAATGCCACAAATATGTAGAATAATTGATTTCTGCTCCCCACCCAAAAAGTGGCAAATTTCTAATCAGCCAGAAGAAAGAAGTCAGAGTATTTTAAAATTCTATGCTTTACTGCTGTAATGATGGATTTTAATTATATTTGGGATAATCCATTCTTTTTTACTTCTATTATTAATACACCACTGAATTATGAACAGAATTAATCTGTTCAGTATTATAAGACCAGCTCAGTATAGTGTCACTTGTAGTGTAATCCTCTGTCAGACTCTATCGCACACTTAATATGAAATTCAGCATGGAATTATACAGTCTCTGAAATAACTATGCATTCTGTAAGGACTTACATTGCCAATGATATAGTGTTAGTATTGTTCTGTCAGTATAATGCAGATTACTCTGTAAAGGCGTATAATAAGTTTCATGATCATTTGGCAAGATGACTTTCTCATTAAGATAATGAGGTCAATACAACTCTCCGGGCATACAACGTTTTGTTCAAATGATTCTTTAATTCTACATACAGGAAACTCTGACAGGACTTAACTTGGCCCTAATGTTGCCAAAACAAAATTCACTTATGGGCTGTTATCTGGCCACCACAAATATTCTACCTCATGCATATTGAAAGAGACTCTGGAAAATGTTGACCACTTCCCATGCTTGGCAGCCAACCCTCAACAGGCCATCATCGTTGAGATGATCCAACACTGGATAAGCTGCACCAACGTAGCTTTCTATAAACTACAGCAGTGAGTGTTTGATAACAAAGACTTCTGCAAGTTAACCAAAATCCTTGTGCAAAGAGTTGTCATCACCACTCTGCAGTGAGACCAGGGCTGTGTATCAGCAATACAAAAATGTGCATGAGAAATTCCACCAGCAATGCCTCCACTGTATCCTTGAGATTCAATATGAAGGCTGTTGGACAAACACCAATGTTCTTCTTGAAGCCAGATTCACAAGCATTCAGGCAAAACACCTGCAAAATCGACTGCAATGGATTGATCACTCTGCCTATCTTCTTTGCCAGGTCCTGTTTTCCCAACTCTAATATGACCTACATTTCAGGGGAGGACAAAGAAAATTCTTCAAGGACATTCTGAAGCTCTCCTTAAATACAGCACCATTGACATTAATGAGTGGGAAAGACTTGCTACCAATTCTTCAGAATTGTGCAAGCTTGTCCATCAAGTTGCATCACACTTTGCGTCACAGTATCTTAACTGAGGTACAGCAACGAGAAAGAAAGAAGTGAAAGGAAGAAAACCCTGTGCTCCAGATCTGAATATGTTGTGGGACATCCTGTCCCATGTGTCCTTAGATCAGCCAGTCAATAATTGGCCTGCTAAAGATGCAAATGAAGTCACATGAAGACCCATGACAGAAATTTTCAACCTGAGAAGATATCATCTTTTTATCAAGAAAAAGCTGTGATACCAGTACAGTCCAGACTAACTCTATAGGGATAGCACAGTATTCCTCTCTGAATCATCTCCCTGCTACAATTTGGGTCAAAATATTTATGCCTTGTGCAAACTAATAACCATTTTTCATACAAATTGTAATATGTGTCCTCATGCCGCACATAAATTTTCTCACTAGAGAACAGGGCATTTACTTCAATACAACTCACTGAATATGCACAAATTACTCTCACTGTTTTTCATAAGACTTCAGTACAGTTCTCACTCTATGGTTCATAATATTATTCTTTTCAGCCAATCCACCGTTGTTCTCATTATTGTTTTTCCAGTTGTTCTTTTAGTAATATTCACTCTGAATAATACGTATAATATAATCATACATTAACATTTGATGTTTAATGTATTCTCTCAATATTTGAAAGTATCTCTAAAATAGCAGGATATTATTCTCTGTCTAATTAATATGTTTCGCATGCAGTTAGTAATAAAATTTCTCAGTGGTAGTTTACTAGTCTGCTTTGTATTACAAACTTCATACAATGTCACCAATTTGGTTAGATATTGTAATACCATACAGTATGAGAGAAGGATACAGATTATTAACATCATCATATATTGAAAGTTCACCATCGTACAATATAATAAAGGTTAATGCTGTGATATACAAAATGCATGAATGTTGTACTGTTTGAAAGAGTAACATAAAGGTAGTGATGAGAGGAATAATGTAAGCTATGACTCATATATCAACATAATTGCATGAATTCTAAGATACTGTACTGCATGAATCATACTGATTCATTAATAAACCACCAATGCCTGATACAGGAGATGTCTTTGGAGGACATAGCAACATTTCATGTCATTTGGTAGTATCTGTGCTGGAAAAGGAGCATGAAGATCTCTAGACTTATTTTTCCACCTGTTTCCTATTTGGCTGTGAATTGTTGGAGCTGCTGTATTGCAACATGGGTTATAATATTGTTGACATGATTCCTTTATATTTGTTTTAGTTATTCAGCAATTGTAGCCACATTAAATTTCCATAAGGACAATGACAGCATATTGAGTATTGAGTAATACTACATTTTACAGATAGAATGGTGGTGAGAGAAAATTTCAAGACTGAGATCAATAAAATGTTATTGGTAATATTACAAATGGAGTGAGGTGTGATCAGTCCTGATCTAACTGAATGGTGAAACAATATTAAGGGCCAAATGTCCTACTCCAGAGTATTGTATGTTGTGATCAAGCTGTAAGGGTGCTGTGTCACTCTAGTCCACAGGTCACAACATAAAACAACAAATAGATAATCCAGTTGCTAAATTTAGGAAAGGAGAACGGAAAAACAGACTTCGCTGCAGAAATTGGCTTTCTGAAAAGCACCATATGGCCAATGGGTTATTCTTCAAGTTAGAAGGATAACGAGTAGAGTGTTCCAAAGTCTTTGGCACATGTGGTCAAGTCATTATTCATGCATGTTTGTCTTTGGAGTTTCTGCAAACATTGCTTACTCGGGAAATACCATATTAAGATGTTTCTTTGTTCCGTTTTTGAAGAACCAATAGGCTTCAGCATGAACTCAAGATGGATCTTTCAGAAATGGGAGAGATTGGCTGGGTAACTCTTGTCCTCCAACTGAAGATCTGATAAAACAAGAATATTTGTGACTAACGCTGAGATAATACATCAGTCTGTCTACTTTTTTTGGCTGTCAGTGAATCAACACAAACAATCCTGTGATTTCTGGGAGTGATCTTGTATATTTCCACATCCATTTTGAAACATTAACCTTCTTTACACAACGTTTCATATTATAATTGCACAATCATGATATGATTAATGTACATTTAACAATCTGTTCCAATGAAAGTTTCAAGTTCTTCTTTGTTTTTTACTTCGTAATACATGGCAACATCCCAATAAATCCATGCTCTATTCTCTCAGTTGCCTCAACATCTTCCCTATTGTGTGGGACCAAAATGATCAACAATAATCTTCCTAAGATTTTATGTAGATTCTCTATTACTTCTTGACTTTTATATTCTATACCTTGTGGTGAAATGCTGTGTTCCATTATCTGTTCATTCATAGTGTTATTGTTATGGACCAGACCAGACCCCTCAAACTATTTTCAGAAGGTAGCCTAGTCCCTAACTGTTTCTTATTTTAAGGAAATGTAAAGTGTTACATTCCAGATGCAATTCAACTGGTCAAACTACTTGATGTAAAGCAAAACACGATATATTTAAACACTACAGTAAAATACAACAAAAGAAAGAGGAATTTAGAATAACAACTCTATCAGAAAACTTAACAAAATAGCAGATATGGTAACAATTACTAATTAACTGTTCCAATATAGTAACATCCAATATACACACACCACTTGGCAAAAGGAAAATTCAGAAATTAGATTTTCGCACAAGCAATGCCTGCAGTAGAAAGAGAAACCCCAGCTTCTAGCTGTAATGGAGAGGGTGGAAGAATAGTTTCTATTTCTTCAAAACTCCAGCGGCTTCTGAAAGCTAACTAAAAATCCTTAAGAGATAGTAGGAACTGCCGATGCTGGGGAATCTGAGATAACAAGGTGTAGAGCTGGATGCACACAGCAGGCCAAGCAGTATCAGAGGAGCAGGAAAGCTGACGTTTTGGGTCTGGACCCTCCTTAATCTGTCAGAGCTTGACACACCCACCCAGACTGCTTCTATGGTTCCAACTTTAAAAAAAAAACCCAAGGCCTCACCAATTGTTTATCTTCTCATAGACTGCTCGGTGCCTGTCCCCAATCCCTTTCTAAAAGAAACTAGGACAAAACACGCCTCTTAAAGCACAGCATCATCACATTATGTATTTGTGGAGTTACTTTTAAGACTGTAAGAACAAAAGAAATAGGAACAGAAGTAGGTTATTCAGCCCTTTCAGCCTGTTCCACCTTTCACTAAGACAATGGTAGATCGCAACATCACTTCTCTGCCTGTGATAGTAGTAAAAATGCACTATCAATTTTCAACATCCATCATCTGATTTTAATATCTGAAATCTTTCACGGATTAAAATTATTTTTAAAAGATAATAACATTGACTTATGATGGCTACAGTGGTGACTGATCAGGTTGAGCCAAACTTATGAAACCATCAATAAACAAACACATCTGAATAAAAATTAACATGTCATTAAAATAAATATAACCAGTTACTTGGATCTGTGCCTTCTGGTTTATTTATACATTTCAGGAAGTTGTACAGCATGGAAAAAAAAACACGAAGCCAGACGCGGGAATACATGAAGGAACTGTATTTTAGACAACAACTTTGGAGCAGAGCAGAGAGAAAATGAAAGATTTGTCACAACAGAACAAAAAGGCTTTCTCTCTCTGTCTGTCCTTCTCTTTTTCTCTCCGTCTCTTGAAAGACAAAGCCTGGTGATAAAAGCAAAATAGAGAAACATCTATCCACCAAGAACTCAAATCTATCTACTACTGTCACTACCGCTGGTGATACAAGTCATCAATTAAACAACCATGGTCTCAGTTTAGACAAATCCCCAAAGGGCTCTTGGGACCCTATCAAGTCCGCACAGCATTTTATATTTTTTCATATGATTGTCACTCATTCTTTTAAATTGTAATAAGTAGAGGCCTAAACTGTTTAACCTTTCCTCGTAAGACAACCCCTACATCCCAGGAGTCCTAGTGAATCTTCTGTGAACTGTATCTAATGACAGCATATTTCTCCTTTAATAAGACTGGTGCAACTGAACACAGTGTTCAAGGGGTGGTCTCACTATGTTCTGTACAGTTGTAGTAAGACCTATTTTTATTCCACCTTCCATGCAGTGAAGGCTAACACTCCATTTTCTTTCCTAAACACACGCTGTGCCTTTATATTCATTTTTTGTGATTCACGCATGAGCAGCCCTCTGATCCCTCTGTTTCATAGCATTCTGCAACCTTTTTCTATTTAAATAATATTCTACTTTTCTATTACTCCTGCCAATGTGGGCAAACTCATATTTTCCCACATTAGACCCCAATTGCCAGATTTACTGCCATTCCTCACAACTTACTTTCTGACCTGTTTTTATATCATTAACAAATTTGGTTACAATACGAACAGTCTCTTCATGCAAGTCATTGATGTAGATCATAAATTGTTGAGTCCCCAGCACTGATCCCTGTGGCTGTCCATAAGGTAAATTTACTAAGTTGACAAGTTTTAATGTCTTATTAACCTGATCCTTTCTCCCACTCCAATGTATGTCTCTGGTCTTTCTCATTACACAGCTTCTCCCTACTCAAGATATAGTTAGTGGTTTACATTTTTAACTACAAAGTGCACTTCCTGTTATTGAAATCTTCATTTGCCTATTTTACCATTTTATCAATAATTGCTTGTAGCTACCTATTCTACTTCCAATGTCATTACATCTATTAATGTGGACACCATTCTGTCTACTCCTCTCTCCATGACATTATTTTCCCATTGTGAACAGAAGCAATTTCAGGAGACAGTCCTTTGGGACATTGCCACCCACTTCAAACTACCCGTGAAATAGTCCTTTAATTAATATTCTCCATTTCTGACTTAGGATCACAGAATCTCTATAGTGTGGAAGGGGCAATTGAGTCCACACTGATTCTCTGAAGAGCATCCCACCCAGACTCAGTCCCCTACCGTATTCCTGTAAACCTGCATTTCCCATGGCTAATCCACCTAGCCTGCACATCTTTGGACCATGGGAGGAAACTGGAGCACCCGGAGGAAACCTGTGCAGACGTGGGGAGAACATGCAAACTCCACAAAAACAGTCTCCTAAGGCTGGAATCCAACCCAGGTCCCTGGTGCTAACCACTGAGTGACCGTGTTGCCCTAAATCTTCCAGTCATGGACTTCTAATCAGTCTGTAATCCAACTTGCTACTATTTCTTAACTGTTCATGGGCTTTCTGACAGTCCATGTACACAGCATTCACTGTATTTCCCCCTCAACCACAACTGATACTGTCTCAAACATCCCTCAGGATTACTATTGCATTGCATGAGAGCAATGTTACTGAATGAGAATATGTTGCAGCTGTGCAATGTGTCATGGAATGAGCTGCCAGAGGAGTTGGTGGAGTCTGGTATAGTTACAACAGTTAAAAGGCATCTAGATGGATATACGAATAGCAAGAATTTAGAGGGATATGTGCCAAATGCTAGCGAATGGGACTAGATTAATTTAGGATATCTGGTCAGCATGGACAAGTTGGACTGAAGAATCTGTTTCCATATTGTTCATCTCAATGAGTCTATGACTCTTGTGACTCATTGTTGATATCCTTTGACCCAGAATGTTTTGGTTTCAGGTCTCACTCCAGAATTGACCACACAAACTTACAGTCCAATGTTGCACAGAGAGAATAAAGCATTGTCAGAAATGCTCTTGCTTGAATAAAATGTTTAATAGAGGATCTGACAACCCTATCCAAGTAAATGTAAAGAAATTCTGTGAATTTCTGTTGAATGTAAGGAAATTTTTTGAATAAAGGCAGTGCCAATATTTATCTCTTAATCGATATAGTCATCATTTTGCAATTTGTGGGAACTTTCTGTGCTCAATTTGGTGGCTGCATTTCCTATAACAGTGATTGCATTTAATCGGTTGTAAAGAGCTTTGGGATGTCAGATGATCATGACCAGTGTGATATGTAATTTTTGTTTTACATAATACTGGTCTAACTGAGGGTGGAGTGATTATGAGAGCTATAGTTTACATTGAGAAAAATACATTGTCAATGACACCAAGAAATTTGCTATTGGGAACAATATTGAAAGAATAACCCTGTAATATTTAAAGCAACTTGGAATGGAAGAGCATTGGACTAGAATGAGAAAGTAATGCGGCACCATGTTGAGTTAAACACTCAGTGTGTCATAGGTCCATTTTGTCAGCAGCACCATCTCAGAGAGGATAATAAATTAGTTTAATTCTGTGGCACAGCAGAGATAAAAAGAACTGTGAATCCTGAAAATCTGAACAGCAAACAGCAAATGCTGGAAATGTACACACGCCTGTCAGAACTGGAAATGCAAAAGAGAAATTAACATCTCAACATCACCTTCCAACCTTCTCATGCTATCCTTCAATCCCAACTTGCTCTCAAAATGCAACGCCCTTTTAATGGGGCACACACAACAAACACCCAAAAGATACAAAAGAAATAAATCAAATCAAATCATTATTACAAAAGAAAAATACAGTGGACCCTGGAAATCTGAATTAAAAGCAGAAAGTGCTAGACAATCACAGCAGAAATGGTGGCATCAGTGGAGAGAGAAATAAATTTCAAGTTAATATGATTTATCTTCAAAGTGTTATATTATTAATCCATGTCAACTGTATCTTTCAGTTCAGAACACAATTGACTCTTCAACCACCTCAGGACCTTCCCCCGGTAATGTTTTCTACATGTTTTCTTTGTTCATTCATTGGTCGTGGGTGTCTCTGGCTGGGCCAGTATTTATTGCCTGTTCCCAACTGTCTTTGAGAAGGTGGCAGTGAGCTGCCTTCTTGAACAGCTGTAGGTAGACCCACAATGCCCTTTGGGAGGGAATTTTGGGATTTTGACCTCGATATTTTGAAGGAACAGCGCTATATTTCCAAGTCAGAATGATGTGTGGCTTGGAGGGGAACTTGCATATGGTGGTGTTCCCATGTATCTGCTGTCCTCGCCCTTCTAAATGGAAATGGGCCTGGATTTGGAAAGTGCTGTCTAAGGATCTTTGGTCAATTTCTTCAATGCATCTTGTAGATGGTACATGCTGCTAATACTGATGTTGGTGGTAGAGGGAGTGAATGCTTGTGGATATGATGCTAATCAAGTAAGCTGCTGTGTCCTGGATAGTGTGAAACTTCTTGAGTGATGTTGGAGGTGCACTCATCCAGGCAAGTGGGCAATATTCAATCACACTCCTGACTTCTGCCTTGTAGTTGGTCATCAGGCTTTGGGAAAGTCAGGAAGTGAGTTACTCACTGCAGTATTTCTAGCCTCTGACCTGCTCTTGTAGCTTGATAAAATGTGGGGCCGGAGAAACAGAGCAGGTCAGACAGCAT
Source organism: Rhincodon typus (assembly GCF_021869965.1). Lineage (NCBI taxonomy): Eukaryota > Metazoa > Chordata > Chondrichthyes > Orectolobiformes > Rhincodontidae > Rhincodon > Rhincodon typus. Next base: position 37,815,782 of record NC_063353.1, read on the forward strand.
TGGAGGAGCAGGAAAGTCAACATTTTGGGTCTGGATCCTTAGTCAGAACGGATGGACTTGTAGAGGCTGTGTTTACGAGGCGAGTCCAGCTGAGTTTCTGGTCAATGATAACCTCCGCGATTTTGGTAGTGGGGAATTCAGTGATGGCAGCACTATTGAATGTCAAGGGGTAGTGATTAGATTGTCTCCTGTTGGAAATGGTCATAGCCTGCCATTTGTGTGGCGCAAATGTTACTTGCCACTTGTCAGCCCAAGCCTGGATATCGGAACAAAAACAAATTGCTGGTGAAACTCAGCAGATCATGGAATCAAGCCTGGATATTATCCAGATCTCCAGGGACTTTGGAGGGAACAATTGCTCATTCCCGACGTGGGATATGAATACTTGACTGAATATCCGGGATGCAAGCTTGAAGTTTGGCTGATGCAGATCCAAACAACCCGTTCAATTCATTCTGTCACAATGGCGAAGCTAGTGACCAGTTCTACCACGCTCGCTGCGTGTCCAGTGTTGGGAAATATTTGTCTTTCCGTTGTCTGAACCCTTACAGACCTCTGCTGGGATAAAGTGAGTTCGAGTTGCACTCTCGGATTTGATACTTTAACGTTTTGTGTTGCTGCGTCTCTTTGAAAAGTGACGTTTTATTCAAGATTTTCAGTGGCCTCATAGTGCACAGATGTCAATTAAACACGAGGAGCGGATCAAATATCATTCCCCAACATGTGTTATGTGTCCGGTTTACACTGGCGAGCTGCGCCGTGATGTTTTGCTGGTTCAACTCTATTAGACCCTTCCCTGCTTGGTGCAAGGGCAGGATGTCAGAAATGACTACGTTGGCTGTGAGGGTAGGCCGCTATCTTCAGCAGGGCTCCGGGCTAGAGAGCTGGAGCCTTTTTTTTTCGGTAGAGCCATTTCTGTGTTAGTCTTTCCCCAGTGTCGACAGGTCGCTCTAAAGTGACAGACCCGAATGAGTGAATTTCCCTTGGCCCCCTCTAAAGGAGCACCCTTTTCTGCTGAGTTTGCAAGCTGTATATTGCCTCTAGGTGTCGTTGCAATGCAGGGATTCAGCGAGAGAGCCTTTGCTTCTTTCTCACACACACACAGACACTGTCTGTCGCGTTCTCCCATACAAACGCTGCATTATCTCCAATGCAATCGCTGCGTTTCCTCACGTGTATTTTTCTCAACGCATTTTTTTTTCGGGGAAGCTCCTTAAAACATGTTGGCAGGGAGAGAACGTGGAATTTAGCGATGGAAGAAACGCCGTTTTAAAGTTTGGGGAGTCTCAGAAAGTTGAAACATGCACGCAAGTTGTTCCAAGTGTCCAAGACGCCCGTCCCTTTCTCTCAATGTGTAGGGTTGTCTTAAGTTGGGAGCTCAGACAGTATGGTCACCGTGCAAGGACAGCGGAACCGGCGGTGTTAGAGATCAACACTGAATCACTGGAACTGGGGGTCTCTCAACCCTCAAAACAGGGACTTTCCCCCTCCTTCTAACTGTATCTTCAAGTGGTGCCAGTGTCCATTAATATTGAGATATGTAGTCTGTGATTTATCAGCATCAATCAGTAATTTGATTCACATCTTTAATACTCTAAGGGCTTTTTCTTTTGCATGGAGAGACGGGCAATGGGACTGTTCCAAAGGGCCAGCATAACACAATGGGCCGAATGTCCTCCTTTGGTTCTGTCTCAATCCATGACTCTATTCTTCCTGGAAGAAGGGTTAACTTCCCAGAAAATTGAACGTAATAGCATGCCTTGAGGATCTCATTGTTGACTCTTTAAAGAGATAGTCATGATGGCTTCATAAAGTCATAGGGATTTACAGCACGGAATGAGCTCCTTCGGTCCATCGTAGCAATGATGGGTGATTTTCTTTCACGGGAAACGGGATTATGAGTGAGTGGTCCAGAAAGTTTATTTCAAGGAAAATAGATATAGGAAGTCGCCAGATCTTAAACCCCACAGTTTCGGGGAGTTCGTTATTAAACAAAGAATTGCAAGCGCTATGATGTGCAAATGCCAGTCACTGGGTAATTCATAATTGCAGATACTATTTCTGAAAAAAAAAACACTTTTTTTCCACTGTGAAGCAGAGTTGGAAATAGCACAATTAACAGAATAACTAGTGGGAACGGTACGTCACTGTAGTGTGACAACAGCATTGACAGATTGAAAGTAGGTAAACACTTTACTTCCTCACTGCGCCCTTGGCAGTGGCTAAATGCAAATAGGCTCCACACTTGTACACTGGGCTTTTACATATTCTACACAAAGTTGGTGTCTGCAATTGATTCCCCCGCCCCCCCATCTTCGGTGCATGAGTCTGAGCCAGAAACGCCAGTCCAAAGACGGTCCGCTCTCTATGTTACACTGGCGCTGATGTTGCTGCCGCTGTTCCAGCTACTGGAAGGCAGGGAGAGCAGGCAGAAGGAGCAGTGGGTGCGGGAGGGGGGCGGGGTGGGGGTGGTTTGAAGGGCGAAACCGCTACCTGGCCAGAGACCCTGGGGGAAGCCTCGATTACACTCTCTCCTCTCCCCCGCCCCCATCTCTTCCAAAATGCACTGAAGTGTTCAAGTGTTAGAATGGTACTGCCGAGTGGATCACTGAGAGAGCTACAAGAGAGCTGATGACACTCTGCCTTCGCTTCCTGCCTTCATTCGGACCCGCTTTAAGTCGACGAAGATCAAAAAAAAAGGTTTCTCTCTATGTTTATTTTATGGGGGTGTGGGGGAAGCGGAATATTTCTGAAGTGTTGCCCTGCATTCAGTAGCGATGTCTCAGTGGCTTGGCAGAATATGTGTGTGTGTGTCACTGCGGCGGTCTGCGAAAGCAAACCAGGCAGCCAGCGCAGTGACTGAACCATTTCAGCCCTGTAATAGGAAGTTTGGCTTCGCCAATAGTGTCGGCTTCAAGCTCATTTGCAACTAATGGAATAATAATATTAAACAACCCACACCCCCAGTTCTGAAACAAAAAACACACACACAGCACCGAAAATGTAACGCTGTCGAATTCACCGAGACGTGAGCAATGCAGACGGTAGTCTCCTGGTATCCTGGGCACCTGGTAAGGTATATTTGGTTCCACCTCCCCGCCCCCTGAAAAAAAAGAAACAATCTTGCTGTTACAGAGGTATTTGTTGTGAGGTATGAGGTATTTGTGTGGTGTCAGCCGTTTGTTGCGAGTACCTTTCTGCAGGTGGCAATGTGGATTCAGTGTGCTTTCTCTCTCTCTCTCTCTCTGCCATCTACAAACACACTCTCAGCTTCCCACTCCAGGGGACTGGTTACTGACTGTCACTACTTCCCCCAATATTTAAGAGCCGCGACGTATGTGTGTGTCTGTGCACGGGGGCTACAGCAGGGTTCCTGAATCGACAGTATCCTGGCTGCAGATACCTGAACTCCATGCCTCCGTCTATCTCCTGGATGACTGTTTTATCTCACTCTGTCTAAGATGTGGGATTTCCCCGGGTTAGTTACAGGTACAAACCTCAGACCGCCCCTCGTGCCGCATCAGAGAGACCCTGGAGGCGGCTCAGATCAATCTTGGGGGAAGCATATTTGAGGAGGAAGGGGGGTAAAATGCGGAATGGAAGCTTTCTAACCAACACACCACCCCACCCCCCCGTATCCTCCTCCCAATAAAACTAAAAAATCGCGGTGTGCAAGAACACGGACCCTATGCGGAAAAGGATTGTAGCTATTCACGTTCCCTTTCACCTGCTCAATGTGTTTACAGCGTGTACTCACACACCCAGTGAAAGGAGGTGGAGGTTTTTTGTTGGTGGGGAGGGGGAGTGTTCTCCTACTCGCGGACTTGTATGTTCACCCCAGGGGCTTGCACGCTGTCTGGAGCGAGCGGCACTGTGTTATCGGTTGGTTATTGATGTCCCTGTTCAGTTAGTGAATGCTGATGGTACAGCCCCCGCTAAGTCCCTTCCCAGACACGTTTCTGCTCACTTCAGTGGGCTCCCGTTCACCGAACAGTTCGACTGTGGACGCCGTTACCCGGTCATCGAGCACTTCCCACTTCACGTTTGTTGGAGTATCGTGATTGTAACCAAGGTGGGTGATACGGGGCGAAAAGGGATTGCGGGAATAAGGCAGGTGAGTGTTGTTCAATTGGACCAGTGTTGTGCTGTTAAATGGGAAAAAGGAAAACCGGGAAGAGCCTGTGAAAGTGTTAATCACTGCAGAGGGAACCGTTTGCCAAGAATACGGTGAAGAATACATGGATTTATTGAAGAATGAAGCAGCGTTAGCCAAGCATTTGTGCAATATGTCCGTCAGTATGTTTGATGTAGGGATGGTCATTGAGATTGTATGTGTGTGTGAGAGAGAGATGATCAGATCGATTTGTGAATTCCCTTCTTCCCCTCCCAGTCTGACCATTACCTGAACTCCTTCATGAGGATTGGGCATTTTCCGGACACTCCTCGCTCCACGTTAAAGCCAGTCCGGTATTCATCCGAGTTTAGCAATGATTTTCTTTTCCTTTCTCGCGTGCTGAAGGTTAGAGCTGTATCGCGCCTCTCAGAAACCTGTAACAGCTTTCCATCCAGTGGAAGGAAGTGCAGTGGCTGTCACACATGTACCAGAACTCAGGCTCGGTTTCTGGGAGAAGACAGTGTGAGCAGTTCTCTACAAAACTGCCTTCATCACGATGGCCGTAAAGTAAACTCGATTCTTTGCTAGATTACAAGCTGCGGAGGGTGAGGACAAATATCTGCTGTTAAACCTGTCCTATTACCGAGATGAAAGGGCAATTTTCCACGTTGAGGTAATTAGGACGATTAATGGTAATGGGAGTATCATATACTCCAAATCCTACCTTATTTTAATACATCGCTAACTTTGCATCTTAAAACTGACTTTCAGTGAACTTTTGTTTTGATAATGAGGGCAGATTTCCCTTTGATAACGCTCAGGTGAACTGTTGTGTGGTTCCCTCCTGAGGAACCAGATTCCCCCCTCGTCCATAAACTAACACTTGGCTGGGTGGTCATCGCACTGGATGTACGGTCGGTATGGATAGAAACTTTGTTTAAATTTCCCTTTATTTTTAAACAATGGTGTATTTACCGTGCTCCTCTGAACTAAAAGGGGATAATTTTGTTCAATTGTAACTGATGACACCAGTATAACTCAGTGTGTCCTTTGCTGTAGGGAGATAGCCTGGACCCAAAGCGACTGTTAGTGGGTGTGTTCGGATCGGTATGGACGGCGCTCTGTTTTCCCGTTGTGTGTGAGATTGGGGAAGGAGCGGGTACACGGCCTGTGTGAAAAGAGGGGTTTCCCACCCCCCCATCCCTGAAGCTTTTGGAGGGATGCGGGTAATGCCAACAGTTGACTGGGAGTGTGAGGAAGTGGCATCGAGCTTTCTGTACTGATCCTGGCTGCTATCCCGAACTGACTGGAGAGGACAGCCTGCCCTTGACTTCAAATTTAGCTTTCTGCAAAGTCAGAAGTGGTTGGGAGTTTGAGAGAGCCTTACAACGATGGCCAGTGCAAGGACAAATGGTTTCTATTGTTTATAATCAGTGAATTCCAAAGAGTGTTGCCTATGAGAATAATCGGATTTTACTGTAATGTTTACGTAAAAAGAGCCGCGTGAAACTGTTGCCAGATTTTTTTTTGAAAAACATGCTAAACAATTGGCATCAATGACGTACTCGACGGCACTAGGACCCAAAAGCTCCTCTGCTCGCCCTGCTCCAGTTTCTTCCTTCTCTGTGAAGAATGAACCTGTTACACAGAAGGTAGTAGTGAGGACGCTCCGGTCAGGGAGATGGGTAATAGTCTCCAGCTCTCCCACTCGCCAGCGGTAGTCCAGTGTGAGCATTGGCCGGCTCGCTTCAACCAGCTCCCAGCTCCCTACACCCACCGTCTCCCTCAGCCTGTCTTCCGCCGAGTCCTAGCGCCCCGGGTTGGAAAAGGCAGTGGATAGAATTTTTGTTTTGGCCATTCAATGCACGGCGGCGAAATTTAAAACGCACCCGTTCCTGAGGAGTTAAATTGACCAAAATGCCAGCTTTCCCCCTTCCCCTGCTAATCCACATCACGTTAACATTGGCAGAATAAATAAACCAATGTCCAGAATAGTTCAAGATTTATTTGTGAGGATTTAGTTAAAAACGTTATTGGTTAGGGACACTTTGCTGAATAATTAGCAATAAGTAAAGGGATAGATTGCTGCATGCTGTAACTACAGTGAGAGCTGAGGACTGGATTCATGAGCCAGGTCCTTTTTGAAGGATGCTCATTCCCAGGCTTGGTTGCGTAGGGATAGGGTAGCTTTTTCAATACTTTATGTACACTCTTGTTAGAAAATTCTCAACAATTGTTTAGCCGACACAAGATTCACCGCACGGAGAGTAACATTGTGTCCTGACAGATGGGAATCCCTTCTGTAACCTTATTTCCCTCATAATTCCTCCTTCAGCAACCCTTTAGTCATCTCTCTCTCCTATCTTGTCTTGGAGCTATTCTCTTTGACAACCTGTTCATAGGTGTTATTGTGCACTTCTGGATCAGGTGGGACTTGAACCTGGGTCCCCTGGATCAGATGTAGGGACGCTTCTTGACCAAATGCCTTTTATTTGCGATGGGCGGGTGGGGGCGTCGGGAATAGGAGCCAAACGAAGGCAAATGGGACTAGTTCGGTTTAGGAAATCTAGTCGAGTTGGAGACTATTTCAGTGCTGTACGATTCTATAAGTCGCAAATATGTAAATAAGTTGTTGACCCATTTTAAAATGAATGTCTTTAGTCGAACTCACAACGAGGATAATTCCATTGTAATCCTCGTTAGACAATTTTGGCATTTAAAAGAATTCGGTCCAAATTGCGCGCCATTGTTAAAGATGTAGTCAATTTCACCGAATAGGTTACGGGATGAATTTGCTCAGTTTAAGGATTCTCTTCCCCTCCCCTCATTCCTGAAGATCCTCGCGTTTACGGCAAGCAAGGTGTAAAATCATTGCTCTTTCGCGCAATGCCCCGAATAATCCGACTTGTTAAAGGAGTGGCTTTAGTCTCTAGAATGCAGCAAAATCTTTCATGAACAGGACATAGACAAGTGTAGTGTAACCACAGACTAGAGAACGCATGGCTTCTTAAATCGTCCTTGAATATGTGATTTTTCAAATCATGTTCTTGTTTATAATGAACCGTAGCGAACTTCTCTCACAGTACTTAGCTCAGATTTAGAAACGGAGATCGCTGCCGATCCCTGATTCCTGTAGAATTGAATTGATTGACTCATATAGAGAGAGAGAGAGAGAGAAAGTACTTGGATTGATTTAGAGTGGGAGGATGGATCAACAAACACCCAATTTGTTTAATTACCTAATAGGCAATTACAGTACCTCCAACTCAATTAGATGAAATTCCAATTATAAGCATGTGTTTCCTCGTGAGATCCATATAACGAGATCAGTACTAGCAATAAAGAGCCAGTAAATCGCCCCAAAAGCAGGAAATTGGGAAAGTTCAATATTTAGTTTCATTTTATTTTAAGTAAAATGAACATGCGTCCTTAGAATAGAGTTTCATAGAATCCCTACACCGTGGAAGCAGGCCATTCGAACCCACACCGATTCTTGGAAGTACATCCTATTCCCTCCCCTACGCTTAGTATTTCACTCTAGACACGATGGACAATTTAGCATAACCAACCCGCCTAACCTGCACATCGTTAGACTGTGGGAGGAAAACCCGCACAGACACGGGGAAAATGTGCAAGCTGCACACAAACATTTAACACGAAGGTGGGATCGAACCCACGTCCCTACCTATGTGAGATAGCAGTGTTAACCACCCGAGCCACCACGTCACCCCTATTCTTGTGGTTTGATCGACATGATTCAGTGACAGTGATAGGCTACAGATAAATACATACAACCCTTCCCATCTGTATACTTTGGGCATCACGACTGTCAATACCATGACTTAGTGAAGGGGTTTGAGGAAGATTAGGTACTGGGTGTAGGTAGGAGGAGGTCACAGATATGTAGCACACCCAGAGGCTGGATTGATAGTGAGTGAGTACTGCACACTGAAAATAAAAAATGCTGGAGTGCACAGCGGATCAGGCACCATCCGTGGAGGGAGTGCGAACTACCATTTCGAGTCTAGATGATTCTTCACTGCTCGTTATTACCACACTTCACTGGGTGAGGAGAACTTTGCACGGAAGATAATCAACGGGCGAGAAATTTTCGCTTCTCCCGGTGACTTATCCCACAATATTGGTTCTTAAAATTTAATCTTTAAGAGTCACCATTAGCTTAACAAGGACAGGAGCCATACTGGGAATTAAGTTGATAAGTGATCGAGAGCTGGTTTATAAAAAGGTGTAGAGCTGGATGAACACAGCAGGCCAAGCAGCATCAGAAAGGCTGACGTTTCGGGCCTCGATCCTTCTTTTTCTGAAGAAGGGTCTAGGCCCGAAACGTCAGCCTTCCTGCTCCTGGGCCTGCTGTGTTCATCCAGCTCGACACCTTGTTGTCTCAGATTCTCCAGCATCTGCAGTTCCTACTATCTCTGAGAGCTGGTTTATAATCGGAGCAGGAGTAAGTGATAGACATTCCAACTTCTTATTCAGTTGAAGATTTGTTTGTGGCTTAATATCCTAGCCATCACCTTTTCAATGATACGGAACAGCCTTAATATTAATAAGGAGTGTACATTGAAGATCCCTGTCTCTTCCCCCTCCAGACTATGTGCTGTCAGTCAGTCAAAGAGGTGTGAAAGATCATTGGAAGTCGTTCTGTGAGCTGTTGTTCACATTGAGAGACGGAGTTTAAAACTCCAGAAGTTTCAAATAATTAAACATCCGAACATTATTCAAGTAAAACATTCAGTTTAAAAAGTCAAGTTCCAGTGTGACATTAGGCCGCATCTCATGGAATCTATAACTTTCCCCGATCTGCTCCTTAAGGGCAGAGGGAGAGATAATATTATTTGATAAAGATCTGTACTGGCTCCCAGACATACAGGGAGAATGAGATGAAGAGAAACAGATGGAGATACTCGGAAGGTCAGGCATCCGCTGTGAATCAAGTGGTGCTCCTCGTTGCTGGATTTATTTCCAGCGTTTCCCGTTCACATTTCGGAATTCAAGAAAGGACAGGGTTTTTATTGCAAAGGGTGGGAGTAAGTGCAAAAGAACGCATTGGTTTCTGACCACGTGCTCAGGAAGATGCGCCTCGTCCATGTTTGTGAAGGGGTAGCGCTAGCACAGTCAATGGTACGTGGACGAATTTTTAAGGATTCGTGGTTTCAGGTTTTCCTTCAGAGTAGGGGGTGGTGAGGAAGAGTTGATCTGAGAATATTTCCCCACTTGGTGTTTGTCTTGGATTTCAGATGAAGGGACGAATACAGAGATAAGGAATTTCTTCTGTCGTTAGTGAATCCATGGAATTCCACTTCAGAGGGCTGTAGATGTGGGTCGTAAGAATATTCAAGTCCCGGGCTGGCAGGCAGGTTTTTAAATTAATAAGAGGATTCAGTTATGGGGAGAAGGCAGGGAAATGGAGTTGAAGATTCTCATGTCAGCTGTGATCTCACTGAACGGCGCAGGAGACTCGATGGGCCGAATGGCCTACTTCTGCACCTAACTGTTAAAGGAGGCAGGAGTTGAGTCTGTCTGACTGCTCACCCTGCGGCCAGACCCCACAGTGAAAATGTCGGTTCTTCTTTCTCTAGAATCCTAACATCTCAGTGTGAAATAGCAAATCAAAGTGACCCTCAGAAGTTCCAATTTCTCGGTAAAATACAGAAATTGGGAGGAGAAGAAGGGTCTAGGCCCGAAACATCAGCTTTCCTGCCCCTCTGATGCTGCTTGGCCTGCTGTGTTCATCCAGCTCTACACCTTGTTATCTCAGATTCTCCAGCATCTGCAGTTCCTACTGTCTCAGAAATTGGGAGATGCTTGGATGCCTACAACATAGTTCTGCTTTCTAATTTTGATGTGGGCGTCAGAGGCAAGGCCAGGATTTGTTGCCCATCCATAATTACCCTTGAACTGAGTGACTTGCTAGGCCAGTTCAGGGGCCAGTTAATAGTCAACTATATTGCTTTGAGAGTCTGGAGTCACATGTAGGCCAGACCCGGTAAGGATGGCAAATTTCCTTCCCTGAAGGACGATTTAGCTTTTAATTATGTACCCGATTAAAATGCAGTCTGTATATCAAATGAAATCACTTTACAATTCAGGTCAGGCATTGCTGAGATTTTCATGAATATATAATTAATGCTAATATAAGTCTTAAATAAAATGCGGCGTTACTTTGAGAATTAATGGGTTTAAATCGTTCCTAAGATCTGGAGTTTTGAGAGACGTGGTGGAAGATGCTCTGCCCTTCCATTTCAGGGATATCAATTGGTCACCCTGATCGCCTTTTGGAGAGGAGGGCGAGGGGACAGCTCTCTCCTTTTCGGGTTTCCTTTAAGGAGCAGGTCTTGTCTCGGTTCTTGCTGGCTATTGGCTTGACTTCAGTGCCCCGTTCTCTGGGGCGGACCCCGGGAATGAGCCCATGGAGAGCTTGGGAAGTCTGTACTGTCCCGTGAGCCAGTTATTCCCCACCCCAGCCCACCCCACCCCATCGACAGCACACGTTACTTCCGGGAACTTTCTGGGCCTGAGGGAGAGAAAGGTGGAATTTTTGTTCGGCCCTGTGAGGGGAGGTGGGTGAAGATGAAGGAAGGGATTTGGAAGGAGAGGTGCATTTGTGGGGAGCGGGAGAGGGTTGGAGGTTGGTGGGTGGAGGGAGGGGTGGAATTGGGGATGGGGATTGGGATTGCTTCATGGAGAACGGGGGTCGTAGTCAGCACTCTGAGAGAGTGGCGCCTTTACAATAGCAGCACACCTCATTGCTCTCTGCCCCCTCCCCCCATTACTATCATTGTATTGATTTAATTCCAGATTCTATTTGCAATGTTTCCTTTTTTTCCTCTCTAGAAAACCCTTTGGATGTAAATTGTTCTTCCATGTAACTTTTTTTTGGTTTATTTAAGTCCTGATTATTGAAATATTTATCTTGATTTACACATTACTTAATCAGCTGGCTCTTCTGGGCGTGACGAATTGTTTGATTAATGAAACCCAAGCTCGTTGAGAAGCCAAACGGGCTGCTTGCTCGTTTGGAAAAAAACCCAGAGGTGCTTTCGGGAGGCGGGGGAAATTCTGATCGGGAGACCATTAACAGATTCCCAACCCTCATGACAAAGGGAAGGGGGCTGAAGGGACCAGAGCCTAAGATTAGAACTTTTAAAGCGGACCCCACAGATTTGTTTGGACTAGTTATGCTTACTTAATCTGTTCAGAGGTTATTACACACCTCTGGCGCTAGTGGGGCTTGAACCCAGGCCTCCAGGCTCAGAGGTAGGGCACTACCACTGTACCCCTTTATATACACAAACTTCACCATTCTGCATGTTATTCTTGCGCAAGGCCCATTCTAATCTCCTCCGTATTGTTCCGATCCATGGGGCGGGGAATTTGTCAGTGACAGTTGTTATACAGAGACACAATGACCTCCTCCTCCCGGCACTGATCACGGCCGATCCCAGTTTTCAGGAGGATTTTATTTTTAAGAAAAATCGGATGGTTTAAAATGCAAATGAGCACTAAGTTCTTAATGTAACCAGTGTTTAGTAACTGTACAGATAACTCAGACTTGAGTGATTATTGTTTAAATTGTCCCTCCAGGAGATTTCATTTCATGTAACGAGCGTCATAAAACGAATTGTTAAAGTTTTTATTCTTCTGTCGCCTTTGGGGTTGAACTGACGATTCCTGCTTCTTGGACAGCTGCTATTGGATGTGAAGCTGTCAGCTTTCTCACGTGTTCGGCAGAAAATAAATACACCCAACAATAGCAGCTAGAACCAGTCAGAGTCATACAGCATGGAAATAGACCCTTCTGTCCAACCAGTCCACTCCGACCATGTTCCCAAACTAAACTAGTCGCCCCTGCCTGCGTTTGGCCCATATCACTCCAAACCTCTCCTATTCATGTACTTATCCAAATGTCTTTTAAATGTTCTATCTGTATTTGCATCCACCCCTTTGACACTTCATTCCACACAGGAACGACTCCGTGGGTGTAAAAAAAAGTTACCACTCATGTCCTTTATTTGTAAGAATCTTCCTCCTCTCACCTTAAAAATATGCCCCCTAATTTTGAACCCCTCTGAGCTACGGGTAACACCCTCGCTATTCAACTTATCTATGTCCCCGCTGATTTTATAAACCTTCATAAGATCAATCCTCAACCTCCTGTACTCCAGTGAAAGATGTCCCAGCTTATTTTTGAAACTCAAACACTCCATTCCCAGCCACATCCTGGTAAATCTCTTCTGAACCCTCTCCAGTTTTAATAATATCATTCCTATCTCCAGAATGACCAGAACTGTACACAGTACTCCAGAAGAGGCCTCTGCAATGTCCTGTACAGCCTTAACACGACGTCCCAACTCCCTGACTCAAGTGACCTAAATTTCAAAGAATTATGAACCCGAACCCCTAGGTCTGTCTGTTCTACAACACTACCCAGGCCCTACCATTAATCGTATAAGTCCTGCCTTGTTTGTTTTACCAAAACGCAATACTGCACATTTATCTAAACTAAATTCATCTGCCACTCCTCAGACCATTGACCCAATTGATCAAAGATAACAAGAACTGCCGATGCTGGAGTCAGAGACAACACATTGTGGAGCTGGAGGAACACAGCAGGTCAGGCAGCATCACAGGAGCAGGAAAGTCAACGTTTCGGGTCGGGACTCTCCTTCAGAAAAACCCAATTGATCAAGATCTCTTTGTAATCTGAGATTACCTTCTCCACTGTCCACTAGAACTGGAGCTGAAAGGGGCAAGCCATCTCGCAATGCCCTACCAAAACATTGAGCTGCTCTCTCAAGAGAAAAAACTGGTGGTGGTTAAACCATGCCTCAGGGAAGGGGGATCCTTCATGGTAACCTCGCCCAGTAGGGGGAATTAAACCCACACCCCATCACATATTGTGCAAACCAACCATCCAGCTAAGTGAGCGAATCTAGCCCCTAGCTCAAGTGCTAATGTGTGAATGAAAGAAGGTGGGGACAAAAGGGAGAAAGAGAAGCAACAGGAGTGAATTGATGGGAGAGAGGAACAGCTTAGTGTTCCAGAGACAGAAAGAGAACCCCTCTCCTCTGGGCAATCTGTGAGGGATTCTGTGACCCAGCCGCTTTGTGACTTTTATCTCTTCTCTTTCAGACTTACGATGCTAAGGATCGGACGTGGGTAGATTTGTAGCCGAATATCTTTCTTCAGTTGGGATTTAAAAATTAAAACAAGAGGAGCCGGACCATAAACAACATCGACCTTCCCCTTCTCCCCCAGAAAAATGGCGGTGGGGAGATACTGCCTCTTCTTTCATCTGCTCCTCAGCCTCGCCTCTTGCTGCTGTGGGGGGTCAGTGGTTAACCAGGAGTACCGGACTTTTAAAACGGACAACCCAGACTGGGTGTTCAATCACCTGGTAGTGGACCAAAGGACCGGCAGTGTGTACCTGGGAGCGGTCAATAGGATCTACAAACTGTCGAGTGACTTGCAGCCCCTGATCACCCACCAGACAGGGCCGGATGAGGACAATCCAAACTGTTACCCTCCCCGCATCGTGCAGCCGTGTAACGAGCCGCTGCGGCTCACCGACAACGTCAACAAGATGCTGCTGATCGACCAGGGGGAGCGGCGCCTGATTGCGTGCGGAAGCCTGTACCAGGGCATCTGCAAGCTGCTGCGGCTGGAGGATCTCTTCAAACTGGGGGAGCCTTTCCACAAGAAGGAGCACTACCTGTCTGGGGTCAACGACAGTGGCTCCGTCTTCGGGGTCATCGTCTCAGACCAGGGCTCGGACGCTAAACTCTTCGTGGCCACGGCGGTAGATGGTAAACCGGAATATTTCCCCACCATCTCAAGCCGCCTGCTCGCCAGCAACGCCGAGGCGGATGAGATGTTCTCTTTCGTCTTCCACGACGAGTTTGTGGCTTCCCTCATCAAGATCCCATCCGACACCTTCACGGTGATCCCTGACTTTGATATTTACTACATCTACGGGTTCAGCAGCGGCGCCTTTGTCTATTTCCTGACCCTACAGCCCGAGCTGATCAACACAGGGCCAGGCTCCAGCCGCCAGCAGGTCTACACTTCCAAGCTGGTACGCCTCTGCCAGGCCGACACCACCTTCAACTCCTATGTGGAGATGCCCATCGGCTGTGTCCGGGATGGTGTGGAATACCGGTTGCTGCAAGCCGCTCACCTGACCAAGGCTGGCCCCGTTCTGGCCAGGTCCCTGGGCATTCAGGCCGATCAGGACGACGTGCTGTTCGCTGTCTTCTCCAAGGGCCAGAAGAGGCGCAGTAAAGCCCCCGATGAATCCGTCCTCTGCATGTTTGTGCTGAGCTCCATCAACGAGCGCATCAAGGACCGCCTGCAGTCCTGCTACAGAGGGGAGGGCTTCCTAGATCTGGCCTGGCTCAAAGTGAAGGACATCCCATGTGTGCCCGCGGTAAGGCTGGCTCTGTGTGTGTGCTTGTGGAGCTCGGGGCCGGTGGTGGGGTGGGTGTGTAGTTCTGCTGGAAATCAGAAACAAAAACAGAAATTGCCCAGAAAACTCAGGTCTGGCAGCGTCTGAAAGAGAGAAAACAGGTAACATTTCGGGCCCGGTGACCCTCCTTCAGAACTGATTGTAGGGAAAAGGTTGGGATATATACTGAAGATCGGAGGGAGCCCAGTGTTCACAGAACTTGTTCCAGCTTAACCTGACAGGCTCGTTCACATTAACGTATTCTTAGGGAAATGTAGCCTGTGTTAAGTATGTACTATTTTGAAAACCAATAACCCAGTAAATCAATCAATTATTTTGGCAGTTCCTCAAAGGGGTGTTGTAACTGAAATCAAATCCTTAAGAGAAACTTGGCAAATGGAAATCTCAATTTTGGAGTATACAATACACTCCAATCCCTGCAATGCTGCCCAATGATACAATGAAGGCACCATAATCCTCCTGGAACACAGGGCTGCTGCCTTAATACAGAAAGAGATGGTGCTTTAACCTGAGGGTCATCATGCCTCAGGTGAGGTTGAGAAAGAGGGTCCTTCATGGTAACCTCAGCCCCCACAAGGATTTAACCTATGTTCTCGGCATCATAAACCAACCGTCCAGCCAACTGAGCTAACCAGAATGCTTAACGCATACCTGTGGGAAATCAGATGCTCCTTCTCTGGGACTAGCGTGGTCATAATCAAAGAAGAGGCAGGCAATTGAATTCATTAGCCTTCTCCACAACCAGTCTTGTAATGGGCAAGCCCACGAGGAGGTCCTCTGATCTGCCTACATTCTCCACCCTCACAGTGGCCAGAGTGTGGTATGTATATGGAGCCATTGAATGGAGTGTGTCATTATTGAAAGAGGTGTATTGTGCAGATCCTGAGAATATGCCAGTAGTTTTTAATCTTTGAAGCACCTTAGATTATTCTTCCTAAAGCTCTCCATTTGTCACAACATATATTCCAGTTTTAGGGTGCTCCTTAAGCCACATCAAAAACAAAAACAAAGTTGCTGGAAAAGCTCAGCAGGCCTGGTAGCATTTGTGAAGGAAAAAAACAGTTAATGTTTCGGGGGAAGGGTCATCGGACCTGAAACATTAACTCTGGTTTTTCCTTCACAGATGCTGCCAGACCTACTGAGCTTTTCCAGCAACTTTGTTTTTGTTCCTGATTTATAGCATCCTCAGTTCTTTTGGTTTTTATTTAGCCTTAAACCATATCCCTCTGTTCAAGCTTTTAATCACCTAACCTAATTCCTTCTTATGTGGCTTGGTGTTGTAAGTTTCTATTTGCTCCTGTCAAACACTTTAGGATGTTCTAAGAATGTTAGATTAGTGTAATTCTTTGTAACAGTGTAAAGGTGCTGAAATAACTCAAGTACCGCATTCAAATGTTCTGTCGGAAGAGGATGAAATGTAAAGCCATTAAAAAAACCTCTGGGACTCATTCTGGCCTGTTTGGCCACTCTATCATTTAGAGTTTGGCCACTTGGATCTTTTCAGCCTGATTTGCTGCTTCTGATCTCCATGCAATGAGCCCCAGTTGAAACTGTTCATGAGTCTCTGAGAACAGGCTCAGATGATTGCAGAGCTAAATAGCCTGCCACCATTTGTTTTTGAAGAACATGTATTTTCTATTCACTTGTGGGATGTGAGTATTTCTGGCTGGCCAGCATTTAATGCCTGTCCCTAGTTGCCCTTGAGAAGATGTTTGTCTTCTTGAACTGCTGCAGTCTAAGTGCTGTGAGTAGATCCACAATACCATTAGGGAGGGAGTTTCAGGATTTTGACCCAATGACAGTGAAGGAACAGCAATGTATTTCCAAGACAGGATGGTGATTTGATTGGAAAGGGACATGTAGGTGATGGTGTTCCCATGTATTTGTTGCCCTTGTCCTTCCAACGGTCGTGGGTTTGGAAAGTGCTGTCTCAGGGTTGTGAATGATTATCTTTAGTGCATCTTGTAGATAGTACATGCGACTGCTATTGAGCATAGGTGGTGAACAGAGTAGATGCTTGTGGGTGTAGTGCCAATCAAGCGGGCTGCTTCGTCTTGGGTAGTATCAAACTTTGTGTTGTTGGAACTGCACCCATCCAGGCAAGTGGGGAGTAAGTTTTCACACCCCTGACTTGTGCCTTCTCGATGGTGGACAGGCTTTGAGGAGGCAGGAGGTGAGTTACTGACTGCAGTATTCATAGCTCTGACCTGCTCTTGTAGCTATTGTATTTACATGGCAAGTCCAGTTGAGTTTCTGGTCAATGGTAACCCCAAAGATGTTGATAGCAGGGAGATTCAGTGATGGTGATAGATTCATTATTGAAAGTCAACCGGCAGTGATTAGATTGTCTCTTATTGGACATGATTTTTGCTTGGCATTTGTGTGGCATTCATGCTACTTGCCACTTGTCAGCCCAAGCCTGGATATTGTTGCATTTGAACATGGACTGCTTCAGTACCTGAGGAGTTGTGAATGGTGCTGAAATTTGTGCAATCATCGGCAAACCTCACTACTTCTGACTTTATGATGGAGAGCAGGTCATTGAAGCAGCTGAAGATGGTTGGGCTTAGGACACTACCCCAAGGAGATGTAGGACCTGAGATGACTGATCTCTAACAATCACGACCATCTTCCTATGTGTCAGGTATGACTCCAATCAGTATGAAGAGCTCTCTCTTGGATGAAGCATTGGATCATTTTGTAATGACCCCTGCACTGATTCTTGGAGAGAGATTGAAAGCTTTTAAAACAAACAATAGAACTAGGAGCAGGAGTTGACAATTCAGCCCATTGAGTCTGCTCTGCCATTTAATATGGTCATGGCTGGTTACATCTTGGTCTCAACTCCACTTTCCTGCCTGCTCTCTAACTCTTCAACCCGTTACTAATTAAAAACTTATGTTCTCCCTAAATTTACTCAAAGCCCCAGCATCTACCACACTCTGGGATAGTGAATTCCACAGATTCACAACTTTTTGAGAGAAGTGACTTCACCTCATCTCAGTTTTAGCCTAAGAGATACAATTTAAAACAATGACCTCACATTCTAGATTGCCCCACATGGGGAAAATCCTTTCCATGTCTCTTTTGTCAATTCCCTTTAGCATCTTGTATACCTCAAACTGATAACCTCACATTCTTCTAAACTCCAAAAAGTATGTGCCTAAACTGCTCAATCTCTCAATAAGACAAACCCCTCATTTCTGCAGTCAATCCAGTGAACTTATTCTGAACTGCTTCCAGTACAATTCCATCCCTTTTCTATTAAGGGGACCAAAAACTGTACACAGTGTTCCATGTGTGATCTCACTAATGTATTGCACATGTCATGACTGACTGAGAAAACTGTCCATTGAAGTAGCATACATACTCTGGACACCCTCTTGTAGAATGATTAATTTATTTTTGAATCATACTTTTTGCAGTTTCATTCAATTCCAACACTGGCTGAGGTCATTGTGAAGGTCTCACCTTCTCAACCTTGTCCGTTCCCTGAGGTGTTGTGACCCTCAGGTTAAACTCCCCACAGGTTGTCTCTAACAAGAAAGCAGCCCTGTGGCAACTTAACTAATAAAAGATTTTTTAAAAAAACAAGAATTTCTCTTTCTTGCCACAAGACCCAACATCAAGAATGACCAAGTAGTCTATATTTGATGTTAGCTGGCAGGATCGTTGGGTCAAAATCCTGGAATTCTCTTCCTAATGGCATTATGTATCTACCTATAGCAAATGGACTGCAGCAGCTCAAGAAGGCAGCTCACCACCTTCTCAAGGGCGACCAGGGACAGGCAATAGATGCAAACCTAGCCAACAAAACCATTGTCCAATGACTGAATTTAAAAAAAAAAAGGAAAATCTGCTCAAAATACTTCCTGCGGTCCTTCGAATAGTCCTTTTCAACAAGCATTTGAGTCTAATGATTTAATACTTAATTCAAAAGTAAGCACTTCCAGTTTTTTTTTAATGAATGATTATGAATTATAGTAGGTAATTCTACCTACTGGTCTGTGCCAATGTTTATAATTTAAAGCATTCACTCACCGTACTTTCTCTCATTATATCAACATATTCTTCCAGTGCTTTTTGTTCCCACGTTATCATCATTTTTCCCCCCATTTTTAAATAATGGAATCGTAAATTAGTTAGTTGACCGCTATGGAGACCTAGGTTAAATACTCAAGTCCTCAATGGTGTTTGAACCCATGGCCTTCTGATTCTGGAGTCAGCTGGTTGTGAAGTGTGCACAGCAAACTCTTCATATGATGGGTAGTGCTCATTTGGATTGATATGTGACCTCATTTGTACAGCAATAAAATAGTACAGTTATCTTTTAATAGCCACTTGGCATTTTACTGATTCATTTTTCTCATTTGTGAAGAAATCAGAAACCTTATTAATTTTATCATATTTGAAACTTGAAAGAGATAAATTGAAAGCCTGTGAATTTTTTTTTTATAAAGCTCTACTTGTGTGGTGGATGGTGACTCACTTGTGTCTTTAGGGCTTATGAATTATGCTTTTAGTATCAGGCATGGAAATTAAAATGGCATACTGGGTGTTCTGATGACTCAAGGGGGATAGATGAACCCAGTGGAGTAGAGTCAAGTTAATAGATCAGGATGAGAATGGTGACAAATCACTGTCTTGTACTAAGTTAACACACCTGTCTAATTTTATTTGATTACTTCCAATTAACCCCGCTCTGGTGTAGTTTTGCTGTTGTAACTACTATACTTCATTGTCATCACAAGATTGTTTAATGGTTGGCACAGTAGGCCTGAGCACCTGTACCTTTCTCTTTGCCAGACTTATTTAACTTGCCTGCACCCACTCAGACCACCCACTTTACCCTCTGCCATATTATGTGACATTACTCCAATTAACTTACATCCTGCCATCATCCTTTTGTATTCAGCTCATCTGGTCCAGCTAAAGGACAACTTCTGCTTTTGCACCAACTTGTGTGCTATTTCTCCCATTCGCTGGATCATGCTGTTAACTCTCTGATGCTGCTTTTGTACTCTTCTTCTGGCTCCCAGTCTACTCGCCAGTTACTTCCCACTTTTCATGTTCTTCCCTCTGTTGGATCCTGGATAGTCACCTAAACTCTCTGCTTTACCAAAGTTGCCTTTTCATGATTAAGCTGGATATTGTATAGTTGTTCTGGTTTGATTGGCAAGTTCAACCAGGGACGTGTTTTGCTACCTTTGACAATAGCTGCATCATCTGGAGTACAAATACAGTCCAAGGCTCCTCTTGGTCACTGCTAATTAATGACTCCATCTTTTTACTTTGCATCTTCATTTGAGTTTTTTTTAACATACAGGAAACCTGTGGGATCATTTGTTTTACAAATCAAGGTCATGAACTGCGATGCCTCTGCCCCCTTCAATCTCCTTGCTAAGTTTCCATCTCCACTCTTCAAAAACTTTATTTAAGCATGACCTTCCAGCCTCACTGCTGTCTGTTTCTAACACTCGTGCTGTTTTACTTCAATGGATTGACTTCAAGGCCTGTGTCCCGATTTCTAAGTCCTGAGCACTCTCCTTAGCCCTATTTGGATTATTGTTTTATGTTGCAATTTACTTCTGTATCCTACCTTATCCAGATCAATGAAAAATCTGTTTGTTTGTGCCTTTTGTTATTTTCTTTCCCGGTTGCAGACTTGTGACGTATTCAGACATTTTTTTGGCTAGGAATGTTATATAAATATTCTGGCTGATACAGTTGGTGTACTAAACTAGTAGGGTAATGAATTAGAAAGCAGTGTCCCGCTGATCGTAAACCAGTGGTGGGTGGATATCACATTAGAGCTGGTTTTGGGTCAGTTGTGATCTTTATGTGATGAAATAATTTGCCCAATACTCACTGACTTCTCAATACAGAGAAGGATGAAAGAGAGTTTCTGGTGGTTAAGAAACTACAACCACTCAAGGAACTTTAGGAGAAATGAGTGTAAACTTCCTTTGAGTGAAATGAAAATTTACAATGTACCAACAAACCTCTTGTTACAGCCAAGAACATTAGCTTGAAGCTTCCTTATTTCTGATTTAAAACAATGGTCACTGCTTAAAACTTCCACTCTACTAAAACTCCAATCTTACTCGAGCTGTTAAGGGAAATGCAAGTGTTTGCCCTTCTCTGCTGGCCTCAGTTGTCCAATGGCTTTCTTGTGCTGACAGTGAGGTTATGTTTACCTATGCTAGGAAACTTCCAGCCACAGTGAGTGAGAAGTTAACCTCCATCCCAGTTGGATTTAAACTTGGTTATCTGGCTGATCATTGTGTTAACATATGCTTTACCAAGCTGTACTGCCTCTAGTGAGACCTTTCATTGCTTCTGTCATTGATGTGAGTTATGGAAAGTCTAGTTTGTTGTTTTTCTGATTGAGCTTGCAGAGGAAATAAGACTTGGCAACCATCATTTGATTTTTTTTTTCCCCCTTTTTTATCTACTTTATTTTCTTGCTTTCCCAGGATGTTTCTGACATTCAATAAATGCAAGTTGTTTTGTTTCATAATTTGTAAGGGAAAACAATAGCGTCTACGAGCTACTAACCTTGTGGTGCCCTTCATTGCTATTAGTGCTGGCCCCTTGTGCATTCATCGCAGTCTAAATAAAGGCAGTGCAGACGTAAATGGAAGTGAAAAGTATCAATCACTATATGGTCAGCATGTGTTGGATAATTCTTTCAATTGGTCGATGAGCACATAGCAGTGCCCTGTCCTATTAATTGAACTAAGGTCTAGAATCAAACTGGTGTCCTTTTAGTTCTTTGGGAACAAAATAGTTTTTCATACAGTACTGTGAAAGGAATGCTGGCTTCGTTCCTGGCTTGATGTCCAGTACTTCTACACCAGGCATGGCTCACAATGCCTTCAGTTTGAACTGTTCCTTACTTCGCAGTTACCAAGTATTGCATCTTGAAAGGGAAATGTGACCATTTCCTAGCCCATGCCAATAGCAATAATATTTGTAATGGAAAGGCTTGAGACCCATTTTCTTTCTCCTTTGGGTAACTATCCATGAAAAACCAGTTGGCTCTGCAGTATCTATGATTTTTTTTTAGAAAAGAAAAGCTT
This sequence comes from Rhincodon typus, assembly GCF_021869965.1. Taxonomy (NCBI): domain Eukaryota; kingdom Metazoa; phylum Chordata; class Chondrichthyes; order Orectolobiformes; family Rhincodontidae; genus Rhincodon; species Rhincodon typus. The sequence continues at coordinate 37,837,464 of NC_063353.1, forward strand.
GTATTTTTCACCTCCAGATGTCCCAAAGCATTTTACAGATAAAGAAATACTTTTTGAAGTGTAATCACTGTTGTGAAGAAAGGAATATGGCAGCATTTTTGCAAACTGCAAATTCACACTAACGGCAATGTGATAACGGTCAGATCATCTAATTGAGAGATAAGTGCAAACCTGTGCTCATAATGCCATACCAATTTCATGCCCATCTGAGAGGCTGTTTGGGACCTTTGTTTGTTCCACCTTCCATCATGCTACATCGTTCAGTTCTGCAGTGGACTGACGAGCGATTCTTTTTATCTGCTGTAATCCCGATGTACAAATTAATTCCACAAAATGGCCACAGTGAGAGGAAGGTTAGTCTCTGCAATGATTAAAGATACTTTGCCCACATAGTTAATTAACTGAATAGGATCTTTCTTTCAGAGAACGATTTGCCTTTTGCATGGTGGTAATATCACCCATCAAGCACACTGAAACTGATAAGCCTATTCAAATTATTGATTAATATTGTGAAGTAAAATTGAAGGCCATTTCCATAAGTACATATGGCCTCAAGTTGCACTTCAAGCTAATAATCTATTTATAGCTTCCAGTGGTTTAGTTTAGCAACCAATTCATGTTAGTCGCTCTTTGTTTTTAAAGAAAAAGTTTGGAGAGTTGACATTTCAGTTGAGTACTAAAGGTGTGCTGCACTGTCCGGTGCTGTTTTTTTAGATAAAACATTGAACTGATTCCTCATCTGCACATTTGTGAATGTAATGTGCCTGTGGAATTATTCTGAAGCCGAACCAGGGAAGTTGTTATTTCGAACAACCTGTAAGTTCTTACCCCACGTGGATGTGGGAATACTACCACTGTTACACAAGACCCTTGATCAGGAGAGGAGATATTTACTTTTTAATCACCTCGTCTAGACATGTTATTACACAACTCTGGAGATGGTGGGATTTGAGCCCAGGTCTCCTGGTCAGAGGTTGGGGCACTTCTGCCTTGATTTGCCTTTCCAAAATGCAGTACCACACATTTATCTAAATTAAACTCCATTTGTCCCTCCCCGGCCCATTGGTCCATCTGACCGAGATCCCATTGCACGCTGAGGTAACCTTCTTCTCTGTCCACTACACCTGCAATTTTGGTGTCATCTGCAAACTTACTAACCATACCTCCTATGTTCACCTCCAAATCATTTACATAAATGAAGAAAAGTGGACCCAGCACCGAACCATGTGGCATACCGCTAGTCACAAGCCTCCAGTCAGAAAAGCAACCCTCCACCACTACCTTCTGTCTTCCACCTTCGAGCCAGTTCTGTATCCAAATAACTAGTTCTAAGGAGCTTTGGTGAATTTCTGCAGTGCATTGTGTAGATGGTACACACTGCTGCTAATATGTCTCAGTAATGGAAGGAGTGCATGGTTGTGAGTCTGGTGCCAGTCAAGCAGGTTGCTTTATCCTGGATGAGTCAAGCTTCTTGATTGTTGTTGGAGCTGTACTCATCCAGGCAAGTGGGCAAGTAACCTGCAGTGCATTGTATTGTCTCATATTCCCTATTTCAAGGGGAATATTTTTGGAGTTTTTGGGGGAAGGAAGATGCAATGATGAATGCCAAGTCAAAGTATTTGATTCCATTCTGGTGCAACTAATTAAAAGAAATGACTTTTCTGAAGCAAATGTTGTTAGACTCAACGTAATGTTGTGGGGTTATATAGGAGGATTTATGGCCTACCTGCTGAAGGGTGCAAAAATGTCATACTTCATCTATAATGATAAATATTTCATTGGGTGAATCCTGCCTGGCACTTCACCCAAAAAAAAAACACCATTGGAATGAAAATCATCCGAGGGACAGGTTTTGTTCAGCCAATGGGATGGGCTCAAATTGTCATCTATTCCATTTCCAATGGATGATGAACATTGATTTAACATTGTTTATTGCTGAGAAATCTTTGTTTTAACAATTGTTCCTCTATTTTCTTTGCAGCCTGTTCCCATTGATGACAGCTTCTGCGGACTGGACATTAACGCTCCATTAGGTGGCTCCACTCTCATGCAGGGCATCCCCCTGTTCTCTGAGGACCGAGACCGAATGAGCTCAGTGATTTCATACGTTTATAATGACCACTCACTGGTGTTTGTGGGGACTAAGAGTGGCAAGCTGAAAAAGGTAGGAGGAGCTGGCTTTCCCCAGGGGGGTCGTGTTGATGAAGTGCAAGGCAATGTGCGCACCCAAGTAGTTTAGTGCTTTTATTGCTTGTTGTTCCAAGTTGACCATTTGCTGAAGATGCACTTTCAGTGTGGTTTCTATACGGCATGAGTTCTTTTACTACAACCAGCAATTGTGTTCAGAATTTATGAAAAAGTTAGTGTTTGTAGACTGGGAAATGGATTTTGTTGCTCATTAAAATAAAACAAGTTTCGTTGGGGCAGGATTCACACTGTACTGAGATGTTGTCCATTAGTGGGTTAGTGACTAAAGGGTCAAACGTAGATATTTTTAATTAATGTGCTCAGTCACATTATAATACAAGTCTGGAATAGGTGAAATGTGACAGGGTAAACTGATCAGTGATATGCTACCATCCCTCAATCAACTTCTTGGTTGAAATCTCTGTTTCAACAAACCATTTGAAAGGTAGCCCCTCAGGGCAGCTGAATGGACAATTCCTTGGGTAGATTTCTTTGCATGTCTCAGCTTGCTTTGCTTAGAGTTGGCACTGCAGCTTGCTATTTGAATGGATGGAAAGGAATTGAACAATGGAATTGGTGTTGGGGTGGGGTGGGGTGTGGGGTGTGGGGTGCATGGGGGTTGCCCCTGGCTCCAGAGGGACTATGCTGCTGTGTTGTACTGAGTCCAAGCTAAGAGATTCTTGGCTGCTACAATCTTAGTGAGTGCTGCCCCACTCCAGCTGCTGGTTACTGATCTTGGCCCCACTCTGCAGAAATGCTCATTTTGTTTGTGAGCGGGTTATGGTTCACTGTATTCAAGTTGTATACAGCACAGTGATTATCTTTATAAATCTAAAGCAGCTGGATACTTTCCACAAGGGTTTAGATGCCCTCCAGTACACGTGCAAGTAACTTGGCAAGGAGGTAACCTGGATTTCAGACAGGATTTATGTGTCAGAAGCTGAAAGCTCATGCGTAGTACAGAAGAAATAGTTAAAATTGATAACCCTGTGTACATCTTAGTCAAGTTAATGCATGCGCTTGTGCTATTCACAGATAGCTGTACATTTGGAAAAACAAGCTTGAGATAAGACCCTGGGTCAGAGGGCAGAAATTGGAATTTCCCACAATTCTGATGGTCTGAAAAATCTGAGCAAAAAACTAAAGTTTAGCTGTAGAGCCAACACAGTGTGGAGCCTGGCCTGCTGTGTTCCTCCAACTCCATACTGTGTTGTCTCTGACTCCAGCATCTGCAGCTTTTGCTATCTCTAAAGTGTAGCTGTAACCAGGCAAGTTGAGATAGAAATTCAAAGCGATTAACTAAGAGAACTGGGAAGCAGATGTCTCTGCAGTCAGTGTGATGTACTTTTTCTCTCTCAACTTTAATTATGTTTGAAAAGAAATTCTTTGATTCTCCTTGTTTCTCTTGAATAGGCAAAATGTAAGTTAGCAAACCCATCCCCCTGCTTTGAAGAGATGTCATCTCTGTCTCACAGTTGGGCGGTGATGCTTGTTTGGTCCATGTCCCACCCTATGGGACTGCCTTGCAGCTTCATGCTAATCCATAAGAGTACCCTGAAAACTCACAGGTTCGTCACCTTGTCATTAGACATTCAGTACATTAAAGACACCATTAGTTCTTTGCACTACTTCAACAATTACACATGGATATGACCATTCAGAACTGACCATTCTCAAAGAAAACTGTCCCAACCTATTTGCAAGATAAAAACAATGCAGGACGTCAGTCAGGAACCAATATGAAAGTTTGTTTAGCAAGCCATCATTTTCAGAATAATAGTTTTTATTTTTGAAGTTTTAATCCAGATTTGACTTATTGAAACTGAAAAATTGCCACCAAAATGGGATATTTTGACATTATTCTAGAATATCTGAGCAGCCCACATGATTGGGAATTAACTACGGAAGATTCAGAAGGTTGATATAAGATGTATATTGATGTTGCCTTGGGTTCTTTGTGCTGGCCCATCATATCCTATGTCTCCTGCTTTAAGAACAAACCTATCTTTGAAACCATTATTGCTGAAGAACAGAAGAGAAGTAGGGCACAGGAACAGGCCATTCAGCCCTCCAAGCCTGTACCAATCATCATGCCCTGACTAAACTAACAAATCTTTTGGCCTTATTTGGTCCGTATCCTTCTATTCCCTTCCTACTCATCGAGATACCTCCTAAATGTCACCAATGTGCCTGCTTCCACCATCTCCTCTGACAGTGCGTTCTAGAAGCTTAATCTTAGCATTAGGTGATGAAACTCCCAATAAGCCCAGTTAATGTATAAGTTTTACTGTGCAGAATCGAGTTAATCTTCAGGGGGCCTGAGCCAAATGACTTGATTTTGGAAAGGGGATGTTATCCTAAAAGGTTTATATGCTCAATTGGAGTGCAAGACTAAATTAATTCCTTTGTTATATTTTCTCTGATTACGGAGTGATATCTAGATTCTGCTTCTAAGTCAAGTAACAAATATTTAATTTTGAGCTAATTTTAATGACTCTCAAGTGTCAGGATTAATTGTGTTTGGAGATTTCATTGACAGCATCTCTTTTAAGGTGATTAATGTCTGGAGGTTTCCATTATTTGATCTACATATTAAATAGAGACTCATGAAAAAAAACAGGATTGTTAGAGCAGGACTGTTCCTCAGCTCGGATTGGCCATCCTACCAGCAGTTGGAATGAGTTCTTTCTTGATTGAGATTTTTGAGTTGGAAAAGGATGGAATAGGTTAGAGGAATCTTTGTGTAGTGTACCACAATGCTGATTGTGTGGTGAGATGTAACATTAGATAACATTTACAGGAGAAAACCATCTCTGCTCCACAGCCTGTCACCAATCACCCTGCTTTGTACTTCAAGTCTTGTCATGGTAGATAAATGTTTTATTGACCCCACGTAAGTGAACTTGTCAACCACACAGATAAAAGTGGGTACACACTTGTCCTGAAGCTAAGATTGCAGGATGATGAGGGAAGAGCAGGGGTCTTGGGATAACTGGATTAGCTGTTTTAAAGCAACTGTCGCAGACTTAATGGGCTGAAATGATCCTGTTTTGCATGATTCTACAAAAACCACACAGGTTCCTCTGCTTGTCATGATACCTCATACCTGGGAACTTCCATCATCACTCCATAGCAGTAACTTATGTAATACGCTGACTGTAACAGCAATGCTTTTAAATATGCTTTCCATCTCTCGCTCAACAATTAGGAAGCTCCTTCAGCTGCTACTAATTGGTGCTAGTGATTAGTATGCTTTGTAACCTTAAAAAAAAATGCCTTGTCGGAGGCAATAAAGCCTTACTGAAAATTAATGCAGCAGGAACACAGCTCAGATTTACGCAAGGTGTTTCAGTAAATAAATCATCCATGTAACTGACCGTGATGCTTGTTGACTTTTTTTAAAAAGCTGATGGAGTATTTGTACAGGTGCTTGACTGGATTGTGTTGACTCGGCTTTCAAACCTTATATCTACTCTTCTTTCTCCCAAAGGTCAGATGAATGGGGCAAATAGAAATAGAAACAACCTTTTTGAAATACTTAGGCCAATGATCTGTTTTGAAACTAATGCTAAATGGCCTTTGTTTCTTTGCCTTCTCCACTTTTCCTGATGATTTCTAAGGCTTTTTGGGGTATTCAGTCATGGTGTTCATTGCACGACAGGCAATGTAGCATGGCCAATCCACCTAGCCTGCATATCTTTGGACTGTGGGAGGAAACCAGAGCACCCAAAGGAAACCCACGCAGACACAGGGAGAATGTGCAAACTCTACACAGACAGTCACCTGAGGCTGGAATTGAACCTGGGTTCCTGGTGCTGTGAGGCAGCAATGTTAACCACTGAGCCACCGTGCCGTTCTCAAAACAAACATCATTACTTAGTGCCAATCTCCTTTCTCCTCTTGCACACTATTTCTATCCACGTAATCAAGAGAGGATTGCTTACACGAGGGAGCGTGTCTCTTCGAAGCTTTCATAACTTTCCAAGTTGTACCTCTGGTGCCCAGTACCTGTGCATCACTTGTTTCGCTTAGAAAGTGGTTAATGGTATTGAGTTAAAACCTGCAACATGCAGCTGGATGTTGTTCCATAGTCCATTGCTAGTCCCCATTTTTAGTTGGTGAGTCTAGTTAGCAGGCTTTGATTGTAGGGGCACTATAGTTGAGCCACATTGTGTTGGCCTTTTTCCAGCAGCAGTTACTTGGTGACCTCAACTGGAACAGTTGCATTTCTTAGACTCATTGTCCACCCACTCACACCACCCCTCCCTCACTTTTTCAAGAGGGCAGCTTGAATTCAAATGTAGCATCCTCATCATTGTCTGACAAATATTAACTTACCTGGGACCTTTGACTCTTTATGGCACGGTTTCAAATCAAATCTTGCTTTGTGTTGTTGCTTAGTGATCCTTGTTCAAAGGCCATATTGCATAAGGTTATTGTGAGAATGGGAGTCAAATAGCCAGTTGGCACTTAAGTGTGAGCTTTAAAGTACGGTTACTTATATTGTGCATCCTCGTAAGAATGCAGTTCTTTACTGAATGTTTCTATTTGTTTCTGAAACCTATGATGGCTCGTTTGGCAAGACTGATAAGCTGAGTCATCGCATTTTGGTTTGGAAAAAGAATGAAATCATCGCTTAATTTTTGAAAGAGTGGGGGATGAGAAGTGCTACTGACTCCCATTCCCTAAAAGAAGGGACATTTTGTTCTCCTAAGGCCAGCTATGATTGCCATTCCCTTAGGAACTGATGGAATAGCTTGTGAAAATCTTGAAGTGGGAAAGGGGAGGTGGTGAATGTTTCAATTTTCACTTGGGCATGAAGAAAAATTGGAGATATTTGAGCTTCTCAATCTTTTAAAGGAAGTGGCTGAGAGATGATTTTGTTTTCTTAAAGAAGTAATTTTTGTAGAGATATACAAGATAATGAGGTTAGTAGAAGAGGGAGATCTGGAATGCCACTCTGATTTAAGCCATGACAATAGGATCAGGGGATGCAGGAACAATGTAGAGAAAGGCCTTTCTCGAGGGCACTCTGCAATTCGGAACAAATGACCTTGGTGACACATAGTTCCCATTTTTAAAAAAATCTGGTATTTGTTCTGTTACACTCTGTAGTTAACTGAATTATAAAATTGCACGTACTGTTAACAAACTGTGAATGTCACAACAACAGCATTTTCATTTTCTAAATGCCTGGTGCTGAACAGTCGTTCAACAGCATGATTGCGATTTGATTAAAGGACAATGACAGTGGGAGTGTGTTTATGTTTGCTATTAAATTCCCTTGGTATAAAACAAAACAAAAATACTGTAAGGCTGATTGGTTGCATTTTCCTTGTTCCTAACCAGCCCATCCATGCAGATGTGCACTCACATGGCAGACAAGAACAGTTGATGGTATTAAATAAATTGATAAGGTACACCAATGCAGGGTATTGTTTCCTATAATTGCTCCATTTGGAAAGGGAGCATGCGGTATCTTTTGAAATGCCAGAAGGCTGCTGTGATCAATGTACAATATAATACCATAAAACCAAACTTTAATTTGACTTAGTTTCTAAGTTTGCTTTTTTAAGGTGCTATTTCGCTTAATTTGTTTCATGGGTTTTTCTAAAGCGCTGTGAATGAAGACTACCTGCCTCTCTTCAATGGTAAGCTCTGTGCCCAGAAGATGTTCCTTGGAGAAGGATCGTACAGTGTCCACTGGAATACTTAAGGCCATTTATTTTATCATTAAGAAACGTTGGGACAAGGCCTGAACATCTGGTTGGATACCTGAGAACCATTGATGAGGTGAAAGTAATTGGGACACTGAAGGACTTGGGAGCAGACTCATATTTCCTGATTTTCCGCTTCAGGGATATGAGACCCTATGATGGAAGTACTCGGTTAAAATCAGCCCTTTGGTGCAAAGTAGGATGACCACATGGGCCCAATATTTTATAATGGGGGAGGTCATTGCTCTGGAAGCTTTCAAGAGGGTTTGGTGGAAGGGGGTGGGTAAAGTGTTCTACTCTTGCTTTCATCCGCCTCTGCCTCACGCCCCTCATTCAAGCCAGGATTTCCCAATCAGCCTCATTACTGAATCTAGTGCAGAGTACAGCGCCAATCCCTGAGCAATGCTTGGGTGAATGCCTTACTGAGCTTGATCAGGTGATTATTGTACCAGCACATGCGCAGCAGCGAGGTTTGAGATTTAATCTGCTTGTCACTTGATCTTGTGGAGCTTGTGACTATTTCTGCAGTTTTGCTGGCCCAGCCGTGCCCAGTTTATTTGCTCAGCATCTGCATTGAGACATGTATGTGTCTGCATTAGATGCTATGCTTCCAATAATGGAATAAATCATTGGGTCTTGATGTGATCTATATCTGAAGTTCTTCTAACTTCCAGACCAGTGTTTGTACGTGTATGAGTGGTGGGCAGGTGCTGCCTTGCTCAAATTTACCATTGGAACTGACAGAAGGCATGTAAGCCCCAGATAGTAGCAACAAGCACTTATAAAGCACCTTTTATTGAGTAAAACATTTCCAGGAACTTTAAAATGGTTATTATTAAATCATAATTACTCACCAATGCTCAAAGCATGACACCGTCCAGGCCAGTGCTGCCATTTGATGGGCCAAAATCTTGGAACACCTTCCCTAACGGAATTGTGGTTCTACCTAAACCAAAATGACTGTAGAAGTTCAAGATGACAGCTCACTGCCACCTGCACAAGGGCAATTGGGGATGGGCAATAAATGCTAGACCAGTCAGCAACATTCACATGTCCAATGAATGAACAAAGAAAAAAATTAGGATGGGTGACAAAAAAAAATCTTCATCAAGTGTTAACTTCTAAGAAGCATCCTTTATATAAGGGAGAGATGTTATGAGGGTATTCTGGAGCTTGAGACCTACATTTCTGTTTATCACTTGGCCAGTTTGATGTACCAAGAGTGAATGTAGTCCCCCGGGAATTGGACATCAGGCTGAAATCCATGCCTTCAGGAGAAAATGTGCAAAAAGCCTGGAGAGGAATTTGGTGCAAGAACACTTTTTTTTTCCTCCCAGAAGCAGTGGATTGTCAGGGTGAATGAAAATCTTCAAGACTGAAGTGATCATTTTTTTTGTTAGGCTTGTGCTTTGAGGGAACCAAGGCTGGCAGGTACATAAAATTGAAGACAATCAAATAGCAGAATCAGCTTGAGAGGCCAAATGGCCAATTCCTGTTGTGTCCTCAGCTACTGCTGCCACTTTACCTGGAGGAGACAATGGAACCAGTATTGAGGGTCTTTCATGTGATCTGATGAAGTGATGATAGAGACTGAGACAGCAGACAGTTAAGTTTTGCCAGTGCAAACCAAACTTCAAAATGTGAAGTTTGACTTGTAATTTTGAATACCCCACAGAACAATTTTTAGCAACATTTACAAGAATAGTTCACATTTAAACAGCCTGATTGCCAATTATAACCCAAAGCAGAAAGTGAGAAAACAGTATTCCAACAAGGACCTAATAAATTATTTATATAAAGCAATTAACGTACGTGAGGAAAAGAGATGCCTTATTGCAGCGTAGATGAGTGAGAAGGAATGTTTTCTACTTGTGGGGCTGACCTGCCTATCCAAACTTGAGAAATATTAGATTTCCTAAAGCCAAAATTCATCAAGAGGCAAGTTTAGATCCAAGGTTCCCTGCTGCGAGGGAAGTGTAGAAGTCCATATCTGCTTAGACAGGCAGTTAGCCCCTCATTCCAATCAGCCTCTCTGTCACAGAAATGATTTTGTTTCAGGAGAGATTGTAGAAAAATATTGCTTCTTCAGCACTTGAGAAGTGATCTTGTACTAAAAGGATTAAGGCAGGTAAATCCTGAGCCTATTTTCCAAATTGAACGTTGACTTCCAAACAAAAGGATGTAGGTACCAATTGATATGAGACATGTTAGTCACTGGTGTTACTCGGACTGAAGGAATGCAACTTTAACTTGAACCATTCATAACCAGGAGACTATCCTTTTCAGAAAAGGCTGAACAAAACGGGCTTCTTTTTCTCCAGAAAAGAGGGTGATGATGTGTCCTGCTAAAGGTGTTTAGAATAACTGAAGTGTTTGATAGGGTAGAAATAAAGAGATTGCTTCAATTTGTGGGTGAGACTAGAACTAGGAACCGTATATTGAAGGTAGGTAACTAATATATCCAAAAATGACGTCAGGAAAATCCTGTTTATGCAGAGAATATGGAAATCACTGTCTCAAAGCATTGTTGTACTAAATAGCATGGAGGGAATCAGGAAGCCATGCTGGGGAAAGGAACAGAAAGGCCTGTTATTAGCATTGGATGAAATGGGATGAGAGGAGGCTTGTGTCGAGCACACAATCCATATGTATTTGGTTCGAATGCCCTGTTTCTGTGCTGTCTGCTTACTGTTACTAAATTTAGGAATAATGCTGGTGAGCTAATGAAGGCTGGATTGGTTCATGACTTGGTGTCAGTCTTTTTTTTTGTGCAAGAAGGTTTAGTCCTTCTACCTTTTTGCAGGTAGAAATACTTCCTGACTTCACTTTTGAAAGTTTGTCGCTAACCTTTTTAGATTATGCCCCTTGACCTAGACTCCTCAACTCACAACAGTTTCTATCTAACTTACCTATTTGTTCCCCTTGAAAACTGTGAAAACTTTGATTAAAATCATCCCTTCACCTGGATTTCAGGGAATACTAACCTTGTTTGTCTAATCTCTTTGTGATTTAACCCTTGGAGTCCAAAGCCCACTATCCTACCTACGTGGGCCCAGACTGTTCACTATACTGCATTTGCGATCTAATCATAGCTTCGTATGACTTTGCATAATTTCTACCTCCTTGCACTCCAGTTCAATAGACATTAAGACCAGCATTTCATCAGGTGTTTTTAGGACCAGTTCATGAAACTTCAATGATCTATGTACCTGGTCTCCTAAGTCTCTTTATGCATTTCCATCATTTGGGAAATATTCCGATTTCTCTGTTTAATGCTTAAGGTGCTCTTAGCATTGACCTACATTAAAATCCAGTTGCCACAGTTTTTCCAACTTGATTAATTTATTAAAAACTGCTTTGTAATTTAATGGTTCCATTCACACATCTTACAATACTGCCGTTTATTTTGATTTATGGGTTTCTGTCATATGTCAAAGTCATTAATCAATGTCGTAATTAGCTGGGGTCCCAATACAGATGCCTGCATGACACCACCAATCCCACATAGAAAGGAGAGAAGCAGCAAGACTTGTATTTTCAATTTAAAGGCATCTATATTGGCATGAGCGAGCTGAAGTGAACTGGCATACTAGGCTAGGGAATAGTCAATAGCAGCAGACATTAAAGGGAATATTTCAGAACGTATGGTATAAATATATTCCAACTATAAAGAAACATTCTAAAGGGAGGGCTCACCATCCAAGGCCAACTAGAGAAGTTGGGAAAAACACCAAACTTGAGTAAAATGTGCAAAGACGAGTTGCAGCTCAGATGTTTGGTTAGAATGTAAAGAATGGGTAGAATCACTGAAAGGTTAATCTGGCCCAAAAAATAAAATGTGAGAAAACTAAAGGTACGGATATTAGACTTCAGTTATACAGGGCCTTGGTGAGACAATGTCTCAAATACAGAGAATATTATTAAAAACTGAAAGAACTGCGCATGTTGTAACTCTGGAACAAAAACAAAGTTGCTGGAAAAGCTCAGCAGGTCTG
>NC_063353.1:37849762-37897790 GCF_021869965.1 Rhincodon typus
ACCCTTCCTCAGTTCTGAGGAAGGGTCACCGGACCTGAAACGTTAACTCCGTTTTTGCCTTCACAGATGCTGCCAGACCTGCTGGGCTTTTCCAGCAACTTTGTTTTTGTTCCAGAGTATATTGTTTTCCTTGTTTAAGGAAGGATGCAAATGAGTTGGAGGCATTTCAGAGGAGGTTCACTAGATTGATATTTGGAATGAAAAGGGTTTTCTGATGAGGATTGATTGGACAGGCTGGACTTGTTTCCACTGGACTTTCAAAGAGAGGTGACTTGATTGAAGTGCATAAGGTCCTGGAAGGTTTTGACAAGGTGAATGTGGAGGATGTTTTGCCTTGTCGATGAGCCTGGAAATAGGACCACTGTTTAAAAATTAGGAGTCACCGTTTTAGGGCAGAGGAGAAATATTTCTGCAGATTGTGTAACTTTGGAATTCCACCTCAGGTGAAGGTGGGGGAATCCGTGAATATTTTTAAGACAGGTGGATGATTCTTGTTAGACTGAGGAATTAAAGGGTATTGGAGTAAATTAGAATGTGGCATTCAAAACCCAAAAAGATCAGCCATGACTTTATTGAATGGCAGAGCAAGCTGGAGAGGCCAAATGTTCTACTTCTGCTCCCATTATTTGTATCCTGGTACAAGAGGACCTGTGCACTAGCTCTTGTCTCCTGCTGTTTGGTCCATTTCCTAACCAGCCTCGAGTGATTTTATCAAATGCCTCCTGAATGTACATTTAAATAACCTCTGTAGACTTTCCCCATCCACAACTTCAGTCACGTCTTCAAAAGAAAATTCAATCATGCTCATCAGCCATGACATACTTGTTATAATTTCAGTCAGGCTTCATCTTTTCAATGTTTTCTGTCATTCTGTCCTAAATCCCTGATAAGAGACGTTAGGCGACCTGGCTCTAATTCCCTGGATTTCCCCCTCTCTTGCCTTTTTTAAATAGTAGAATGAAATGTGACTTTCTGATCCAAAGGAAAAGCTGCTGAATTTGAGTCTTTTGGAACATCACAGTTGGGGCATCTACAATATTGTCACCACTACCTTCCTTTAACATCTTGGAATAGAAGACATCTGTGTCTGAGGATTTGACACCTGTTAGTGCCATTACATTCTCCGTTATTACTTTGTTTGTTTTGAGTTCCGGTCCTGATTCATTATAATTTCCTCCGCATGTCTGCCATAATTACCCTTCCTCTTCTGTAAATATTGTGCAAAATAATTATTCAACATGTCAACTATTTTTTGTGGCACAGTGGTTCAGTGGTTAGCACTGCTGCCCCACAGTGCCAGGAACCTGGGTTTGATTCTGCCCTCAGGCGACTGTCTGCGTGATGTTTGCACATTCTCCCCATGTCTGCATGGTTTTCCTCTGGGTGCTCTAGTTTCCTCCAGCAGTCTAAAGATGTGTAGGTTAGGTGGATTGGCCATGCTAAGTTGCCTATAGTGTCCAGGGATGTGCAGGTTATATGGATTGGCTAAGGGAAATGCAGGGTTACAGGGATTGAGCAGGGAAGTGGGTCTAGGTGGGATGTTCTTTGGAGGGTTGACATGGTCCAGATAGGCTGAATGGCCCACTTCCATGCTGCAGGGATTCTGTGAATGTTCCTATTTTAATTTAGTGTCATAATTCAGTTTTCATTGGGCAAACACAACTTCTTACCACTTACTTCTCTCCTTTGAGTACAATTTTCTATGCTGATTTTGATGCCCCTTAAAGTGTTTTGTATTGCTCTAGTTTTGTGGTTCTTGGTAAAAGTTTTTGATGTTTTCTTTTGCATTTTCCACTAGAATCAGTTTTTGTAATTTGGAATTCTTTTACTTTCAATTGTATCTTGTCCTTTGTGTTTAGATTTCTATGCTTTTTTTTTAGTGCCCTTTGGCAAGCAGAGTATTTGCTTCTTAAGCATGTAAACAAGTTCTGAATCTTAATTTTTGGTTTTAAACACATCCCACCATTGGATAAATGTTTATGCTCTGTTAGACATTGAACTAAATCTGGCTCATTACTTTTTTCTACTAAGTTTCCATGGGATGAGAATATCATTGGCAAGGTTGATTTTTATTATTCATCCCCAATTGCCCTTGTATTGAATGGTTTGATAGGCTACTTCAGAGGGCAGCTCAATCAGCCATATTACTGTGGATCTGGAGTCACATGTAGGCCAGACTGGGTAAGGATGGCAGATTTTTTTCCCTAAAGGGCATTAAATGAACCAGAGGAGCTTTTTAAAACAATAACTAATATTGATAGTGATAAATAAACTGTGACTAGCTTTCTTTTCCAGATTTTATTTAATGAAGTTCTGAGGAAGGATCACCGCACCCGAAATGTTAACTCTGTTTTCTCCTTCACAGATGCTGCCAGACCTACTGAGCTTTTCCAGCAACTTTGTTTTTGTTCTTGATTTATAGCATCTGCAGTTCTTTTGGTTTTTATTTTGCTGAGAACATTAGGCTGGGTCTTTGGATTATTAGTCCACTGACTTTACTACTGTTCCGCCATCATCCCCTGTGTGACCTTTCCCTTGTTTAGGTTATAAAAGCTATCCTGCTCAGGTGTTCAGATACTCAACACTACATATCCAATTCTATTGCAGCAAATTAAATTCCCCTACTAAAGCTAAGCCTTTGCTTCATGTTTCTTTACGCTTTGCACTTGTGTTCTACTACAACACAATTGTTTCTATTGAATCTGTACACCATTACAGTCTTAAATCCCTTTCTGTTTATTTAATTCTACCCATTGCTTGCCTCTTTTTATCGCCAACTGTGACATTTTGTATAACTGGAATACCAGGTTTACTTGAGAAGGTATGGAGACCTTGACAGATACAAGAATAGGCAGGGAATAGAAGGACATGGACGATGTAGATGCAAAGGGTTTTAGATTAGAAAGGCATCATGTGCCAGCACAGGCTTGATGGGCTGAAAGGCCTTTTCTTGTGCTGTTCTATTCTTTGTTCTTTTTATTGTTTGTTTGGTAATTGAAGAAATGCAAATATCTTTGGATTCTGACAGTTGAGGCGATGAAATTTTTTGGGAGGCAATATGGGAGAAGGTTTGCTGCATCTTTTCACAGGAATGTCCAATTTGACACTCTGAGGATTAGGCGTGAGGGTGTTGTGGGTTGAGATTTGCTGCTTTCCCTTGGACAACTGTTATTGACCGCAAGATTCTTCCACCTCTAAACACAAAATGTAAACTTCACCATGCAATGGTATTTTTTAACTTGACTGCAACATTATTATGGTAGATCCTCATATGACCTCGTGCCCTGGGGATCCTCTAATGTCCCCCAGTGTTTGAGGAAGGAGTGTCCAGCTTATGAAACTGAATGCACAACGACATTACCCCTTTTAAAACACAATATTTCTTTATTAATCAACTTCAAAGTGTAGACTGTTGTAGAAATCTCTGCCAACAGACTAACTGCTGTTCCACATGCATGTTTTCAATTTTTTTTGTATTGAAGCTCTGGCTTCCGTCTGAATCTACAGTTCTGAGAATTAACTCTTTCTCTCCCAGTGAATGGATTTATTCCTTCCATCTCCCTTCACAGTAAGTTGGCAACATTGCCTCTTGCTCCAATCACCTCCATGTCCAAGGTAGTAGGCAATGCCATTGTTGGATAAATATTTATTCTTCTGAGATTTAAATGTTTGACTTCATCCCTTGACCCAACCTGAGGCAAATCTGACTTCCTGCTGCCTGAAATGATCAGTAGAGAATTTTGAATCTTAGGGAAGTATTTGAATCATTCCTAGTGTATCTTATGGTGCGTTATCAACACAGCCTCTGTTATTGTAGTTTTTGTCAAATTGAGTAATGAAGATTGTGTGAAATCACCCCTCATGTTAGGGAAGGAAATAGGCGAGAGTTTCTGAGAAACTGTCACATGATGGTTGGATCATTTTGCAGCATTCCAAAAGTTCGTGTTGGCTTGTTGAATGTGAGCAGGATCAGCTGGTGCTTTCTCTCCTTTGTTGCTGTTAGCTATCAGCTGTGGTTTTAGTGGGAAACATCTCTGAGTCAGAAGGTTCTGGGTTTGGGAGTCGCTCTCGTCACTCGAGCCCGTGATCCAGGCTGGTCCTCCTGAGCTGCACTCAGAAGTGCTCTCCTTTGGCTGAGACATCAATCTGGGATCTTGGCAGTCTTCCTGACATTTTTCCAATGTTTATAAACCAGCATCAATTCAAAGAAGCCCCACTGATCATGTGGTTGTTGTCTCATTACTGTCGCACTGTACAAATTTGTTGCGTTTTTTTTGAAAATGACCACGGTATCTATACTTCAAAAATACATCATTACTGAAAAGTAGAAACTGAAAGAAGTGCGGATGCTGTAAATCAGGAACAAAAACAAAGTTGCTGGAAAAGCTCAGCAGGTCTGGCAGCATCTGTGAAAGAAGAAACAGAGTTAACCCTTCCTCAGAACTGGATGTGAAACGTTAACTCTGTTCTTTCCTTCGCAAATGCTGCCAGACCTACTGAGCTTTTCTAGCAACTTTGTTTTTATTACTGAAAAGTACTTGGGGTACTTGCTGGAAATTCTGAAAAAATGCTAATGATGCATGTCTTTCAGGGGAATAATAGAAAAAGCAAGAAAAAGACAGTGAGTTTTCAAAATTTATATCTACTGTATCAAACGCGTTCATAATGTTAAAGATAGCTAGGTGGGTTAGCCACGATAAAAACCACATGAGGGTTCAGGGGTGGGTCTGGGTGGAATGCTATTTGGAGGGTTGGCCAACACTTGATGGGCCGAATGACCCTTTCTGCACTGTAGGGATTCTGTGACTCTAACTGTGTCAACCCTTGAGTCATTCTATTTTATAGAGAACAAATTCCATCCTAATAGTTCTTCCCTGATAGTTATGGGTTTTCTTTTTCCCAGTGCTTCCAATCATTTTGTAATAAGTTCTAAGTGTGGTCTAACCGAGGTTCGATACAGGATTAACGTGACTTCTCTATCTTTGTATTTCTGAACTTACAGGGCTCGGTGTGTGGTTTTTTTTATGGCCTTGTTGACCTTTGTTGCTCCCTTCAGTGATTTATATATCCGCTTTTCCTGATAAGATTCACCTCGGTTCTGATATCTTTCTTTGTAAAGGTAGCAGCTATTACAGGGGTTACATCCTTTGCTGATCACTGGGCTGCTTGTGTCTTCTTTTGATGGGTCATCTGTCGTTCCTCTTATGATATGTGCAGTTCTGTGGCGTGACTAAAATGAGAGGCCCCCCTCAGGATGAGCTGCAGCCCCCTAGCACTGAATGGAAGACTTTGTTGGAACACATGCCTTCAGTGAAGTAATTAAAAAATGTAACTGTAACAAAAAACTTTTTTGTCATCTCTTGAGCCGAGGCTTCCCAGAGGCCAAAATACTTTGTCAGTGATATCACAGTGGGAGAGGGTTTGGGGTTGGTTCAAAGATCAGGGGCATGATGTGGCACAAAGGTCGAGGGGCATTTTGGGACTGAGCAGCAAGATGACATCCAGGCTGTTGGCACGTGCAAAACCAAGGACAGCTGGTGGGGCCCACAGAGTGTTTAAGAGCATCAAATGCAGTTCAAGTGATCCATTGTGCAGTTAATTATCCATTACTTCAAGTGTTCGATCTCTCTCTTATTGGCCTCTTACCATTCCCAAGCCTGCCTCAAATCTTACTTAGAGTCATAGAGATATACAGCACGGAAACAGTCCCTTTGGCCCAACTCGTCCATGCCGACAGTCCCATTTGCCAGCATTTGGCCTGTACCCCTCTAAACCCTTCCTATTCATGTATCCATCCAGATGACTTTTAAATGTTGTAATTGTACCAGACTCCTCCATCTTCTGTGGTAGCTTCTTCCATACACGCATCACCCTCTGTGTGAAAACGTTGCCTCTTAGATCCCTTTCAAATGTTTCTCCTCTCACCTTAAAACTATGCCTTCTAGTTTTAGACTCCCCAATCCTTGGGAAAATACTGGCTATTTATCCTATCCATGCCCCTCATGATTTTATAAACCTCCATAATGTCATCTCCTGATGCTCCAGGGAAAATTGCCCTAGCCTTTTCAATTGCTCCCCAAAGCTCAAACTCTCCAACCCTGGCAACATCCTTGTAAATCTTTTCTGATCCCTTTCAAGTTTCACAATATCTTTCTATGGCAGGGAGACCAGAATTGAACACAGTATTCCAAAGGTGGCCTAACCAATGTCCTGTACAGCCATAACTTGACCTCCCAAATCCTATACTCAATGCACTGACCAATAAAGGCAAGCATACCAAATGCCTTCTTTACTACCCTGTCTGCCTGCGACTTCACTTTCAAGGAACTATGAACCAGCAACCCAAGGTCTCTTTGCTCAGTAACACTCCCCAGGACCTTACCATTGAGTGTATAAATCCTGCTTGTATTTCATGCAATGAGGCATAGGGTGTGTCAGATATCAAAACTCCCAAGTCTTTGTTCTCATGGAAACATTGACAACAGCTTGCTTCAGCTTCGAAATGTTCACGGATGTTCATTCAACTTTGTAGTCCGGTGACCCTTCCTCAGAAGGGTGACCCATCCTCAGTTCTGAGGAAGGGTCACCGAATCCGAAATGTTAACTCTGATTTTTTTCTTCGCAGATGCTGCCAGACCTGCTGAGCTTTTCCAGCAACTTCTGTTTTTGTTCCTGATGTACAGCATCCGTAGTTCTTCCATCCAACCCTGCACCCTGTTCCTGCTTTCTCCCATATCCTTTAGCCCTCTCCTTTTTGTTGTGCCATTTGTATTGACGGGATGAATCAAAGAGGGTCAGAGTTGGAGGGGAGAGGGGTTTGGTGTGGAGGCAGACCATTCTTTTTCATGCTGAAACATTTGTGTTTTCCTTTGAACTATGAAGTCTGCAGGAGACTTTGGGTAAGACTTTGGGACATCTCCAGGAAATTGAAAGATCTCACCCCTCTCCCTTGTTCTTGTGCTGCTGATTCATGCAGGGTCATGCTACCATAGCCACAGAGTCACTCCACTCACTAGCCGTTGTCTCCAAATCTCACCACCTCCCGCCATGTAAATAAAAACACATTCCCACTTGGCTGATTCAGGGTAGGCTTCACATGGGGCAAATCTGAAATGGGATGAGCAATGGTTCACCCAAAGTTTCAAGTGTCTGCGGAGAAAATGGGCAGAATGTGATGGCTCCTGTGGCAGATCAGCTTTTGCCATTTGTGTACCGTGATCATTTGAGCGATGAAAATAGCACCAAAGCAGGAAAGGAGCACTGTAGCAGAAAGTTAGCAACAAACTAAAGGTTTGGGTGGGGGAAGAAGCTGGGGATGGTGAGGAGGGGCTTACTTGGCATGGGGTCAGTATTTCAGAATGTTCCAGACATTTTAAAATGGCAGGTTTAATAGAGCTCCGTCTGGTTAGGTGTGAGTTCAATCTCTGAAGTACTTTGTGTGGATGATGATGTGGAATTTTTGGCAGAATGAACCTAATGGGAATAAATTAATATGGGGAATAAAGAAACATCTTGCAATACTCCAGGTCAGAAGACCATCCCCTACACTCCCAATCTGTGGAACAAAAATCGTAAACCAGCATGTAGTCCGACATATTTCTTTCCAATGATCAAGTCAGGAAGCTGATTCATTGCTCCCAACTTAGCTTCTTTTGTAATCTTAGCCTGGGACTGAAATGAATGCCTGAGTGCCTGAGGACACATTAATGAAATTTCATGTTGGCTTGTCTCACATAGAAGGGGTCATAGAGCAACAACTATTAAGAAAGGCTGCAGGTAGCAGTTGTGTGGCAAGGGAAAACACTTTACAATGGTACAGTGAAACTCAACAAGTCAACGCTTCATCCAGCGAGGTATTCTAGAAATAGATTGGCAGCTAAATAGCTACTTAATGTCAACTGTGGCCAGTGCACTTCCATTAATCAATGATTTTTTTTTTTGGTGTGACATCCCAAAATTAGTACGTTTGTTCTCATTAGTACACTGTAGTCAATTGTTTGGCATAGGAAGACTCTGGTATGGTCACATGATGGCTTCGTATGTCTTTAATACTGACGAAGGAATAGAAGCCATTGATGTGGAGGTGCCGGGGTAGGACTGAGGTGGACAAAGTCAGAAGTCACACGACACCAGGTCACACTCCAATAGGTTTATTCGAAATCACAAGCTTTCAGAGCAGGTGACCTGACGAAGGGGCTATGCTCCGAAAGCTTATGATTTCAAATAAACCTGTTGGAGTATAACCTGGTGTCGTGTTACTTCTGGCTTTGAAAGAATAGAAGGGGTTTGTTTGTTCGGCTTATTGAATCTGAGCTGGATTTGCCAAGAAGAATTCAAACAGTCTCATTCTGCTACAGTCTCTCTCTCTCCATTGCTTCTTTCCCTCAAGCGCTCATTGAAATCATTGAGTTGGAAATGTCCCCTCCCTGGAAGTGATGAGAAGGGATAACAACTGAGTGAGGTGGCCCCGGGTTGTGGGGGGAGAACGGGTGTTGGTGGTGGAGAGAGAGAGATAGCAACAGAACAAGAGAGGGAGAGATAGCCACAATCTATTTCCCCTAATTTTCTCCGTCTCCCTATCCCCACCAAACACCACTGCCACCTCACCAGTTAAGTTCTGGGTAAGGAAGTCCTTGGCCGACCACCTTAATCCATCACCAGTTAAGATTCTTAAAGGCAACTAATGGCCACTTAAGGGTCCTAACTCATCAACTCCCCATCTACCTCAGAGGGGAGGAAAGGTGGTTCATTTCACAAGCTGCCTGCTGGATTAAGGGAGACCCCCAACTTTCTGGGAGCAATTGTCAACATGGATGATGGGCAGGAGTTGGCACCTCAAAGATTGCCCGCCTTTGCTTCTGATTTCCCTGTATTCCAATTCTCCCTCACAGGGTGATAACAAAATACTTACCTTTTCATTGCAGCATCCCCTGAGCAGTCAGCCTCAACTGATGGCCCTTGGACCCCAGGAGCTGCTGACCTTTGAATGGGCAGCATCTTCTGGCAATCTGCCACAGCAATATCAAGACTTGTGATAGGTTGAGAAACTCACCTAGGCAACTTGCCTGTCAACTCCTAATGAGTTGATTAACGTGCGTGGCCGTGTTAGTCACCACCTAAGATGCTGGCTAGTGGCAAAAAAGGGAAAATTATGTCTAAGTTGTTTCTCTTGTGTACTTGTGAGAAAAACTTGTGAAACACTGACCTTTCCTTCCCTGAGCATAACTAGTCAGACTTGTCTGCAGAGGGACTAGCTGGCTTAAAGTGGTGCTTAAAGTGCTATTCTACTCTGTGCAGTCCTTACGAATGCAAGTCGGACTTTAATTGTTTTTAAGATTTATTGTGTTTTACTAACCTGCCCTCATTGAATTACACTGGCTCCTGGTCCAGCAATGGCTCAACTTTTCAAACTTCTTGAACTTACCTTCAAATCTTTCAAGGCCCTTACGCATTCTTTTCTCCCTCTTTCTCTCTCTCTGTTTCTGTCAATCTGTGACTTTCTGTCTCTCCCCGTGTGTGTGTGTGTGTGTGTGTGTGAGAGTGAGCGTGTGTATGTGTGTGTGTGTGTCTCATAAGACACTTTTAAACCTATCTCTGACCAAGCTTTGTCACTTACCGTCTTACGACTTGGTGTTAAATTTTATGTGATCTACTCTGTAGTCCTGTGGAATATTTAAATTTTTAACACACACTATGTGCAAATGCAGGTGGTTGCTTTTGGGACACCTCTGAGCTGGCTTGAGATCAGACTGTGGCGCTTGGGAGAAAGAAAAGCCTTTTCATCTTGTGATTCTAAGAGGAGTATTGTTTACCCCTAAGGCTCGCTAGTCCCCATGTGACACAATTTCGCTAAGTTAAATCCAAATAAATGGGCAACCCTTTTGCAGACTGACTTTGACACTGCATTCAGAAGCTTGGATAAGTGTTTATTTTTTTCAAAAATCGACTACTTTTGCAGCATTTATATTGTATGTCAAGTGTTCAGTAACTACTGGCAGATTGGGAGAACCGTGACAGAAGACAGTTGAATAAAATTGAAGAAAACAAGAAATGGCAATGATGTGAGCATTTTAAAAGACTGCAGCTTGTTAGATGGAGAGAGTGACTGACAGAGGAAAGGAGTTGCATTGTGATGAGTTCTATGAAGTTGCCTAGCATTCCCAATTCCATCCCTGCATGACTGAAACCCTCCCCTCCACCTTTTGTCATTCAATCTTGACCATTCCAACACACATGTAGTCAGCCTCTCAACATACACGTTTATATAAGCAGGAGTTATCCAAAATTTTGCTCTTATTATCTCAAGGATTCACCCATCACCCTCTGTGCTCACTGATCTGCGAAGTCTTCTGCTTCACTTCACCCAACATTTCTTAAAAACAAATCCCACTTTCAGATTTGCTGGCATTTTATAATCCATGGGGAACTTAGAATTTCTTGAGGAGAGCTCTAAATTTATTTTGCTGCTTCTTCTCAAAACTCTTGGTGTTGTCGGTTTGGGAGAAGGTCACCATTTTGCTGAGGGACAGTTTTTCTCTCAGTAGTTGGATTTATCTCAGCTCTCTGGGCAGCTGGCATTGTCCAGAGGCTGCTGCACTCATCTTGTGGCTGTATGTTTGGCATATTCTTCCCTGGTGTAATTAAAAATTAGTCACAGGCTATACTTGATTGGGGCTTATTGAATGCTGGAACTGATGCTCTCGACTTGTTTGGAATAGGAGCTGTGCTGACACTTGGGAATGAATCGTTAGACCCAAGACTAGTGTATTTTACTGGTGTAAGATCAACCTAAATATTAAACTGGCTGCTGTCACAATAGGCACAGATCATTATCTGCCTCTGAATTGCATTGAGATTACACAGCTGACACTCCAGCCTAACGTGCAGGCAAGAAACTTTTGGGATCCAGTGTAACGCTGAATTTCTGCCCCTCTGCTGACCTCGAATATTACACTCTACTTGAGGGATAACAAAAGCAATGGGATGTATAAACTGTATTTCCCAGTTGCATCAGTGTCCTGTGGCAGGTTAACTTGAACACAACCCTCTTGGATCTAATTGTGTAACCAACAGAAGTTGCTTGAGGTCTCCAAATGTGGAGGCTGGAATTAAAACCCAGCAGTGAACTCAGTGACTTCATTTTCCTAGAACAGGAATTCCTGGGGTGTTCTGAAAAGATTTGCCAGGATATGGCCGAGAATGGAGGGCTTGAATTATAAGAAGAGGCTGGATAGGCTGGGACTTTTTTCACTGGAGTGTAGGAGGTTGAGGGGTGACCTTATAGAAATTTATAAAATCATGAGTGGTTTAGGTAAAATGAATAGCAGGTGTCTTTTCTTGAGGATGGGGGATTTCAAGGCTGGGGCCATGTTTTTAAGGTGTGATCAGTTGTAATCTTTAGTGGAGGAGCAGGCTTAATGGGACATATGGTCTACTCCTTTTCCTAGTTTAGTATCAGTGAATACTTGGAGAGACGTACATAGATTGTAGGAGAACTGTAGTCAGTGGTAGACTCCCTGTTCTTTTATGTTCAAGCTGTAAATGATTTCAAAGGCCACTGAAATAACTCCACAAAGGCTCGTATCTCGTCACCAAGTCACCCTTTATTTATATGTGGAGAGTCCTTGACACTGATCCAACTCCCTCAGAGCCAGCTTTCAGAGTGAACAGAAACTTTCAACAATGATCCAGCTTTCCCAGAGCCAGCTCTCAGAATGACAGGATGTTTGACACTCTTGTTTATATCTACCGGCCAGGGCTCCCTCATTAACTGCCCCAATCAGGGAACTTGAATTCTATGAAGTCCACCTGGCTGACCTTGTTACGATCACTACAGTCACACTTGAGAGTTAAACTTATGTTAAGGAATTTGACTATAGCAGAGAGAGGACGTGTGCTACTACCTTGGCGAACTCTTTTGCATGAGCCTTTTGAAGTTGCCTTTTGCTCTGGTTGTGTCAGCATCAGAGGCTAACATCTGCATTCCACCAACATTAATATGGTCTACGCTGGCTAAACCAACATGGGGTGGCATGGTGGCTTAGTGGTTAGCACTGCTGCCTCACAGCGCCAGGGATCCGGGTTCAATTCCAGTCTCGGGAAACTGTCTGTGTGGAGTTTGCACATTCTCCCCATGTCTGCATGGGTTTCCTCCAGGTGCTCCGGTTTCCTGCCACAGTCCAAAGATGTGCAGGGTAGGTGGATTGGTTATGCTAAATTGCCCATAGTGCCCAGGGATGTTTAGATTAGGTGGGTTAGACAAGGGAAATGCAGGGGTAGGGGAATGGGTCTGGGTGGGATGCTTTTCGGAGGGGCGGTGTGGACTTGTTGGGCCACATGGCCTGTTTCCACATTGTAGAGATTCTATGACTCACCAAGGTGGCTGTCTGGCTAATGATAATCTCATGGAAAAAAATCTAAAGGTGGGTCTTGAAAGTTTGAAATGATGGGGCTGTGACTGTTTCCTTTGACAACTCGTTCCAATGTGAAAGTGTCCTATGGAAGAAAGATTGGAGAGAAACTGTGCTGAAAATAATTTATTCTTTAACTTTATAGTTTGTATATGGCTACCTCTTGTTTTGTCATTGCCAGAGGGCATGGATGCTTGTTTCTAGTGAATTTCCACTGGTCCATTCCATATTTTTCTCCCCATTTTGCTGTAAATCTTTAGAATCAAACATCATTGTCCTATGGGGACACTTGGAAGTGAGGATGTCCTGTCGTCTTTGTATGAAATTAAACCTCCTGCTCTGCTGGTGCTGGATGATCCCAACCTTGAAGGGAGTTCAAGGATGACTCTACGACTAAACAGGTTTATGAAGACAGTGACATTTTCAGGAAGTGCTTTGTGTGAGACTGTCACCTGTGATTTTTGGTGGATAGTAAAGCACAGGATGTACACCTGCAGTTTGAGGTTCTTTCAGAAAGCATTGATTCCCTCTGGGAGAATGGGTTGTGAGGTTGTTCCTTCTCATTTTTTTTTTAACTCAGTCTATCTGTAGCACACTTTCCTTCAACCCGTTGTTAGTGGATGTTCATTCAGCTGCCCTGACATTCCTTCCCTGACCTGTGTCTCTCCAATTCCCACTGACTAAGCTTTCGATCAGTTCCTCCACCCTGCAATGATTCAGTGTGACTCTTGCGTCAAAACATTACCAGATGTCATCTGCCTGTGAAGTAACTTGGAAAGTCTTGCTATCTTTGTAAAAATATTATATAAATACAAGTTGTTGATGTTAAATTGGTGATTAGAGATACTGCTGTGACCCTGCTGGGAACAGTGCATTGGAAATTAAGCCCACTATTTTGAATACTTACAAATATGAAATCTAACCAATTTTACCTCTGCAATGATTAATGACTGTGACGACTGTCTGAAATAGAGACAGGTTTCATCAATGAACAAGAAAATCAAAACCTTAGTAATTGTAAAACCTATCCCCTAACCTGTGGCATAAACAGATAATTGATCACTTATATGCAAACTCAAATTATGCCACCTTTTTTATAATCCAAAAACACACATTCATTGGCACACAGAATGGACAGGACAGATGAGACACAGTTTCTTGGCAATGTTTTGGTTGGAAATATGATCAACCAGGTACACAATCTGTGCAACAAGTGTCCATGTCAAAAGAGGGAATGAGGTGACTTTCTCACTGTTCTTGTTTTTGGTGATGGTATTAGTTTGTTGACTATGGTGATCTTTGATTTTGTTTTTTAAGAGGCTGGTCAGTTGGACCCAAGTCTTGTCTTGAGTTAAAACTTTTCTTTCTTTTGTAGACTCTTTTCAGTTGTATATATTTTGTATTCCAAGAGAGAGAGTGATCTCATTCATTTGAAGATCTTTGGAGGTCTCAATACAACTGCTCTCTCCCTTATCACTTCTGTGCCAACTGCCACTTAAAACCAATCTTAAAAGCTATTGCTGGGCAATTAATTTTCAACCCAAAGAATCCTGTGCCAACTTATCTCCCAAAAGTATCAAATCTAGCTTCTGGGGAAAAAATACACACTCGTGTCTAACTAACATGTGACCACACTGTTCACCTTTGCTTCAAGCTATTCAGAACAAAAATTGGTTCATTCTCAGCAACAAAGCAGTTCAAACTTCTATTTTCCAGCTTTTTAAAATAAAATCTTTGTAATCCTTGCAATGTAGAAGACTAATTTGTACTTGTACATCTGTGTTCCGCTTGACTGAGCAACCAACTGTTCTCTTAAATCCTCTCAGAGCCAATATTAGAGTTTCCTTTTCAGGGAGTCATTGCTGGACCAATTATTAGTCTTGAATCTAAGACTAATAGATTTTTTGTTAACAAAAAGGGATGAAAAAGAAAGAGTGAATATAGCAATACAGTGGCAACAAGAGTGGGTCAGAGGCTAAGAATCATGCAACAAGTATTTTACCTCACGATTCCCCAAAGCCTGTTCACCATCTACAAGGCAAAGTTAGGAGTACGATGGAATACTCCCCATTTCCCTGGATGGATGCAGTTCCAACAACACTCAAGAAGCTTGACACCATCCAAGGCAAAGCAACCCGCTTGATTGGCACCATATCCACAAACATCCACTCCCTCCACCACTGATGATTGGTCGCAGCAGTGTGTATCATTGGCAATAGCCGTGCAGAACTTCACCAAACATCCTGAGACAGCACTTCTAAACCAATGACCATAATAACCCAAAAGGAGAAGGACAGCAGATATGTGGAAAGATCAGCTCTAAGTTCCCTTCCAAGCCACATACCATCCTGACTTGAAAATATATCACCGAACCTTCACTGTTGCTGGGTCAAAATCCTGGAACTCCCCCTCTAAGGGCATTGTGGTTTTACCTACAGCACATGGACTGTAGTGGTGCAAGAAGGCAACACACCACCACTTTCTTGGGCAACTAGGGATGGCCAGCCAGTGATGCCCACATCCCAAGACTGAATAATAAAGTATTGTGTTTAAGATGAGCTCTGGTCTCTTTAAATGATAGAGCAGGTTCTAGGAGCTAAACGGTCTCTACTAGTTCAAATGTTTCCTGTCTATTCTCTTACATTGCATTGAAACTAACGAAACATAAGAGAATAGACAGGAAACATTTGAACTAGTAGAAACCATTTAGCTCCTACAACCTGCTCTATCATTTAAAGAGACCAGGGGTCATCTTAAACTATCTGATACCTTCTTAAAAGGATAAGGATGTTACTTTAGGTTCTACAGTGAGAGGCCAATTTACTGAGTGACTCTAATTGGCAACCATACCCTGCGTTGCTCCACTCCACCTGCCCCATACCAAACTATATGGCATACATCACTACATCTCAAGCCTAAAACACCAAACCAGCTATTTAATACCAAAACCAAGCAGCTTTTAAGGAAAATTTGAGCAGCCCTGCTCTGTTTTTATTGACTTTAAGAATCAACGCACTAGGGTTGAGATGATAGAACGTAAATTAAATCTTGCGGCTTGCTATTGAATTTCAGTCTAGACGAGCGCTACTGCACATCTGTGTGAGCCCGAACAGTAATGGCTAAACAGAATGAGGTAATAAAAGATCATAACGTCTGAATTTTAACCTTGTGCCCTCGATGTATCTAAAATGATCTGTTCAGTATAAAGCGAAGACAGTTTTCAGCTGAATTCTCCCTTTGTTTTTTGCGTACTGTGCTCTGATGCCTATTGATGTGATGTGTTTGTTGACTTTTTTTATTTTTTACATTTATGTGCAAGTGCCATAGTTTCAGTTTCCCCCCCACAAGCAGAAATATTTCCTCTACATCCAGCCTAAGCCCTCAACTCTTTACATGCAAAAATATTATCTGCTTTTCCTGTGTGTATTATACATAATATATTCCACACTGGCTTATTCATTACATTCTCTGAACCATGCAGAGAATTCTGTAACAGACAGTTTTTATTTAATGCTATGCAGAAGGAACAGATTTGAAAGAAGTGAGCATTACGGTCGATCCTGATTTGCAGTGAGAAGTAGCTGGGGTGTAGGGCAGCACTGATTTGTAGCGAGGCACATGACATTTTAAGAAATTGTGGCTCAGTGATTGGAGAATGTTTCAAGACTGGAGATGGTAGCAATACTAAAGGGACAGTGTCCTTTTGCCCTGTGCGTTGATAACAGATGCCTGTAATAGCCACCTCCAGAACATGCAAAGTTGACCAACTGGGGGATGTTGGTGCTGCATCATGTGTTGAGCACAGTTAATATTCTGCATTATGTTACTTGCCTTTTCTTCCCCTCCTTCCCTTCCCTTCCCTTCCCTTTTGTTTTCTCCCTAAACACAGGTGACAGAGACTGATATTGACAAGTTATATTTCATAGAATCATAGAATCCCCACAGTGTGGAAGCCGGCTGAACAGCCCATCGAGTCCACACAGATCCTCTGAAGAGACACCCTCTACCCTATCCCTGTAACCCTACATTCCCCATCGCTCATCCACCTAACCTGCACATCTTTGGACTGTGGGAGGAAACCGGAGCATGTGAAGGCAACCCACACAGTCACAGGGAGAACTTGCAAACTCCACATAGATGGTCACCTGAGGGTAGAATCGAACCCAGGTCCCTGGCCCTGCGAGGCAGTATTGCTAACCACTGAGCTGCCATATCGGCCCCCTACGTTTAAACGTGTCATGATGATCCCACCATTTCAAACTCTCCAAAATTGCTGCTTGGTTTTACAAAAATAAAATTGCTCCTTGATTTGATGTGCCTGCTGCAGTGATTATAATGAGGGCAGCCAGCTGTACCTCATGGAATGAGTTACCTGATTGGGGCCGTTAATCTGGCTCAATCAGGGACCCCTGGCTGACATAAAAAGTTGTGTGTCAGGGATACTGACACTGTGGTGCCTGACTCTGTATGAGGCAGTACTGTAGTCAAGGACTATTCATGTGTAAATAAAGAGTGACTTGGTGATAGGATACTGGCCGCTGTAAAGTTATTTCACCTGCCATGTTTCTCATGGGTGTATTAGGAGTGAGGATGCAACGCAGAAGCTGGGAAAGTATAGGCAGATGATTTTGAGTTTGTGGGCTGTTGCTCTGACAGATGGACAAGTAGGATGGTGGTGCCTTCATTTTGTTGCTGTGGCATTTCAGGTTGGGTTTACTGTGAGGTTGTTGGCCCTACAAAATTGCCCTCAAATCTCCAGGAATTGATAGACCGTTGCTGCAAACAATCCAGCAGTGAGGTCACTCCCCTTTTACAAATGTTAGCAATATTATTCTGTGATAATTTGAAGTGGACACTCATCAACCCTTTACACTCACTCTGTCCTGGCTTCCCCCTCTGAGCATCTACATTATTTCACTTGATTCCAAGCTGAGTATTATGTTCAAACATGGCTCAATCGCTGCAGATCTCCATCATTATCAAACTCTTTAAAGTGGTGGACCACTCCTTTATCCGAAGTTTTGTGGTTGAGGAGTACATGAAGAGAAAGGTCAAAAATTGTACTGTGGGATAGCATTCTGTCTGGCGAAGTGTAGGAATTGCAGAAGAGATGAATCAAAAAGTCAGCTTGTTGATAACACTGGCTAGTAAAGGCCATGCTTAATGCACAATCTGTGAGTCCCTGAGGAAATATTGGTTGCCTTTCTCTTTGAACCTTTGCAGTCTACTGCTGCTGGTGCTCTGACAGTTGAGAGGGCAAGACAGTTTGATCTACTCCTTATGGTTCTCAAAGATAGAATAGTCATTTGGTTCTGACAGATACAGTAACCATGGTGAACGCATCAGGACTTTGGGACAGTAGGAATGTTTAGAAAAGATTCAAAACCAGAAGCAGAATAACTGCTTAAAAAAATTCAGTAAATCCATTTAAGATATTTATTTCAGATTCTTGAATATGTAGCTCCAAATGAGTATTTTGGTAATTGGTGATTGTTTAGATTCTGAAGTTAACTTTCTTTTTGTCAGCTGCCGTGGGGGGAGTCGTTGCTCTCTGACTTCCTGGAATCTTCTACGTCAAACTGTTGAAATCCTGGTTTACATATCCTCGAAACTGCAGATTAGTGACATGTGAAAGCTCATTTGTCTTGCATTACCAAGTCCTAAATCTTTTCTCCTCAAACCTACCACTTTTACCAAGCCATTGGTTACCTGTCCTAATATCTCCTTGCACATTGTCAGATTTCACTCCTGTTAAGCACGTTAGGACATATTGCTACATTTAAAAATGATGTCCTAATGCTCGTTGTTTGAATAGGGACCCTAAGGTTTGAGGTTGTAACTTTGGTAGAAAAGTCCTTCATCCGATTAATTTGATCATCTGTTGGTGATAAGAACTTGCTAATTCTACAAGCCACTCTCAATCACTTTGAAGTAGGATCATTGAGTGTCTGAGTGCTGCTCTGGGATAGTTCCCTGACTTTCTATTGGAGACTTTGTTGTATAATTCACCTGGAATGATTACTTTCCTTTGTGGATAAGGTCGGATGTGAAATTTATTTGCACTGACAGCCAAGGAGATATGGCTGCATAACTCAGCAACAATTGGCTTTAAATTGTTTTCAGTCCAAGAATGAGGGTTGTTGTTGTATGAACCATGTTTCTGTGGGTCTGTTGTGATCTTGCTAAACCAATATAGGATTTAAGCACAATGCTGGAGTAGTGCAGAGATGCCTTTTATCCTGCACTTACTAGAATTCTTGTTGGTGTTTGTTTGCTTGTTTGGGTTTCATTCTTCCATAATCCCCCAACACCCCCAGTTAGTTGACGATCTAGACCAACACCTTGTCACTTTAACCCCCTGCTTTCTATTCTTCAGTTTCCTGCAATGTGTGTGCTGGCCAAGGAAGCAGCCCCAAGATGTGCACACCTCAGTAACTCAGCATTAATTGGGAGATTCACCTCCAGAACACATTCTTCTGGGAATAATAACTCCAACTTTGCTCTCAAAGTCCTTTCCCCGATTTGTCATTGACCCTATTTCTTCCTCTTTGTGGTCAGTTACCTCTTCTTGGGTAAATCAGGCAATGAATTTCAGTCAACTGCTCCACAGCATGCGACACAACACACAATTTCTTATTAATAACCTGTTTGGTGCTTCCACTTTGGAAGGTGAGAGGTCAGTTCTCTCATACACAACCATGGAAACTCTGCTTAATATCTCTCCTCCCCTGTAAGATGCCGGCTCTGTTCAGAGTAGGATAATTCCCAACCCTTGATCAGCTAATGGATCATAGACTGAGTATCAGGTGTAGCCGCATTCATGGTTAGTACCAAAGTCTACACCACATCAGATTGACCACTCACCCTCTGGGCCATCACTGGGAAGTTTTAAACCATGACCTTTTCACCTTACCTCCAGCCTCTTCCATTACTACCAGAGACTTAAGGTATCCAAATTTAGCCTAAGCACATTAAAGAAATAAATCCGTTTGGTCTTTTGCCTAAACCTATTAAATGAGACAAAGATTAGTTGTTCTAACAGTTGTCACTGCTCCTTGCACATGTTAGAAGCCATAGCTATCCACAAATTAAGCTGTTTGAGTTCCAGTGAAAATGTTATTACGGAGAAAGTATCAGCCAACTGATGGGAGGGAATTTAATTAAAGAACGTTAGAGGAATTTACCCGAGATGCACTTAGGGAGGCTGAAATGTTTGAACAGACTACAGAGTAAAATCAATTTGTCACAGTGTTGTGATTTTATCGATGGTTAGTTTCTCCTCCTTTCCCCAAGAGGATTGGGAATGGTGCAAGTGTTTCTTTTAAATAAGTTATTAGAAATTAGGGATTGAAACCAAAGCTGTTCACATGACTGATGTACCTGGGTTTTGAATCCAATATTCAATGCCCTGATCCATCCCCAGTGATGTTACAAGATCACTTGCACTTGTTCTGTACCAGTTGGAATGATCTTTTGACACTGCACAGAAAGAGAAATAACTACCTATGTGAGCAATTTAAAATGGTTAGATGTCCTATGTTCTGTTCATCCTCCATGTTACTTTGTAGCCTTTTGTCTCCTTGATCTTTTCTCCCACAGCATCTTGATTTTGTAGATGACTTCAGCTCCCATTATTTCAGTTCCCTCCCTTTTCTACTGCATCCAGGTTTTTCAACTTTTTTTTTGTCATCTATCCACTACATCATCACTTATCTCCATAACTTCTTCTCCAATCTCAGTGGTGCACTGCATTCTTGGCCTCTAGCCTTTTTCTCCTTGATTTCCCTATAGTTTATTCAATAAACTTGCTCTGTATTGCAGCTGTGAACCATACAGACTGAGAACATTCCTAGGCTAGGCTTTGAGTGTAGTTAACTAATCTGTACAAGTAGTCAAGGGAAAAGGGGTCGAATTAGAGCCGGGGAGAAATAGAAATGGACTAATGATCCACTTGGTGGTTGAGATAAGAGAAATTGAAATTTAACAGGGAGTCATACTAGGGAACCAAAGACACGGCAGACCAATTAACTACATACTTTGGTTCTGCATTCACAAAGGAGCATGCAAATAACATCCCAAAATGTTCAGGAACACGGGATCTAGTGAGAGGGAGGCACTGAAGGAAATCCGTATTAGTGGGGAATTCCCAGATCAATCCCCAGAGCCCAGTAATCACATTCCAGAGTCCTTACCAAAGTGGCCCGAGAAATATTATTATACAATGGTGGTCACTTTTCAAGATTCTATTGACTCTGGACCAGGTCCTACGGATTGGAGAGTAGTTAATGTAATCCCACCATTTTAAAAAAGATGGAAGGGAGCAAACAGAATTATAGACTGGTCAGTCTGACATCAGTAGTGGGGAAAATGTAGAGTCCATTCCAAGAAATGTGATAGCTGTGCTGTTGTAAAACAGTGATGGGATCAGACTGAGTCAGCATGAATTTACAAAAGGGAAA
Source organism: Rhincodon typus (assembly GCF_021869965.1). Lineage (NCBI taxonomy): Eukaryota > Metazoa > Chordata > Chondrichthyes > Orectolobiformes > Rhincodontidae > Rhincodon > Rhincodon typus. The sequence goes on from NC_063353.1 coordinate 37,870,632, forward strand.
TCTTCTGAACAAATCTGCTAGAATTTTCCAAGGATGCAAGTATTAGAGTTGGTAAGGGGGAATCCAGTGGATACGGTTTACTTGATTTGTCCTGTCAGAAAGCTGTCTTAAGGTCCCACATAAGAGATTAGTATGTAAATTTAAAGTATATGGGATTGGGGGTAGTGTTTTGACATGGGCAGAGAACTGTTAGCAGACAGGAAACAGTTGGATCTTTTTTCCAAGTGGTGGCCAGTGGCTAGGGGGGTACAGTAAGTATCTGTGCTTGGACCCTGGCTATTCGCAATATATATTAATGACTTAAATGAGGGAACTAAATCAGATTTGCAGATGCTACAAAGTGTGGGAGGGTGAGCTGTGGGGAGGATGCGGAAATGCTTTTCAGTGTGATTTGGACCGGTTGAGTGGGTGGGCAGGCATGGCAGATGAAGTATAATGTGGATAAATGTGAGGTTATCCATTTTGGCAGGAAGAAACAGGAAGGCAGGTTATTATCTGAATGCCAGTAGATTGGGAAAGAGGGATGTTCAACAAGACCTGGGTGCCCTTGTACGTCTGTCACTGAATGTAAGTGTGCAAGTGCAGTAAATGTTATGTTGGTCTTCACTGTGAGAGGATTTGATTACAGGAGCAGGGATGTCTTGCTGTAATTGTATAGAGTCTTAGTGAAGTTTATGCAGTTTTTGTCTCCTTATCTGAGGATGGATGTTCTTGCTGTGAAGGGAATGTAATGAAGGTTTACCAAACTGATTGATTGATTGATTGATTCTTGGGCAGGCAGGACTGATGTATGAAGAGAGACTGTATTGGTTGGGACAATATTCACCAGAGTTTTGAAGAATGTTGGGGAATCTCATAGAAACCAACAAAATTCTAAATGCAGTAAGGATGTCTTCAATGATTGGGAGTAGGGGGGAAACCGAAGTCACCGTTTAAAGTTATGGTAGGCCATTTAGGACTGAGATGAGGAGAAATTTCTTCACCCAGAGAGTGGTGAGCCTGTTGAATTCTCTGCCATAGTAAACAGTTGAGGGTAGAACATTGAATGTTTTCAAGAAGATGTTAGATATAGTTCTTAGGGCTAAAGAGAACAAAGGGTATGGGGAGAATGTGGGAACAAGGTACTGACCTGGATGGTCAGCAATGGTCAAATTGAATGATGGAGCGTGTTCAAATAGCTGAACGGCCTACTCCTGCTCCTATCCTCTATGTTTCCATACCTATGAAATTTCTCCCCGTTTTGGTGGGTGGAGAAATAGAAAGTGAGATAGAAATTCCTACCCGGAGCTAGAATGGCAGTGAAATTCTTGCGTGGGTCCCAAGTGAGGATTGTGATTATCAGCCCAAGGTAGTTTGTTTGCATTATCTCCAAAGTCTTGAAAAACACTGTTTATGCAATGATGTAAGAACTACAATGTTAGTTTGGTCTGGACAGACTACACTTTAGATGTTATGTCCAACTCCACCATTCCACTTTGATAAGTGGTAAAGAGGAACACCAATGATCCTGAGTTTGAAGCAATTTTTAAAAATGTGCTAAGTGGCATGAACGAGATAAAGCCAGGGAATATCAAGTTGAAAAAGCAAAAGAGTAATATAGAATGAATTTTGACAGAATTTCATTAACTCTGAGTGATAAACAATTGGAGTAATCTATCACCCAGGATAATAATATTTCAAATGTAGCTAGAGGATATAATTGCGCAGGTATAATAGCACTCCAATGAGCTTCCTTAGTCAAATGGTCATTACTCACCTTCCATTTTACTCATGTAGATGCAAACATCATTGAATTACTGATTTACAGCTGGCATTAAAAAAACAATTTTCATATCCTTTCTACTTCTTGATCATTTCTTTTTATAATGCTTGAACAGAGTCCACAACTGCTCTTCTCGGGAATGATCTGTTTGATAAATTAAGAACTTTGACTTTTCAATGATCAATTTGAATGTAATATCCGAAGCTCTTTAATGCCATCAGTTTCACATAAGAGACCACATTGAAACCACACAATATTGCGTAGCCTTGGGAATTGTGCTCAACATAATAAGTTCATCATGAGATGCAAAGGACATTACATCTGATGATCACAATACCCTGAAGGAAATGCTTCTCCAGTGAATTTTCCTATGAACCATCTCCTATCTTTAGTGTGGAGCCCTAATATCTCTGTTCTTATCACTCTTGATTACTCTTGTCACTCTCCGAACTTGTTCAAACTTTGGAGTGGCATGGTGACCAATAATTGGACACTGTATCCAAAGTATGATCAGTTCACCCATGTCTTATAAAAGCAAAATGCTGCAGATTCAGAAAATCTGAAACAAAAGCAGAAATTGCTGGAAAAGCTCAGCAGGTCTGGCAGCATCCGTGGAGAGAGAAATACAGTAAATGTTTTGAGTTTGATATAACTCTTCTTTGGAACTTGTTTCCTGGCTGCTATAGCATTGCATGAATGCAGGAGAATGCTTTTCAAAACCTTTTTGCTGGGACGACATTGCTTCTTTAAGATCACTAGAAAATTGGTAAATATGTAAATAGGAGCCTTTTTGTTTTGGGACCATCAACTTGGTCACATGTGCAACCACATGTGATGATACCACACAATAACTGGGAGCCTTGGGAGTTGTGATGAACACAAGCTAACTATGCAATGTCAAACATGTTCTATCTGATGACCCACCATCACCCTTAAGGAAGTACTGCTATTTAAAGAAGGAAAACTAAAATTATCAACTACTGTGTCCAAGGGATTATGCACAGATTAACTGTAGCCAAAATCCTTTGGACTAAAATCTTGTTTGGTTCAGGCTGTGAATTAATCTTTATTGTAAAAATTGTTCTCAATTGCAAACAATGTGAGTGTTATGCTAGGTGGCTATCTATTGAATATTGGTTATTAAATCTTAAAAGGTGGCAATTGGTGCATAATATACATCCAAACGTTAGCGTGATTTAGAAGACAAGTGAAGAAGTCACATGAGGGGAATAGAGGGCCCAGCTAGAATTTGGGGATGTCAGTCAAATAAATTTGTTGGGAGAATGGGACAGGGAATCCAGCTGGAGTTTGGCAAGAGTTGGGGATGTGACTCAGTTAGGGTTAGGGGAATTGGGAGGGGGAGTTAGGAAATAGCATAGATTGGAGACTTAAGAAGTTAATGTTGAAGCTGAGACAATAAAAATTAAAGACTGGAATTTATAAAGTGCTTTTTATGACCACTGGACTCTCGAAGGACTTTATAGCCAATGAAGTACTTTGTGAAGTGTAGTCATTAGTGTCATGTTGGAAACAGCAGCTAACTTGCGCACAGCAAACTCAAATAAACAAAGAAAAAATAATATTTGTTGATCCATGATACTAAATTTATGACCCTTTCATATGATATTAATTGAGGAATACATATTGGTCAGGATGGCAGGGATTGCTCCCCTTCTTTGAAATAGTGCTGCTTTATATCCAAATGATCAGTCAAATCGCATCTCAGTTTAACATATTGTCCAAAAGACAGCACCTCTGTCAGTGTAGTACTTGGCAGCTGTGATCTTTGTGCTCGCTCCTTGGACTGTGAATTGAACCTAGAGTGCCAGAGTGTTTCCAACTGAGCTGCAGGTCAAAAGGTTTAAGGAGGAAGTGGTTTATTTAAGTAGAGCCACTTCGCAAATTTATCTACTGTAATGTGTAATATTGAAAATGCAACAGCCAGTTTGCATACAGCAAGCTCCTACAAACAGCTATGATGACCAGTTAATCTGACGATTTTGATGTTGATTTAGGGGATTAATATTGTTCCGGGTGTAGTGATTGGGGCTGTTAACTTGGTCCATTCGGGGAGACCTGACTGATATTAAAGGATAAATGTCAGCTGAATGCCTGACTCAGTGAGATGCAGCTATGTCAAAGGCTATGCATTTTGTCAATCAAGGATGATTGGTGATGGGATGCTGGACTCTGAAGAGTTATTTTCTAGGATATCCAAGAAAAACTCCTCCACTCTTCTTCAAAGTAATGTCATGGGATCTTTTACATCAACTCAAACAATAGGGTCTTAGTTATTTTAAATCTTGGGATGTGTGTGTTACCAGTGAGGTTAGCTTTTATTGTACATTGCTAATTTCACTTGAAGATGGTAGTGAGCCATTTGGTATATGTCTTTTTGGGAAGGGAATTTCATGAATTTTAACCCAGTGACAATGAAGGAGTAGTGATAATATTCTAAGTCAGGATAGTGTTTGATTGGAGGAGAGCTAGAATATCTGCTGCCCTTGTCTTTGCAGATGGTAGAGATTTGGGTTTGGCATGTGCTGTAGAAGGATCCTTCGTGCATTGTTGCAGTGAATTGTAGATTGCCCTATACTGCCACTCTGTGTTGGTGGTGGAGGGCATGAATGCTGAAGGCGGGGATGGGGTGTCAATCAAGCGAGCTACTTTGTCCTGGATGTTGTCAGCTTCTTGAGTTTGTTGGAGCTGCACTCGTCCAGGCAAGTGGAGAGTATTCCATTACATTCCTGATTTATGTGTTGTAAGTCATTGATAGGGATTGGGGAGTCAGGGGATGCACTTACCACTCCAGAATTTCCAGTGTACAACCTGTTCTTTTAGCCACAGTATCTGTATGGCTGGTCCAATTAGTTTAAGGAAGAAAGTGCCACATCCAGGGCAGCTTTCCCTCATTCTCCATTGGAGGGGTGATTTGTGTTTTCATGTTTTAGGTCTTGGAATTTGATTTGATCTCTCAACCTTGTTGCTGAATGTACTCCCCAACTCAATTGAGTTGGCACCCAGTTTCTCTATGGATGGGGATCATTTTGTTTCATTAATTATGGCTCTTAAGTTCTTGTGGCCATCTTCCTGGACCATCTTGGATGTCTTGAGTAGATTCATTGCTACCCATCCTCTGGCTAATAACCAACTGACACGGTAATGCAAACATGCCCATATAAAGTCTTTGACATAAAATTGGCTTAACCTTGACAAACAAGAAATACTTTATTACATATTACTAAATAGCCAGTTACATTACATCTGAGATACATGATCATCTCTTGTGAGACATCTGGCCCAACTTAAGAGTAGGTTAACATAATTGCTACTAAGACATTCTTTCACAGTATTGGTGATGTAAGGACATTTTATTTTTCTGTATTTTTGATTGTGGACTGAAATAGGAAAAGGACCTCTTTCAATAAAAATTATTGGGGGGATTGCTGCACTTGGCTATCTTAACTGATTGTAATTACTGTTTACCCTCCTTGTTCAACGTGGGGAAATATTGGCAGGAGACTAATTGGAATCAAGGGGTGTGTACAAAGTGGGATTTGACTGGCAACGAGTAGCTGATAGGTCTGCTGAGTGGTGAATGATTGTTGATGACAAAAACTTCCTGCTTGCCAACAACTATGATTGACTCCCAAGTAGCTGCACAGCTAATGTCATATCTAGGAGCCTTCAGACCCCTGGAAGGCAATGTAGTACCCATTTCTCTGCAGTAAAAAAAACCCTAAAGCCTAAAGAAAGCCAATTTATTTTCCCTCACCAGTTGCTGTAAACTGTGGCTTTTAACCAATAAGTCAGAGACTTTATAAACTGTGAGCCTGTTACTCAGTGCCTGTTGTAAGCAAGTGAAAAAACCTGGAGAAGAGATTGAAGGCTACCAATCTGAGCAAACACTGTGTGGGCAAGGCCATTCAATTACCTTCTATGTTTTTCCCTCCACCCATAACATCAATGTGTTTGCGGTCTGTCTGTTGCCTGTGTGTAGGAGTACATTTATAAGGAGATTAGAGTTTCAACTAGTAGAGCTAGGTGAAAAACAGTACATAGTTGCTTACCTATAGTTAGAATCTATTTCTTTATAATATATGGATCAGAAACCTGATCTATGTTTTCCATTAACATGGGTGTGAATAGACAGGTAAATTGGAGATTTTGCATACCTTGAAAATTTTTTTTAAATTTTTAACAGGAATAGAAGATCTTTGATTTCCAGTGCTCTACACCAGTGAGATATAACAGTGACAAGCACAGAACACTTGTTGGCTCCTCTCTGGAACAGCCTGTGGGATTCTGAAGGGCAGGAAATTTATTTCATAATGACATTTAACCCTTTCAGTGTACTAACTGCCTAATACAGCAATAGCAGCCCCCAGACTGTTCTTACCAAGACCTGTGTGTTGAGACATCTGGAACACCTGCTTGGTACTATAGCCAAGGTGAGCCATCACTCATGACTAATCTACAAACAAAAAGAAGTACACTCATTATACGTTGTGACTGATTTTATGGTCCCCACTGCTAATTTCTCAGAAATTCCATATTTGACGTCCTAATGGAGATACTTGTGCAGTGTGATTGGGGAGGTTGCTGGTCATTAATCTTAGTCAATTCTCTCTATCAGCCCGGACTGGAACAGAAATAATCAATTTTGAATGTAATCAAGTAAATATAAATCGATTTGTTCCACTGCTGTTATGGGCACAAAGAAAGAAATCAAATCGGAACCTTGAAATTGTTCTCCAGTATTAGATTACATTTATCAAAAAGACCCTGTGGGAGTGCGATCCAGGGCTTAGTCTGTTGGTTGCTGTTTTCAAAACAACAAGCCAGCCTACTTTTCTGAGGAGGTTGGGTATAATTATTGGTTTTTGTGAGCGAATTTAGGAGCAACTCACTCAATTGCTTTAGTGACTATGCATATTTAAATATGGCTTGAGAAGGCTCCCCTAGTCGAGTAGCTGAGTCACATAGACTTTGAAGGCTGTCAGGGGAGGGTGGGGTGGGGTGGGGGGGTGGAGGTGAGGGTTGGGGGTAGGGGTTTGGGGTTTGTTGCCCTGTCTTTCTGGTGAGTTACGGTGACTAGTTTAGGTGTCTGAATTACTGGTTTAGAGCTACACCTCACCACCTCCTCACTAGCTGAGTAGATAAACGTAAGACTGTGTGGTTATATGTTTTTCATTAAAAGGGGAACCTGTTGCTCTAATTACCTGAGAAATGCTTGCACTGGCAATTGGGGATGATGTGATGTGTTGATGGTTGAAGATGTCGCTGCATAGACCTTTTCTCCCCACATCCTTCCTTCTCAGCTGCGGACTGGCTACAATTACTCGGCTCTGGCTTAACATGTGCTCGGGGCCCTTGTGTCATGTTAAAGCTCAGATTGCTTCAATTAACAGGACCCCTGCCTGATGTTCCCCTTCATGGCAGAGTCTGAGACCAGAGGGCATTGTCTCAGAATAAAGGAGCGCCAATTTAAGACTGAGATGAGGAGGAATTTCTTCTCTGAAGGCTGGAACTCCTTGCCACAGAGAGATTTGCGGGCAGAATCCTTGTATATATTTCAGGCTGCGATATATAGACTCTTGATCAGTTGGGGAATCAAAGGTTATGGGGAATGGGCAGGGAATTAGTGTGACAAGTATCAGATCAGCCATGATCCAACTGAACGGTGGAGCAGGCTCAAAATACTGAATTCTGTTCCGGTTTCTTTTAGTATTAGGCTGGAGCCTCGTTTGCCTGTAGGTGGGAAGGATGGCAGGAAAAGGTGAAGATTTAAATGGAAAATGTTGTTGGTTTTGACTGTCTACCCATAGTTTCACCCAAGTTGGGCAGGACCAAACACCATTCAATGTCCAATATTTAAAACAAACCTCTAATGTTATGTCTCAGAAAGGTGATTGCCTTTTATGAGATGTCAGGCTCAACACCTGATTAAGTACACATTACTGCTGGCTACATGGACTTAGCTCACGAATTACTTAGAGCCTGGAGCCTCCCAGGAACAGACCTTTTGTATCCCAATGGGTGGAGTATATCTGGTGATATCAGTTCACCTTTTCTGGTACTAATTGTCTTATACAAAACAAGCCACTGCTCCATTCTAAAACAAAACTTCTGCTAAGCAGGTCAGATTTTTAAATTACCAATCTCTATACAGCCTGTCTTTGCCAGAAGAAGGAGTGAGGGGATTGTCAGAAATCCAGTATTAGTCTATGGCTTATTTCCAGATTCCTCAAACCGCCTCCAGCCTTTCAGTTCTCCAAAGATTCCAAATCTGGCGTCTTGCACATCACTCATTCCACTATTATCAGTGTACTTACAGCTGCCAGGGTTCAACTCTGGAATTCCCTTCCTAAGCCTTTCTGCTGTTTTGTCCTCTTTTAAGATGTTCATTGAAACCTTCTTCCTCTTTGACCAAATCTGTAGTCCTAGCATCTCATATGCCTCTGTCTCACACTTTTTTCCTGAGTGCTCACCTGCAAAGCTGCTGTATCCACGTTACTACATTCACGGTGCTAAGTAAATACGCAATGTTGTTGGTGATGGCAGCTGCATTCCCTCTTCAGAGTTGGGTGGTGAACTTCTAAAATTATAGAATCATACAGTGAAGAAGAGGTCCTTTGGCCCATCAAGTCTGTACCACCAAAAATACACTACTACCGAGTCCCAGTTACTTCAGGAAATCCTGGGTACAGGTTGGCATCCATAGGATACTTGCATCAAGTGGGTGCAGATGGTTCCAAAACCGTCTTCCTAAGCCCACCATGAACACCTCCCCTGCCTCCTATCCGAGAGGAAGCTCTCTATTGGGCTGGCAAACAGCCACTGTAGATGTCATGGAAAGAGCATTCACATTGTGGCATCCCTTAAATCACCCTGTGATTCCTCCTCACTATTTTTTACCAAAAGTCCAAAAGAAAGGAGCTTGAAATTTTTAACAAAAAACAACACTGAACTTGGGTAAACTTTTTTTTATGATATACAATTTTGCAGAACTGGTTTATTACGTAGTGTCTAACAGTTACTTAAGTTGCATCTTCAACCAGAGCCTTTGGGCATCCTTACCCACCACGCGGAGTCAGTAACTTCAATGAACACCAAATACTGGATTGATAGCAATGAATCCACCAGAGACTTTAGTCAGACCATTATAACATGTTGGCTTCTGAAATTATACCATCTTGTATGACCCCTTCCTTTATTCCATCTATTATGGGGTTTGGGATCTATGTTTGTCTGGAATGTCCCCTCCCCATTTCTGAAACAGTATTGATGCCAAATTGATACACTTATCCATCTCCACTGTTCACTATTCCCAAGATCTGAACAAGACAACATCTTGCCTAGCTCACTGCCTCCCAGATAATCCCTAGGGATGAAGTGAGACTCTCCTCTTGAGCAACAATGCAGCACCAAGCTCCAGATGAAGTGGGAATGGGCCTCTTGCAATCAAATGCTGATTAAATAATATTTTGGTCTGTCAGTGACTTTTTAGTTTTTGCCAAGTGGAGTCTGACTGTATAATCACCATTAATACTGAGAGAGGTCATTGCATCATGTGTAATTGGACAATGTCAGTGAGTAGCCATGTTTAACTAACCGATTATTAAAAATGTTAATTTTCAGTTAACTGATGCTGTCTTTGACATGGCAATTACTCCACACTTAACACAACAGGACTGCCATTTACTTTCTTTTTAAAGCATTGTTTTTTCCTCCTGTGATTGTTACTTAAAAGAAAGAAGTACGGGAGCCACAATTAAAGGGTTTTTTTGCTTTCAATTAGAATTTACTCATGAATTAAAGCAGCTTGCAGAGTTTTGCAAGATGAAAGCTGTTGGTTTTCAAACATAAAGATGGTTTAAATAGAAAGGCTCCCTTTTTCACCTCCTATTCATTTGACCACAACAAGGTCTTTTTAAACTGAAGATGTGCTTGCCAATTTAATGACTGTTTGTATGCTGTAAAATATAAAAGACATAGATTCCTTGACTTATTAAAGAAAGAGAGCATAGTATTTATGCTTCAACCTTCTCAATCAAACTTCCACACTCGTCTCTTGTACACACTAATAAGTTAGAGTGGCAAGATAAATTATGATACTTTGAACTTCAATAAATATTTCATGTTATACAGTTCCATAAGTGATTGGTTTGGATGGATCCAGGCTGAACTTTTTCTTCCCTAGTTTGGTGATGCAGCAGTTTAAAGATGTAGATGAAAAATTTATTTATACTTCTGGACATGGTTGGGTTAAATTATTTGTTAAAATCCAAAAATTAGTAGACAGAATTCAAACTGGTAAGTTGGAGAGAAAAAGAGGGAGAAGCACTGTGCTGGTCTACTTGGAAGTACTACGGGTGCTTAAATGCAGAGGTAGCTGTCATGTCTCACATTGTCTCCAACTACCCAGTCACTAAATAAGGTCATGACACGTGGATTCCAGTTGCTTGGCTTTCATGATTAGAATACTCCTGGACAAATCCCTTTCACTGTCCAAGAGATTACCTCCATAAGGTTGCTTTTCACTACAGTTGAGTACCTAGGTGATTGGATGCTTTGCAAATGGGTTAGGGATAATCCTATTCATTCTCCTTCAAGAGAATTGTTCCTGGGCAACTTTCTAGTTAAACCAATTCTACTTGAAAGACTTTGGTATGTAGCTTGTAGTTATACCAGTTTTTAGCCATCTTAGAAGCTGTAGTTTCACGTCACTAGAACATAGCTTCAGTCCTTTTAGAATCTAACCAGTAGTTCCCAGCTAATAAATTCATTGTTGTCTTTTAATATAAAACGTAGCTTTGTAACCAATGCCTTTCCATGGCTTCAAGCTGTCTTTATAATCAATGAAGTGTTTTTGAAGAGTGGTGAATATTTCAATGCAGACTCCCTGTGAAACAAGGCACATCTAAAACATTGTGGATGGTGCATTTCTGGAAATAAGAGCAGAAGATGCTGGAGGTGATTGGGTCAGACAGCATTTTGTGAGGACTGGGACATAGTGTTTTAAATCTGTATCTTTATCATAGTCTGGAATTGAATGCTCTTTCTGAATAATTGTATGGCTGGTCTAAATGGTCATGCTCAGCAACTTGTTACAGACTGGGGCAGAGAGTGGAGTTTTGGATAACAGGGGGTCTAGGAAGGAAGCAGGGATTGGGATATGTCTTTTGGAGCACTTAATTATCGTGAGGGTCCTTAGTTACATCAAACATTAGTAATTCACTCATACGCAGAGATGGATACCTGATCTATAAATCATACAGTTTGGATCTATTAATCTTGCCTGCATGACATGTGTTTTTGTTTTTACCTTATTGAAAGAACTGGTGAACATCTATTTGTGAAATGGGCAATTACTTTGTGTTGCTCTTTCACTCTGCAAATAACTTGCATCCTTCCAAATGGTACAACTTGCCCTTTTTTTAAGATGCTGATTTACAAAGAAACAGGTTTACGGTAAGATTGCCTTGTCTTAACAATGATTTTTCACATGTAATATTTGGAAACATGCTAATATGTTACTTGACTCTGCAAGGCAGTGCATACAAGTCCAAATCAATTCTCATTTGCAAAGATGGAAGTATGTAAACTCTAATTTTTCAAATATAGTTTTGTGCTTTTTTTTCTTGGCACACAGTCCCTTCAAATTCTTTGTGTGATTTCACACACCTTAAACTGTCATGGAACAAAACCTTCCAGACAGTAATATACTTAACACATTTTAGTGAGAACATTGGTATCTACTTGTACGCTTTTTCCTCTGATTGCCTGTTTCTCTCTCTCTCTGTCTGTCTGCCTGTGCGTCTCTCTGTCAATCTCTCTCTCTCTCTGTCCACCTGTCTGTCTCTCTGTCTGCCTGTCACTCCCTCTGTCTGCCTCTCACTGTCTATCGCTCTGTAGGTGCACCTCTCTCTTTCTTTCTTTCTGTTTGCCTCTCCCTCCTTGTCCACCTGCCTCACTAACTTCACTGTCTGCCTGTGTGTGTGTCTCTCTCTCTCTCTATCTGCCTGTGTGCGTCTCTGTCAATCTGTCTTTCTCTCTTTATCTGTCCACTTGTCTGTCTCTCTGTCCATCTCTCTCGCTCTGTTCACCCCTCTGTCTATGTCCATCTGTTTGCCTCTGTCCGCCTGTCTTTCTCTCTCTGTCCACCTGTCTCTGTCTGTGTCTGACTCTCTCTCTCTCTCTCTCTCTCTCTCTCTGTGTCTCACACCCACATTATTCTCCATCCTGGCTGTGGTCTCTAGCTCTGGATGAACCGGGGATCCAAGCTTGAACTTTTGGTGCTTTGTATAACTGCAGTGTTGTGTTTACTTAAGTAAGAAACCAACATTTGTGTCAAAACTGTCAGCTTGCACCTGGTTGGTCCTTCTGCAGAGAAGTCTGAAGTCCTTCAGAATCTGTTGTTAGTTACCAAAATAGCGTCATGAGTCAGTTCAATGTGATAGTGCTGGGTAGTGGGGCTTTGAAAGTCCATTGTCAGTCTCCTGACAGGAGAGGCTCTGAACAATGAATACCACAGGGATGCATGGCTGGAAATCTGTCCTTTCTTTATAAAGAAAAACGAAACAATTTGGGTAAAATAGTTTGAAACAACTCAAACATCACTTTCCTCAGATTATAACCCAATTTGCCAAATGATTCCAAAAGATGGATGCATGAATTTTACTGCTGTCACTAGTGTAATGTTTCACAGGAAAGAAAGTATTAATTCATTTAATGTACAATTTTCCAGACCCAGACTTGCACTGAGGAGAATTAGGGGTTTGCCTATTGGTTTAGTTTAGACTGCCTTTATCCTGTTGTTCTTGGTCACATGTGTCATATATGTTCGAGTCTTATTGATTAGCAGTGAACATTAAACATGGTGCAGTTTCTTCACTGAGACCTTGAGTATAATGAAAATAGGAATTTTGCATAAGCTTTACTTTTAAAAAAAACTCATCATGTACTGTTCCATATCATAGAATCATAGAAAGCTGCTGCACACGATAAGGTCATTTCAGCATATTATGTCTACTGATCTTTCCCCATAGCCTTGCAAATCTCTTTCACTCCAGTAATTATCTAATTTCCTTTTGGAAGTTACTAGTGAATCTGTTCCCACCGTCCTTTGAAGAAGTGTATTCCAGATCGTGACGATTTTCTGTGTTTGTTTTTAAAAGTCTCCTCATTTTCTTCTCTGGTACAGTTCCCAATTACATGAAACATGCGGAGCAGATCTAAAATGGAAAGAAATGCTAGCGTTTTAAAAGTCTGCTTAATCTAAACTCTCTGCCTGCTTAATGGTTAGTGTTTGAGGCATGTTGAAACAGAAATATAGTCTTCCTGTAACATTTTCAGGACAATTGCACCCTCTTAAAGGCATCCACAACTCCACTTTGACAGCTGAATAATATTTTCTGTGTTACGCTGTTGAATCTTCCTGTAAAACAGCACTTGACTTACTGATAAAAGAAAATCTCACTGGGCAATTTCTTCCTAGAAAAGCAATGTGAAAGTAGACCTACTGAATCTTCCACAACACAGTTCCTGTGTCACATGTTTTCATTGGCTTACATTTCACGTTAAAAGATCCGCTAACTGATCCATGAAGTAAATGTACGAAATAACTGCTTGCAATAGATCTGTCACACACAAACTGCAAACCATTTTTACACTGCTGACTGAAATTTGAAATGTCAAAAATCAGGGTTTACAATGTAATCGAGACACAAATTACATATTTCACAATAGCATGTTCAAATCCAGCTCTCGGGTTCTGAGTGTGGTTATCTTTATTGTGGCTTTGTGCCAATTTGTTATTTTAAAATTAGATTTCAAGCTAAGAAGCACATAATTATTCCTAATTAAGGTACTGATCCAACTGGACTTCCTTGACATGTGAGCCAATGTAGTCCATGTCCGCAAGCTATTCAACTATGTGTAGCATCAGAGCAGAGCTATTTCCTATCATATTTAACTGGCAACAGGCATGGACTGCTGGAAGCAGTCACCAGAGATTTTTGTTCTGTTCCCGGGAATTGAGAGTTGGAAGTTCATGTCAGCATTCTAGTTCAATCAGTGCAAACAGTTTAAGGAAGGGAAGGAACACACTGGAGAAGATTAATCCAGTTTAAGGGTGTAGTCACTTCTTAAGCCACTGGAGGAGCTCTTTTTTATACACCAATTTTGCAGAGTCTTTTGTGTTGTCCTTTTTTATGATGAATTTACATGTGGAATAGGGTTCAGTTTATCAGACTGCGAATTTTTTTTCTTCACGGGATTTATTGCCAGCATTTATTGCCCATCCCTGCTTAAGGGTCAGCCACATTGCTGTGGATTTGGACTCACATTTAGGCTAGACCAGGTAAAGACAGCAATTAACTTCCTTTTCAGGGAATTAGAGAACCTGACGGGGTTTTCTGGTGGTTTCATGTTTAATCATTAGGCTCTTAATTCCAGATTTCTTTCTTTGAATTCAAAACGCTACCATCTGCCATGGCAAGATTCAAACCCAGGTCCCCAGAACAATATTCTCTGGCTAAATATTCTTGTGATAATACCGCTAGGCATCATTTCTTGTTTTAAATACAGGCAGAAAGTAGATGGCAGATGTCTGGTGGTGCAGTGGTATGTGTTCTTACCTTTGGGTCAGAAGCTCTGCTTCAAAGGGGTTTGGAGAGATATGGGCCAAATGCTGGCAAATAGGACCAGATTAATTTAGGAAATCTGGTCACCATGGACGGGTTGGACAGAAGTGTCTGATTCTGTGCTGTACAACTCTGTGTGTTCATAATGTGGCCAAGCACGCTGACTGTCAGTCTGCAATTCCTTCCAATGCAACCGATGACTGACAGTAAAAGTGGAAATGTTTCCAGATCAGGCTGACCACTGTAGTATTTTGCCAAGTGTAACAATGGACCAATGTAAATCCAATGGAAATCCTCTTGGGGCATCATGCTACCTGCAGAGTGAAAGTATAGATGGGAAGAAAGTATTTGCCATTGTATAGCATCTTTAATGATCACATGATGAGTCACACAATGCTACACTGACAATGAAGTACTTTGGAAGTACAGTCCCTGTTACAATGGAGGGAAACATGATCATAACTGCTACTGTGCACAGCAACTTCCCACAAACAACAGTGCTTTCATTAGCATTGTTTGAGGGATAAATATTGGTCAGGACACCAGGAGTTCTCCCCTGATCTTCAAAACATTGACATCTTTAATGTCAATCCGAGAGTCCAGTGAAGGTCCTTGGTATAAACTGATACCATCACCAACATGATGGCATTTCCTCAATCAGCCAAGATTTTACTGCTCAAATCTCCTGGACTGGGAATTGAACTGAGGACCTTTGGGCTCCAAGGTGATTGCTAGCCACTGAGCTGCGACTGACAAATGAAGCTGTCACATCTGCCACATATTTCTGTTCCTGACGGGAGGAGTTGGTGGCTACAAGCCCAATTGGTTTAGTCTTGTGGCACTTCACTACTAGCCTGCTGTCTTAATTAATTTAATGGATTCTGTTTGTCTCAGGCAAGCAATTGACGTGGTTTACTGTCTGCTTCCCGAATTGCTGTCACAGTGTAGCATTTGGTTGATTTTTACCTGAGTGAGTTCTTTTTTTTTTCAAAAGAGAAGCAGTCATTCTAAATGTGCTTCTAATTTATTTATGAGTGAGGATCACAAATGTTGATGGGCAGGCATGAGTTGATGCTTTTTCTTAAACTGCTGCGCCTCGCCTCACCAGCTGTCTTTGTTTAGACCAGTTCACTGTTGTGAAAATGATGTGCTTGTTGTCCCTGATTAGGAGCACATCAGGTACGAAAAGCTTCCGTTTGCATTCCGAATTCTCCTTCCAAGGAAGTGGAATGTTCCAGAGAAATGGCTGCCAGGGTTTGAATCTGTATTCGCAGAAAAGTGAATTGTTTTTTATTATTTGGAGTTATTGGTTCAGTTCAGGGATGGGCTGTCAATTGTGCTAACCACCGCCACCACTGTGGAGGGATCATCTATTAAACTTGGTGGGGGTGGAGATATTATTAATACAAAAGATTAACTCTCTGCAAAAGCCGTGGTTTACTCATTGATGTTCATTGTATTAAAAGTCTGGAGGGCAATACTAAAGTTGGTGAACTTTAAATGTTGGGGAATTGCCAGACTTTGGAATTTACCTGCAAAGCGGGCATCTCCATCGCGTTAGTTTGGTGAATGCATCAATTTAATCTGGAGTGATCTTTGGGTTACCATCTAGAACTCAGTAACCGTGTATGCCCCCTGTACAGAAGACCTGCTTGCTCCAAAATTGATCTCCATCAACAATCCAAAAAATGGAGTCACCCTTGCAGGCATTTAGAAGAGTTGGGATGGAACAGCTAATGCTGCCTCTGGCTGGTGCCATTCCCCAACCACCTACATGTTATTAAACATAACCTGGTGCCCCAAGCATCATATTTCAGCTGCCAGTGTGACAGAGGACCTCTGGACTCTGATTTTAACTTGGGTTCCATTGTCATTTACCATAATTCCCAAAGCACGTTTGGATCCAATGTCTTGTTTTTGATACCTATTGAAGAGTTCACTTATGATCAAGGATGTCTCTATTACATCTACACATAAAATTATTTTAAAATGTGTTATTCCAAGAGCACTTACATTTGAGAAACATTCCACCTCCAGTTAACTTCCTGTTTGGTGAGGTGTCACATAAAGATTTATAGATTAACACCTTTTGCAGATGTTGTGCTGAAAGCTCTTATCTTTTGAAAAATGTGAAGGACATTCATTACTCAGAAGACTCCTCACTACTGCTCTGTATCTATAGCGACCATCGCTTTCTTTCATCTGGTTTCTTATCACACTCTAGTCATCAACTTAACTCTTTCTCTCTCTGTCTCCCTCTGCCCTCTTTTCTCTTTGACCTGCGCTGATGAATTAAGAGATTTTTTTGTTTTATTTTGTTGGTGGTTTGTCCTGCTCAGGCGTTTGTCATTTGGGCCATGTTCCCTACAGACTGTGCAGATGAGCACGAACCCACAAGTTCCCTTTGTGTGTGCGTGTGCGTGTATGTGTTTGTGTGTGTGTGTGTGTTAATTGAAAGGATCCACATGCATAAACAAGTCACCTGAGCACTCAAAAACATGAGAAGTTCTGTTCTTTTTGGGATTGTTGAGGAATTGTGGGACGGGGTGGTGACGATGTATGCAGGTTTTCTGGGAAAAGTGTGTTGGAGCTTTGTGCCCACTGATCTATAAAAGTTCAGTCGCTTTGATGATCAGCCTGTGTCCTGCTCTCATTGACACAGGTTTGACTCAGTTCACAAAATGCTTTATTCACTCCCGTTACCCTCTGTCACATTATTTACAACTGGCGTTTTAGCTTTGTTTGGGTAAAAATGTCAATGTGAGCTTCAGGAGGTTAATCGTCTAATATTTTACTGCAAAAGGCTATTATGCTAATGGGCAGGAGCAAGGGATAGGGTTCACAGGGCACTGCAGTAAGGGAAGAAATAATCAAACAGTATCAGTCACAAGCCAAGCCCTAGGACATATCTGAACAGGGCTGTGATGTTCCCTGCTCTTGCTCCCATCCTTGGATTTTCTGTGTGAACCCTCATAACCAGTCAGTGAGTGAGGTTAAAGGCACAACTTCCATGCAACACCCACTTTGAGTTGGCAAGGGATACCTTTGGCACAAAGAATCTCTGGCTTCACATCGAGCAGATGGTAAAGTACAAGGCAGGATGGTGAGCTGAAGTGACTATCTATGGGGAAAGTAGAGTGGGAGGCATGATCCAGGAGTTCGAGATCCATGCTGCAACTCTGCTGCCCCACAAGGGGTTTAAAGGTGGCATCAATGGCTTGACTGGATTGCTTGCTCTATTAAATCCCAAGCCTGAACTGATTGTGCAACATCACCATTATTGGAACATTAGTGAGCTGCTCTGAAAACTCCTTCTGACTAGATTGGCATCAGGGTAGGCAAAGCCCTGTTTATATTTAAGTGTATGTGCAAAGTATTTGCTGGCCCATTTGTCATTGTCCCTCAGTACAGTTCTAAGCATACATGAGATGAGACTTAAAGAAGCTTCTTAAAATTATGAAGTTTGTGATGGAGAAGACACCAGTGTTCCCATTTGTGCAAAGAAGCAAAATAGAGAATATCACTTTAAGATGGTGAATCAGTAATTTGGAAAACAATTCAACAAGGAACTGATTACCCAAGGGAGTGATTGAGATTTAGGTATAGATGCACTTATGGGGAGTCCAGATAAACACGTGAGAGAGAAGAAAATCATGGTTTATGTTGATAAATGAAGTGGAAAGGGATCAGATTGGATTGGAGTATAAATGCTGGCACAGACTGGTTAGGCTCAATGGCCTGTTTCTGCACCGTATATTCAACAAATAAAATACGATGCCCTGTTATCAACTGTATTTTTATACTGATTTTTAAAAAGTGGATTTATTGAAAGTTGATTAGAGAATAATTCCAGAATTTGAAGGGTCTGACACCTATTGGTATCATCTCCCTGACCCTGTGGGTATCATTCTAAACAATTGTGTAATGTAACCTGAAGAGCTGATGCACACAGCTGGTATTTTAATAGCCTGTCATCTTAAATCGACCTGCACACTAACTAAATGAACTGCTGCTTGAGCGTGGCAATTATCATTATTGTGAAGTACGAGTTTGAGCCCTGTTTGGATATGGTATTTCTCTCTTGAGGTGTGAGCAGGAACAGGGATATGCATCTTGGGCAAATCCCAAACCAGTTTGTTTGTCCTCGCTGAGCTATTCCAACTGCAGGACTTTAACTTCCCATCGCCTGGGACCTCAAGGTCAAATTAGAACATAGAGAACATAGAACAGTACAGCACATTACAGGCCCTTTGGCCCACGATGTTGTGCCGAGCTTTTACCGTAATTCACAGACAAACCACCTTCCTTCCACTTTGGGGTTATCCTACACCTTGGTCCTCTAATCAGTGGATCTGTTTCTATGCCGTAAATCCTTTCCAATCATTTCTTGTCTGTGTTTTTTAAAAATTATATCACAGGATCTGGCCAGGTTCAGCATTTATTGCCCATTGCTAATTGCCTTTGAGAAAGCACTGAGGAGCTGCCACCTTGAATTGCTGCAGTTCATGTGATGGAGACAAACCCGCAGTGGTGTTGGAGAGGGAACTGAAAAAGGCAGTGAAGAACGGCAATCCATTTCCAAGTCAGCTTGGCTATTGGCATGGCTGATTCTGGAGTACAGGTCTTCAGTACCATTGACAAATGTTCCAGGGCCCAAAGCTGTTGCAATATCCAATGCATCCAGTTGTTTACTGGTGTCACATGAAGTGAATTATGCTGGCCAAAGACTGGCATCTATGATGCTGGGGACCTCTGAAGAATGATGATTTTACAAAACCCAGGTTCAATGGGGGACTGAGGAGCTAAGTGATTTCACCTGGATTATAGACTTCAGGACTGAGCTCGGAGAACTGATAAAGGCCGTGAGCTGATCTGAGATGTTTCTAAAACTGAACACAATCATGGTCATTTCATAGAGTCATAGAAACATCACAGTGTGGAGAGGGGCCATTTGGCCCATTGAGTCAGCACTGACACTCCAAAGAGCAATTCACTCAGGCCCCTATGCTATCCCTGTAACCCCTCATTTACCTGGTTGACCCATGCAGCCTGCATATCCCTAGACACCACAGGGCAATTTAGCATGGCCAATCCACCTAACCTGCACATCTTTGGACTGTGGGAGGAAACCAGAGCACCTGGAGGAAACCCACACAGACATGGGGAGAATGTGCAAACTACACAAAGATGGTCAGGTCCCTGGCACTATGAGGCAGCAATGTTAATCATGTACGAATCTGATATAAGGAGAATACCATCTAATTTTCTGATAGTTGTGGTGAGCTATTTCTGTTGCAGTAAATGAGGTTTTTGAAGAAAAATGTTGCAGAAGAACTCCTGAAAGTTAATACTTTCACAGAACCTTGGGTCAGTCATACCTTTGGAGCCCAATTAATTGTTTTAAAATGTTTTCCTGTCAGGTACATTTTGCCTTCTGCAACCTGGAGATTAGGACATTACAAATGTCCACTAATTTTCCATAACAGCAGATTTGTAGTAACACCACCTACTGCAAGTTCCTGTCTAAGTTGCTCACCATTCTACCTTGAAAAATACAGTGCTGCTCCTTCATTGTTGCTGACTCTGAATCCCTACATCCCATCCAGTGGACCACAGTGGTTCAAAGAGGGTGCTCACCGTCACAACCACTCTTGATAATTGCCCTTTGGGGGCAATTCAGGATTAGCAAGAAATGCTGGCAATGTCCACATCCCCTATGAATTGTTTTTTCAAAGACCAAGTCCACTTTGAGCAGACATGATGACGCAGGTGAGTTAGAAGCAGTCAGCGAGAGTAGAATAGGAAGTGTAAAGTAATAAAAGGTTGTAGACAGTCATCCCTCATATTAATAAGTGCTCATGTGGACAAAAAAAACTGCTTTATTTGCTTAGCTGAGATGAGCTTATCAGCTATTCCCTTCAGTTAATTGACGGTCAGTGTAATAAGCCCAGGAGCTCGTGCTTCTGATTTCTTAAAAATAAGAATGCAGCCATATTGAGCTCCATGGACTTTTTGCCAGTGTTGCTTGGATTATTTTAAAATAACTTCCAAGTACAATTGGCTGGTCAGGTATGAGTAAACCTCAGGGCACTAAAGCCAATTTTCTCTCCTCCTCCATCCCTGGGTTACCAATCCTCCAGACTGTCCCAGAATCTCAAGGAATTAAATATTAATCTCTCAGATGCTGCTGTGAAAAAAAAGAAATTCTTTTGAGGGTCAGCCGTAGAATTCTTGCCCCTTGAGTATTAAGATTTTGGATTCCACTTCCACAGTAATATTTGAGTACCACAATTTCAGCTGACATTCTGACACAGTGCTGGAGGAGTGCTGCATTGTGAGGCTACTGTCCTTTGGATGTGGTGCTAATATGAGGACGAATCTACCTGTTCAGGTGGATGGAAGAGTTTTCATGGCACTGTGTTGGTAAGAGTAGAGAAATTGTGGCCGGTCTGCTGGCCAATATTTATCCCCTAACCAATAGCACAAAAGAACTGATTATCTAGTCATTATCACATTGCTGTTCGGTCCATTAAGCTGCCACATACTGTACCTTTGGCTGTGAAGTACTTTGAGACATTTGTTTGTGTATATACCCCAAACTTTCGTTAATTTTTCTGAAAAACATGTTAATTAAAATGTTAGCTTTTGGAGAAAGGATCTTTGTCTAACATTCAATAATCCAATGAAGAAATGGAAAAAAAATTGTTTGGTTTCCAGTTTGTCACAGAAAAGTGGTGTGATTTTCTCTTTCCCTCTCTCTCTTTCTCCACCCCCTTTCTCTTTCTCCACCCCCTTTCTCTTTCTCTATCTCTTTCCCTCTTTCTTGCTTTCCTTCTTTCTCTCTCCTTCTCACTTTCTCCCTCTCTTTCTCACTCTCTCTCCTTTCTTTTTCTCTACAGATGCTGCCAGACCTGATGACTATTTTATTGTAGAAATCTGAAACTCTTTTACCTCTCCCACACCCTCATTTCTGAGTGCACAAAAAGAGTTAGAACTTTCAGTTTGGAGATTGTTTGTTTATCATTAAATTGGCAAGGATATGGAAAAACCAGTCATTTTGCTGAGACAGAACTTGAATACTGCTGAAAAATGAAACATTTTGTTGAAGCTGTTACCTTATTGCACAAGAATATCAATAAAGGGGGAAGCGAACATTTCTGCTGTATTTTGGGGGTATAGCTCAATGGTAGAGGTATGACCATTGGAGAATGCAGCAATTAATGACTGACAGTTAACTGCCAAGCATTGTTTAGATTTTAAACCAGGCTGCTTACTGCTGAGTGGTCACAGCACTTCCTGAGAAATGAACGGGCTACCAAATCTTTTGTTGAGATAAAATAGATGCAGTGTGTGCACATGCCTTTTCTGTCTGCTACAAACAGGGACCTATGTCAATATATGTAGCTTCCAGTACACCATGCTGCATATGGATGGTAGGGGCAGATCAGACATGAATTAATAGAATGTCACAGTGGTTTCCAGGATCTGAATTTCCTGTTCCTGGTGCTAATGGGGTCCTGACATTCATTAGAGAGCTGCCCTTCTGTTTAATCATTCACTTTTGTAACACATTCAAACATTCTGCTTGACTCAGCATCTCTGTTTTGTATCTTTTTCCTTGAGAAATGTTTCAATTAGAATGGCAGAGTAACAGTGATGCAGTAGCGATAATAACTGACAGAGTATGAAGTGTCAGCACAGTCTTGAACTGGTTGGAAAAAACAGTTAATGTGGATTTAAAGTGGGAGGTATAGCTTGACCAGTCTGTGAGAATTCTTTTGAAGGTTTAACTTAGTTATGGAGGAATCTCAGTAGATTTAATATACTTACACTTCAGCAAAGTCTTTCTGAAAACCCTCTTCTATTTCCAATCTTCTGTATGATATCGAATAGAGCCAAGCTTTAGAAAAGGATAGCCAGCTGGTTCAGTCTGGATATTAAAGGACTGATACTATTGTGTAAAGAGATTGAAACAGGAGTAGAGGGTGAGCTCCTCAAAGACTTTTCCACCATTCAGTTAGATCATGACTGATCCGTCTCTTATCTTTAACCCCTAGACTTCATTTTGTGTCATTTTAATAGCGACCAAACAAAATCTGTTATCACTCTCTGCTTTGAAATCTTGAACTGGGACAGGTTTCTGGGGAATGCGTTCCAGGTTTCCAGCACCTTTAGCATGAAGAAGTGCTTCTTACGCTCTCCTAAACTCTTAGTCTTGAATTTTAAAATCAGGACTTTCATGGCAGAGGCAATATCTCCTCAAATTCTTAAACATCTTAAACTCCTACATCCCCTATTCTCAGGGGAATGCTAAGCTAGGCAACCTAGTGTCTGAATTTAAAATTTTTTTAACCTTGCCATATTTCTGGTGCATTTATGCTACACACATCCTCAAAGGCCAATATAATCTTGCAAATGTGCTGTGACTAGAATTAATAGTTGTGTTCTAAATGCAATGTGGAATGCCACAGGGTTTGGGGCCGATGTGCGGAATGATTAGGAAGAAGAGAACTGTCTTTGAGTTTGCCAATAATGTAAAAGCAGTTGAAACAAATGGACCATTTGCAGAACAGTTTAGAGTCACTGGGAAGAAAATTGGATGCAACAGGTTCCCAGTAACCAGCAGCTGATCCATACTGTCCCAACAAGACTCTACGACTGGAAGTTGAAGTGTGTCCTCACCTAAACCCCTCACTGTCCCATTGCTTGATCACTTTTTGGGAAGAATATCCTTTCTTCCTGAAACAGTTGGCAATGGGCTTGTCAGTATAACCTCCTCTAATGCTTGGAAACGTGGCTGAGGAGAGAGGGAGGTGGAAAACGGTGGGGCCGTGAAAAGAAATAATCGTCCAATGCATTTAGTAAAGTGAAAAAAATCACAAAGTTTCAGAAAGGTCTAAGGCAGGGATAAAAACCAAAAGAATGGCGGGTGCTGGAAATCAGAAACAGAAACAAAAACAAAAATTGCTGGAAAAGCTCAGCAGATCTGGCAGCATCTGTGGAGAGAAATCAGAGTTAACGTTTTGGGTCGAGTGACCTGTCCTCAGAACTAAGCTGGGGATAATTGGACAGGGAACTAAAGATGATGAGTCTAAGTTTGTTGGTCAAATATTTGGCCAAAGGAGGCCATGATAGCCTCTTGAATTTATTGAGTTCTTTTTTTTATTGTAAGAAAATGGTTGTACTTGCTCTCTTTCCCTTGATCTGTATCACTGACCCATTTCAACTTGGGACTCCCTGTAACTGCCACCATCTCCCTACATCAGCAGCCCTCTTCAATCTGCCTAAATATCTGAGCAATTATATAAATGAGGCTATATCAGCAAAGCTGAAAAACGCATCTTACTGAAGATTTCAACTTGAAACCCAATCAAATGAGAGCACGTCTGACAGGCAGAAAAATTGAGCTGCTGAAGTAGAGGCAGAGGTTTCTTGCAGGGGCCATATTGGCCACACTGCAGAACTGACCTCAAAACTGTCTGAGCAGGAACAGCCAGTGCAGGAGATTAGTGGCTCCTGGTCTCTGATGTGTGGGAAACAAGAGGATACATACTGACTTCTAGAAGTGAGGAAAGTAGAACAGACTTGCGTTAGCTTGTGTTCTCACATCTTCCCGTGGGTGTGAAATAAAGATTTGATTGAACTGCTGTTCAGTAGTTAAAGAAGTTTATTATAACAAATGCTGTGAAAGGATACTAAACCCATTCTCATTCTCTCTACAATCTCCTCCAGCCTTACAACTCTACCAGATCTCTGCACATTTCTAGCTTTGTCTTTGCACATACCTCTGATTCTTATTTCTCCACTGTGAAGGCACAGATTCACGTTAAAATTGCATACCTTGTAAACACTCTGCCTCCCTTTTTAAGATGCTGTAACATCTTCTTTATGAGCAAATCTTAGTAATCTGTCTTTACCTCGCCGTTTTTTGGCTTGGTGTCCAAATTGGCTTGCTAAATGCCCCATGAAACATTTACAGTGTGTTAATGGATGATATAAATGCAACTTCTTGCATATTATGCTCTTTTGGTAAATAAGTAACTAGTGAGTATGTAGACGGTGCTGTAGAGGTGCTGGCACAGGACTCCTAATCCACAGGCCCAGGCTAATGTCCCATCACAAACCCAGAATTGAAAGCTAATTTCAGTACTGATGACTCTTAAACGCTCATGGATGGTCTGCAAAAGCTGCTTGATTGCAATAAATGTCTGTCTTTTTCAAAGCCAGCAGAATTTGTCACCACCCAGTGTCTGAACTGTGCTGCTGGGTGGACCTCTGTTCTGTCAGGTGTAACTTTTCAAACGGTGACTTGTTGAAGCAATCCCTACTATATGGGAGGCCCACCATCACTTTCACAGGGCATTCGAGGTTTGGCAACAAATGCCAAACATACCTGAGAACCAATGGACAAAACTGAATTCAGATCACTCTGTACTGCCCTGGCCATTGGAACTTTGAGAAGGAGACTATTCTGCCCTGTGGATCTGTGCTGGTTGTTGTGTTAGTCTCATTTCTCCACTTGATCTTTCTTTGCCCTGGAAATATTTCCTGTTGAGAAGAAGGTGTTTAAAAAAAAATTAAAGGACAAATCTCCATGATGCCCCAATTCCTATTCCCAGCCTACCCTACCACTAGGAGATGGCCTAGTGGTATTATTGCTAGAATGTTAGTCCCAAGACCCAGGTAACATTCTGGGGACCTGGGTTCAAATCCTGCCATGGCAGATGGTGGAATTTAAGTTCAATAAATATCTGCAATTATGAGTCTAATGATGACCATGAATCCATTGTCAATTGTTGGAAAAACCCATCTGGTTCACTAATGTCCTTTAGGGAAGGAAACTGCAGTCCTTACCTGGTCTGGCCTACATGTGACACCAGACCCACAGCAATGTGGTTGAATTTTAACTGCCCTTTGAACAATTAGAGATGGGTAATAAATGCTGCCTAGCCAGCGATGCCTTCTTCCTGTGAATGAATAAGAAAAAGTTGGTTTGGATTGACTTGTCTTTACAGCCATGTCACTGGCTACTGATGAAGTCATAGAGTTATATAGCATGGAAACAGACACTTTGGTCTATCTTGTCCATGCTGACCAAGTTTCTCAAGCTAAAGTTGTCCCACTTTCCTGCGCTTGGCCCATATTCCTATCAACCTTTCCTATTCACGTACTTATCCAAATGTCTTTTAAATGTTGCAACTGTATGTGCACCCGTCACTTCCTCTGGCAGTTCATTCCACGCATGAACCACCCTCTGTGTGAAAACGTTGCCTCTCAGGTCCCTTTTATATCTTTCTTCTCTCACCTTAAAAATTTGCCCCCTAGTTTTGAACTCCCCCACCCTAGGGTAAAGCCTTTGCTATTCACCTTATCTATGCCCCTCATAATTTTATAAACTGCTATAAGGTCACCTCTCAATTTTCTACGCTGGAGGGAACAAAATCCCAGTCTACAATGCTTTTCCCTATAACTCAAAACCTCCAATCCTGGCAATATCTTGGTAAATCTGTTCTGAACCCTCTCCAATTTAACAACATCCTTCCTATAGCAGGGAGACCAGAACAGTACAGAGTACTCCAAATGTGGCCTCACTAACGTCCAGTACAACCTCAAGATGACATCCCAGCAGCTACATTCAATGGTCTGGACAATGAAGGCAAGTATGCTAAATGCCTTCATAACCACCCTGCCTACCTGTGATGCAACTTTAAAGGAATTACACACCTGAACCCAAGTCTGTGCGCAGAATTGGCTGCACAATGGGTCAATGTATCGTGAGCAGCAGTCAAGTCTTGACTTGACCAGGTTGTGATCCTAGGCTGTGCTTCAAAGCTGAAGGACCCAATTCATTGCCATTGATCAAGGCTAGGAAGTTGGGGTTGGTTGAGGTTCAGGCGAAGCAGTATTGTCAGTCAAAGGAGTAATTGGCCTGGGGTTACAGTTCCTGAGATTCCCGATTGCCCCCCTCCATGCTGGAAAGTAGGGGGATTTATAGGCATCAGAAGATGACAATATTGATGATGCCCACCCTGGTTTGCCAGTCAGGATAAGAGAGTGTTGATTTCATTGCTCCAGACTGCATATGTACGAAATAAAATCCATTAAGAATATTAGTATTCTGCCTGTGTGTGCTAAGAATTGTTTGTGAGCTTGACAGCAAAGACTTGCTGAGTAGTTACTTAATATGAGTGTAATATGAAATGTGTAATATGAAATTTGTAATTTGCAGCCTGTTAATGGTGATCTGCGACAGACCAATGAACTGTGATTGATTAGGCAGCTTCCTTCCAGGGAAGAAAAGGCTCACATTATTAGACTTGACCTGCCGAAAGGAAGTAGCATCAACTTACTTTAATAACTTCTGCATTTACGTGCAAAAGAAACGCAGTTTATTACCCACTTGTTATGGAAGGATGTGAGCAGTGCAGAATTTTATTTGACAAATAATTTATGTAGGAGCACATTTTGATCATGGATGCTATCTGCTTCTGGTGGAGCTTATGAGCATTTCATCACCGTCTTTAGAAGTTGGACAGAACTTGAACATTTTACTGACACTGACATGGGAAAGTGTAGCCAATGATTTTTTTGTTTGGCTTAAATTGTATGACTGTTGTAAGGTCAAAACATGAAGAAGCCAACTTGCACATAGCAAATTCCACAAACAGCAGTGGTGACCCAGGCAGTATTTTTAATAGAGAGATAGTGGGAACTGCCGATGTTGGAGCATCTGAGATAACAAGGTGTAGA
>NC_063353.1:37902790-37967081 GCF_021869965.1 Rhincodon typus
GGCTCAGTCAATATGCTTTTTTTTTTAAAAAAAAAGACAGTGCCACCTGATACTGAGATATAAACAAGAAATGCTAGAATATAGCTGGTCTGGTCGTGATCTGGGCGGGGGAGTAGAGAAATGATGTTAAAATGTCAGATCAATGACCTTTTCATTGGAACTTCATCCTGTGCTAACTACATCTATCTCAGTTTATTTTTTAAGATGTTTCTAGGAGACATCGTGAGGGGCAGCAGTGGGAATTTTTTTTAAGCTTTTTTGTAGTTTTGGTGCTGTGATGTACCTGGACTGTTTTGTGCTTAAACGTTTAGGAACGCAGCAAGGTCCTTCAGCTTCTTGAGTCTTTACTGTTCAAACAGATTATGGCTCATCTGCACCTCAAACCCATCTAACCTCCAGGGCTCCATAATGGGCCTAACAATCTAAATAATCTCTGTTTTGAAATTTTCCTTGCTTTTCACCCCATCATCCTCAATAGTTCATTCTGTGGGAGAGAGTTCCAGATTTCAGTTAGTTCTCTGTGTTGAAGTCTTTCCTGTCTTTGCCCCACAATGGCCTACCCCCAGTTTCCAGAAGTGAATGTTTGCGGCTGTTTTTAAGAAAATCTATCACTCCTGTACTTGCTCCCTGCTCCTTCTCCTTATACTTTCACCTTCATTCCCTTCTCTGTTCCTGCTCTTTTCATCTTCTATCCACTCGCACTCACTCATCTGCTTTTTCCCCCTCTCTGTCTCTCTTTTTTGCCCTATTACATTTTCTCTTTTCTTTGTCCACTGTAGCTTTAGCTTCTGCCTGTGTCTGTCTCTAGTACATTATTTCTGTTGAAGGAGAGTGTGAAGGAGGATAAAATGGAGACAGGGTTTTGACAGGGTACAGGCAATAAACCAGAGGAAGACAGAGCATTTAGTGCATTATTGATGTGTATCAAGCCCTTTGTGTACCCATGATAATAATGTGAGAAGTGACACCTAGTTAGCTTGGTAAGGTCTTCACCTCTACCTAAATGATTGCATGCAAAGGAGGAGAATGACAGACAGCAAGGTCAAACTCCAATCCTTTCCTGCTCTCTCACTCCCCTTTCTGCTTGTTTACCAGTTCGACAGATCTTCTGAGCATTGGGCAGACACCAGGGGAGCTATCTCAATTTCCATATCCACATTTAACAACAAATGTGGGCAGGAGGAGCTTTCTCACAGATCCTGTGGGGAGAGAACCCCCCCCGGCTGGGCTGGAAATTTTAGACTGCAATTTATTTTTGGAAATTGCGTTGAAATACAGAGGGCTGAGATGAAAGATTGTTTCTTGGTGAATCTGTGCCTTGACTTTACCCGGTGCTTTATAGTAAAACTGTGCAGAGTAGTCTTATTTAATTAAACGTTCCTTTGTTATTTTCTCCTTTCCTTACTTGTTCAACCTTTGACTGTCTAAGGTGTAAACTCCAGGATCTATCCTTGAACCTCTGCACCCCTCTGTCCTCCTCATAAGATGTTCCTCTTTGACCAAGTTTTGGGTGTGAATATCTCCTGGTGCAGCTCCGTCTCATGCTTTGTTTTGTAATGTCTCCCGGACCTTTAGCATATTTGATTTATGTATAAAGTGCTATATGAATGCAAGCGGTGATTGTTGTTACTTCTGTCTCTTGTTGGCTTAAAAGAAGCAAGTCCAAAAGTAAGGGTCCCAAGCCTTCTGATCTTTAAGCCATTACCTGGGAAGCTGCCACCTCTGAACTTCACCTTTAATAAACAGAACAGCGGAAGTCCCGTCTCAGTGGTGCATGCTGGTGGGAACTCCTAAGGCTCTTAATCAAGTTGTTTCTTCCTAGGTTTTGCTGTGTTACTGATGTGTGCAACGCCTGTGTGTATGCACATTTGGTTATGCAAGATGCTGTTTCCCACTGTCACTGACAGAGCTTCTGTTTAATTGCCACTTACTTATGCCTCCAAGGGGAAAGGAAAGCACTTGTAGCTGCCATTTCTTCATTAACTGCTGCTTAGCGATATTCTTCTCCCTTTCTCTGAGGTTTTTTGACCTCCTCTGATGCTCTGCTACCAGGGGGTTTCTTAAACAAGGGGAATGCAGGTGGCAAAGGGCTGATAACCAGGTAACAAGGGGGACAAAACCACTCGGAAAGCAGCAGCACTATCTCCATAACACCACAAGACATAGGAGCAGAGATAGTAGGAACTGCAGATGCTGGAGAATCTGAGATAACAAGATGTAGAGCTGGATGAACACAGCAGGCCAAGCAGCATCAGAGGAGCAGGAAAGCTGACGTTTCGTCTTCTTCAGAAATGGGGGAGGGGAAGGGGATTCTGAAATAAATAGGGAGAGAGGAGGAGACGGATGGAAGATGGATAAAGGAGAAGATAAGTGGAGAGGAGACAGACAGGTCAAAGAGGCAGGGATGGAGCCAGTAAAGGTGAGTGTAGGTGGGGAGTTAGGGAGGGGATAGGTCAGTCCAAGGAGGACGGACAGGTCAAAGGGGCGGGATGAGGCTGGTAGGTAGGAGATGGGGGTGGGGCTTGAGGTGGGAGGAAGGATAGGCTAGGGAGGAGGGGACGAGCTGGGCTGGTTTTGGGATGCGGTCGGGGGAGGGGAGATTTTGAAGCTTGTGAAGTCCACGTTGATACCATTGGGCTGCAGGGTTCCCAAGCAGAATATGAGGTGCTGTTCCTGCAACCTTAGGGTAGCGTCGTTGTGGCACTGCAGGAGACCCAGGATGGACATGTCATCCAAGGAGTGGGAGGGGGAGTTGTAATGGTTCGCGACTGGGAAGTGCAGTTGTTTGTCACGAACCGAACGTAGGTGTTCCACAAAGCGGTCCCCAAGCCTCCGCTTGGTTTCCCCGATGTAGAGGAGGCCACAACGGGAACAGCGGATACAGTATACCACATTAGCAGATGTGCAGGTGAACATCTGTTTGATGTGGAAGGTCTTCTTGGGGCCTGGGATGGGGTTGAGGGGGGAGGTGTAGGGGCAGGTGTAGCACTTCCTGCAGTTACAGTGTAAAGTCCCAGGCGTAGTGGGGCTGGTGGGGAGTGTGGAGCGGACAAGGGAGTCATGGAGAGACTGACTGAGAGCAGTGTTGCCCTTTTTAATTACCAGCTCATGGCTGCGATTCCACCGAATGTAATGTGGTCATCAGTAAACAATATAAGATTAAACTGATTGATCCAAGTATTGCTTGCCATCTATAGTATAGTACACAGTTTGGTAGCGTGCATTTGAAGACTAGTTGAGCTAAGAGTGTTTTGCAACACCCTTAGTGAGCAAAATATAATATTTTGTACTTGGATGGCTTTCATGTCAAGAAAGCACAATTGTTGATAGTAACTAAGTAACTCAGTGGTAGTTCGCTCTCTGGTAGCAACAACCCCAGACTATAGTGTTGCTGTTGGCTATGATTAAAGGAGTTGCTATGATGCCCAGTGAGGTCCCAGTACCTTGTTTCCTTCCTTGGTGTCTGTTGTGATCACCTGCCACCCAATGATGAAGATACCTGCGAAGAAACTCTCAGACCAGACTTGGGCTTACGATGGGTGCCCTGCACACTGACCCTGCTAAACAGTAATGTTGTTCAAATATACAGCTGTATGGCACCTCTGTCAGCCAAGGTAGCACACACTCCCCTGCTGACTTAGAGGGCTGTA
Source organism: Rhincodon typus (assembly GCF_021869965.1). Lineage (NCBI taxonomy): Eukaryota > Metazoa > Chordata > Chondrichthyes > Orectolobiformes > Rhincodontidae > Rhincodon > Rhincodon typus. Next base: position 37,906,441 of record NC_063353.1, read on the forward strand.
GGGTCAAGTCCAGCCTGACGCTGCAGTGTATCACCGAGGAGTGCAGGACGGTTGGAGTTGCCAAGGGCAAGGCAGAATGTTTACCAAAGTGCCAAGTTATCTATCTTTGGGTGCTCCTTGTAGTTTGGCAATGAACGTGGAATTGGCACCCTGCCTGGTAAATACATGCAACTGATGAGAGATAGTAGGAACTGCCGATGCTGGAGAATCTGAGATAACATGGTGTAGAGCTGGCTGAACACAGCAGGCCAAGCAGCATCAGAGGAGCAGGAAAGCTGACGTTTCGGGTTGAGACCCTTCTTCAGAAAAAGGGTCTTCAGAAGAAGGGTCTCGGCCTGAAAGTCAGCTTTCCTGCTCCTCTGATGCTGCTTGGCCTGCTATGTTCATCCAGCTCTACACCGTGTTGTCTCAACTAATGAGAGACTGCCTTTTGGGGAGTATTCGTTCTTTCTCTTTCCTTCCCATCCTTCTTTCCCTCTCTCACTGTAGCTGTTTCTATCTCTCACTCACCCACACACACACATCAAATGATTATCATTTCGTAGCTAACAGTGATTATCATAAGCAATTTATTTATTATTAATTTGCCTCTATATTGTTGAAACATGGATGCAATTGTTGGACCAATATTGGAAGCTGAAACTTCACATGCAAGTAACCACAATCACTTCATTGATCAATTAAGAATATGGGCATGAGCCCTCGATATCCAATTCAGAGAATCCTGACTATTTCAGCTGTTTTTGGTCCTTGCAGCTATGATCAATCATGCATTAAAGCAGAAGCATCTCTTTCCTCGCTGTCTACTTGTCGTTTTTGGTTCAATTCCATCAATTCATCAACTATTCAGTCATCTTTGTTTGTGCTGGTATAGATTGTGAAAATCCTTGTTAAATGCATTCCCCTGCCATATGGGAATTTAAAGCAATATTTGCTGTTGCCTTGAAGTGGCTTTTTTTTTTCAAAAAAAGTTAACCCCAAAAAGCCCAAGTCTTTTGAAGATTCAAATCCAGCTCCCAAATCTTGGGACATGTCCTTAGGCCACCTGCACATCACATGCCTGGCCAGGACAGAATAAAGTACCTCTTGCCATTTGTTGAGTTACGCTGTTTCTGACTATAGTTACAAACCCCTCTCTTTCCATCAGAAATTTTTATTGCTTTTTTTATTCACTTGTGGGACCTGGGTGTTGCTGGCTGGGTCAGCACTTCTTGCCCATACCTAATTGCCCCTGAGAAACTGGTGGTGAGCTGCCTTCCTGAACTGCTACAGGTACACCCACAATGCCCTTAGCGAGGGAATTCCAGGATTTTGACCCAGCGACACTGAAGGAGCAGCGATACATTTCCAAGTCAGGATGGTGAGTGGCTTGAGGAGGAACTTGCAGGTGGTGGTGTTCCCATGTATCTGCTGCCCTTGCCTTCCTAGAATGGAAGTGGTTGTGGGTTTGGAAAGTGCTGTCTGAGGATCTTTAGTGAATTTCTGCAGTGCATCTTGAAGATAATACACACTGCTGCTACTGAGTGAATGTGGTTCCAGTCAAGAGGGGTACTTTGTTCTGCGTAGTGTCAAGCTTCTTGTGTTGTTGAAGCTGCACCCATCCACATCCACTCCTGACTTGTGCCTTGTAAATTTTGGTGAGTTACTTGCTGCAGTATTCCTAGCCCTCTGTAACCACTGTATTTATATAGTGAGTCCAGCTTGTTGTTCCATCTAATTCCTTTGGATTCAAACACAGTGTATACATATATGCATTTCCTCCTCCCTTTACTTTTTGGCCTGGCTGTTGTCAGCAAGCTGAGTAATAATGAGGGATAAAACCAGATACTAACACACAGTCCTGTGTCATTGTGTCTCCTGTGCCCACTTACTGTTCAGTTTGATTTCATCTAGCTGCTTGATTTCACCCTGAGCCTGTCAATGCTGATGAACTCGGCAGTTCCACATTGAAGGTTTAACGACCGATTGTCACTGAATCACGTTTACCAATCTTAATGAGTTTATCGAAACCATGCTGCCTATTTCTTAACATGCACTAGCTGTGCTTTCCCTACTCAAACTGTGTAATTTTGGGCCCTGTCCCAACAAAGCCTCTTTAACATTTTCACCATTGTGTTGAATTTCTTCCCAGCCGCCTCGACCTCAACAAAATTTTCTCTAGCCTTGTAACCCTCCCCAGATCATTCAGAGTTGGTGGAATAGGAGGGAACAGTTTCTACTGGTAATAAGATCAATAACTAGAGATCACAGACTTATGATTGCCAAATGAGTCAGAGGGGAGCTGAGAAGGTGATAGGTATGTGGAGAACATTTGAGCAGAGTCAAAAGAGACTACAGCAATGAGACTTGATAGGCCAGGAGGACCTGCGGTTAGGATATTCAATTCCGACTAGCATGGGTTCAATGGGCTGAATGATCTCTTTTTGTGCTGTAATGACTGTACATGTGCAGAGTGCTGATCTTAATCAGACTGGTGGTAGGCACTGAAATTAGTATCCATGGTCCATAAAGGAAGTTCAGATATTCTACAAGTCTAGGATCAGATTTGACTGTTGTGTGTAAAGCTAATTGTCCATCAGCTCACTCTCACGAGTTCCAGTATACTTGTTAATGAATGGTCACTGAGGTGAGACAACACAAAGCTGAGGGCATTCACAGAATCCCTGCCCCCTGCATCGAGGGTCAGAACCTCTGGGAGAACACAAAATTAGGCAAGGTGAATATTTTGTAAAGGGAGAGGGAATCCAGGCATTCCTCTGAGGAAAGGAAGTCACTTGGTGTGGGAAAATTACGAAAGTCTTTCCTTTCAGATGCCTCTTGCAACCATCCTATAACTTTTGCACTTAGCTCATTGTCACTGAATCCAGTCATACTGACAAGAATGATAATTTAATGTTGAAAAACTATAGACTGCATGTCATCAATTAGCTGACAGGGCATCAACCATCAGAGATAAGCTAGCAAATGGAATTGTGACCAGCTTAATTGTAAGCTTTTGTTTTATAATCTTGAATTATACCCCCTATTTGTGTTAGCTAATTAAGAAAGCAGTATTTTTATATGGAGATTTGCCGAGACACGTGTACCAAATTGTATTTTAATTGTAGTTTTATTCATCAAGGGAGCTAGTTAAAGGTGTCAGTGTGATTCAGTGGATAATACTCTTGCCTTAGAGTCAGAGATTTTGGGTACAAACCCCACACCAAGCTGACATTTCTACTGTGGGAGTGCTGCCCTGTCAGAGATATATGGTCTTTCTGATGAAACATTAAACTGAAGTTCCATCTTGCCCTCTGGATGTCCTGTATCTTGTGGCAGTCTTTAGAAGAGCAGGGGAGTTTTTCCTGGAGTCCTGGTAAATATATACAGCTCAAACAGTAATGCACAATGGATTATCAAGTTGCTGTTTGTGGGAGTTTGCTGTACACAGACTGACTATCATGTTTCTTACATTGTAACAGTTAATATGCTTCAAGTATTTAATTGGCTATAAATGGCTTTGAGATATGTTAAGATAAGTGTTAGACAATTGCAAGACATTTTTCTTCTTTATTTAACAAATAACTTAAGCACCAGCTAAAGGAAAATCATGTATGGATTTGTGGCCAACAGATATAATGCACACCCTTGGTTGCAATATTAGCACCATCGATGAGCTGCATCATTGGGACTACAGTCATATCAGTCAGGTCATGTGTGGGTGGTCATTTCCCTTCCCTGGAGGAAGCTACTGCACCTTTTTTTTTAATGGTAAGCCAGTAGCATAATAACTCCTACAATCATTTTCCATAGATTTCCATGGAATCCCTACAGTGTGGAAACTGGCCCTTCAGCCCAACAAGTCCACACTCAGACCCATTCCCCAAACCCACCTAACACCCACATGAACACTATGGGACAATTTACCATGGCCAATTCACCTAGCCTGCACATCTTTAGACTGAAGGGAGGGGAGCTTACAGGAGGAAACCAGAGCACCTGGAGGAAACCCACGCAGACACGGGGAGAATGTGCAAACTCCACACAGACAGTTGCCCAAGGAGGGATTGAACCCTGGCTCCTGGTGCTGTGAGGCAGCAGTGCTAACCACTGAGCCACCGTGCCGCCCCATAATCATGGTCCCAATCCGCAAGGTGCCAGATTGAATTCCAGTTTACAATTTGTCTTGTGAGATGTGACTTCATGACCTATGGGTTGCCAATTCAGTTTCATAACTGTGAGGCCAGGCAGCCTGTCCAACAAGCTGCATTAGCCTTTCACGCCCAACGTCTTATTGATGAAGCACAGTGGTGGCACAGAGGAAGAGAAAAGGATACAAATCCTGCTCTCCAGTGACTGCAGCGGTTCAAAAAGGCAGCTCACCATCATTTCTGAAGGGCTGCTCTCACAAGTGACACCCATGTCCCATGAGTGAAAACAAATACCAGACTCTGATACAATGACTATCCTGAGCGTTGAGAGCCCTGACAAATACTCCATGTTGTTTAAGGTGTCCAACCATGTCCCGTTGTTAGAGAGACTAGATAGGCTGAGTAAAAACCGAAAGAACTGCGAATGCTGTAAATCAGGAACCAAAACCGTTCTGAGGAAGGGCGACCTGAGCCGAAACGTTAACTTTTGTTTTTTTTTTCTTCACAGATGCTGCCAGACCTGCTGAGCTTTTCCAGTGACTTTGTTTTTGTTCCTAGATAGGCTGAGGTCGTTTTCCTTAGAGCAGAGAAGGCTGGGGGTGGAGTTGGTGAGAACCTGATTGAATTATGTAAAGTTCTGCCAGGTGTAGATGTGGAGAAACGTTTCCCCTCTTAGTAGGGGGCATGGACTTAAAAGGGAGAGCAGAAGGTTTTGTGAGGCTTTGAGAAAAACATTTTTACCCAGGGAAGATGTGGGTATCCGGAACTCACTGTCCAAATGCGTGGTAGATGTGAGAACCCTGGAGACATTACAAGAACTATTCAGGTGAGCACTTGAAACACCAGCACATGCAAGGCTATGGGCTAAGTACTGGAGAATGGGATTGGAATAGATTGATGTTTGACGACTGGCATGAATATGGTGGGCAAAAGGACCACTCTCTGTGCTTTAAAAACATTTATAACAGACGAGTCCTCTCAGCCTGAGAGAATGGAGTTACGTCGAATGTACAGCACAGGAACAACTGAACATCCTGCCTCCTCCTCCTCTAATGCTTTCAGCATGACCTTCTACCCCTCTGACCTTCATGAGTTTTTACCTAGATTCCCTTTAATAACACCTATACTATTTGCCCCAAGTATTCATTTGTAGTAGCAGGTGCTAACTTCTAACCACTCTTCAGGTGACAAATTTGGATAAAGGATCCCTCATTTGGTTTATTCTGGGCTATCTTAAGTTTACAGCTCCTAGTTTTGGACTCCCTCACAAGTGGATGTATATTTACCACGTTATCGAATGCTTTCATTATTTTAAAGACCTGCGTTGAGTCATTACTTGGACTTCTCTTTTCTAAAGGCGCGAACCCCAACCTGTTCAATCTCTCCTGCTAACTTTATTTTTAATACTATAGGATTTAAAAGCTCTTTTTAGATCACCTCTCCTGGTCCCAGTTGGTTTTTTAAAAATTGTATTTGTGTGCAGTGCGAATGGACTAAAATTGAATGAAGTTCTCTTTAAAGCCACAAATGTTTCTTGGACCTTTTTGGCCAAGGTTTTTTTTTTGGAAGCTTCATCACTTCAGTGACAGGAAGCTCAGTTGCTGCCAGTTTACTTTGCTTGGGAGGTAATTCACGGGACTGTTTTGGTTACGCGGGGCCAGTATAAATATAGATTGTTTGTCAGTGTTTTGGCAGCTCCTGATTCCTTCCACTTGTGAGGTGCTGTTATTGATTGCACTCACACTGTTTCAATATAGCCTGGGGAATTGACTGTGGAATCATGAGGGCGGGAGGGGAAGACTGATTACTTCAGTCACGCCAAGGAACAGAGAGGTCTGGATGTGAGAATTCTGAGGAATACGTTCCGGGGAAAGCATTTGGTTAGTCATGACTCAAGATAGTGCCCTTGTCCATAAAGTGTAGTAGTTTCAGCCCTTCCTTTTCAAAGCAAACAATACTTAAATGATGTAGAAATAAAGGTCTGTGAACACAGGAAATCTGCAAAGGGAAGAGAAAATGCCACAAATGCACAACCCATCAATCATCGTCTGAAAGATTAACGACTGTATTACCGCATTTCTGGCCTTTTGTTCATCCCTCAACTTCCTTTGCTACATCATTGGCAACTGTGATCCCTGCCCTCTTTTGTACTCATCTCTGCCCCCTTAAAGACCATGAGTAGTATCTCTTTTGATCAAGTTCATTCTCCTTTAACCAAATAACCCCTTATGGATTTTGTTCGATGCCCCACTTGAACCTTGTGGTGCCTAATGTTGCAAAGGTGCTATGTAAATGTCATTTTTGATGAATTAAATTGATGAAGGAATGGGACAGACTTGACAACTTAAGCAGATTTGTTTTCGAGTGATTTAAGGCACCTCGAATCACTAGGCATAACCCCATGATGAAATGCTAGGGATTTACAAAAGTAAACAAAAATATTAGGACTTAATAGCAGGAGTGGGGAATTCAAACACTCCAGCCATTCTACAAGACCATGGCTGATCTGCCCCCAGACTCAACTCCTCTTTCATGCCAACTCCTCAATAGCCCTCATCTCTCTGATACTTTGCAAATGTATCTATTTTTTCTTTAAGTATTTTCAATGATCTAGCCTCCACAACAGTCCCAAGTAGAGAATTCCAGACATTCAAAAACTGAGAAGAAAATTCTTTGCATCTCCAATTTTAAATGAGTGTCCCCTTGTTCCATAACTATTTACTGAGTCTGAGATTCCCCAGTAGTGGAAACATCAGGACATCAACCCCGTCAAGCTGTCTTAAAACCTTTGTATGATTCACTTAGATCACACCTCATTCTTCTAAACTGTAATAAATAAAGGCCTAACCTGTTTAGCTGTTCTTGATGAGCCGACCCCTTCATTGCAATAATCAGCCAAGTGAATCTCTTTTGAACTGCCGCCAATAGCAGTACATCCTTTCTTAAATGCGCCAAAGAACTGTGGATGCTGGAAATCTGAAACAAAAACAGAAATTTCTGGAGAAACTCAGCAGGTCAGGCAGCAACTGTGAGAGAGAAAGTGGAATTAATGTTTTGGGTCTAGTGACTTTTCTTTAGAACAGACCCTTCTGAAGAAGGGTCACTGGAGCCAATATTAACCATTCCTTTCTTAAATATAAGAGTCTAAACTGTAAGCAGCACTCCTGGTCTGGCTACACCACCACCCTGTACAGTTGTGACAAGAGCTCCCTATTTTTAAATTCCACCGTCCCTTGTAATAAAGGCCAAAATTCTATTGTTTGTTCTGGGGGGGAAGGGGGGGATTTGAGAAGTTGGAGAATGCACTGACCATTTGTATTAAATGTGGGATTTTAAGAATCTTAGGTGGATGACATAAAAGGGAATAAACATATATGGGAAATGTGTGGGTTGTGGGATTAGGATGGTAATCCTGAAGGAGATTTAGCTACATGAACCATAACTCTGCAGCCTCTCCTCTATCCCCATCTCCACCCCTCTCTCCTCAGAATTGCACTGTGGCCACATTTGAGTTAACAGTTGAGCTGATAAAGGAAATGACACTGTTGGTTGATGAAAACTAACCTTGCTGTGACCCAACCACTTTGATGTAGCTCAACTCATTATTATAATAGTTTGTATAACAGTCTGTGTCAAGAATAATAAAATAAAGTGAAATATTTACGGAGCTCCTGATGACGCTGTATTAGAAGCTAACCTGGTGTCCAGGATTAAATTCAGGCTAATTTTTGACCACCCTGTGGAAATAACCCTAAGAAAAATGCATCTTGGGATGTAAGGATATTTCAGGGTATTTCAATCATAAACACAGGAAATGCAGGAAAAACTCAACAGGTCTAGCAGCATCTGTGGAGGGAGAAACAGAGGTAACATTTTGGGTCTGAGAATTCTTCTCAGAAGTTGCCACCTTTCTGTTGAAGCAGCGTGTGTCTGGTTATCTTTATTCACCAGAATCTTGGAAGAAGTTGCCATTGTATAGTGGCTGTCAGAACCTCCAGACTTCCAAAAGTACCAGACAGCCAGTGCAGTATTTTGGAAGTACTTCTGTAATGTGGGAAATGTGACAGTCAAATTATCACACAGCAAGGTCCCTTAAACCATACCTCCGCTTTATTAGCTAAGAAAATAGGTACGCTCTTGATCTTACTTTGCAAATACAGGCAGCACCTCCAATAGTGCACCACCCCTCCAGATGGTTGGCGTAGACTTTTTTTGCTCAGGGCTTTGTGATGGGTCTGAAACTCTCGATCTCCTGAAAGGCACAAGTGTTGCCCATTGAGCCACAGCTGATGTTTATTCACAGGGGTAGGTATTGTGCCCAAGTGGAAGTAAATAACAAGCCCCCATCAAAAATTAGCACTATTGGAGAGACGATGAGTTCTTGGGGTAGGGGGAGAGAAAGATCTATTTACGTCTGTTAGCTTCTCAGGTATTATAGATGTTAAACATCTGGTTCCCTGTTTGTCAGGAACATCTGGAAATGCTTTCTGGCACTGATTGCAAGAAATGGAAATGGTAACAGTGTGTTGGATCTGGGAGGTTCCGGTTCTCTTTCGTTGATCACTGGTAAGTGGAGAGGTAATCACTGCTGGGCCTCATTTTCAATTAAGTTCATCACGCTGCCCAGAAATCGGTGCAGGGTTTGGACCAGGGAAGCCTTATTAACAATTTGTGTTAGTTCACGTTTGCTTTGTCTTGGGTTACAGGCTTGAATTCCCATCAGATGAGATTCATTCGGTCCGTGACCTAGTTTCAAATCTTCACCCTTTAGGTGTCCACTAACCTTTTTAGAATCAGGGAAATTGGTGTTGTTTTAAATATGTGTCGTGTTATCTGTGTGAGATCGAGACCATATTACCTGCGTTCTTCTTGGTGCTCTCAAAACCTGAAGTTAATTCTGCTGTTAAAATCTTCTTTTGTGAAGCTTTTCTCTTTCCCAAGTCCATTTGTTTCTAATGTTTTCTGCTGTTGGTTCACCTTCTGCTTAAAACCATTCTTTCCCGTTCATTTTTTCTTATTAATTTTGCCATTTGTTTTCCTCAGAGTTCAGCTTGACTGTAATGCTGGGCTATTCAACCATAGCATGCATCATTCACAACAAAAAAAAACTAGGAAATCTAAAGCAAAAACAGGATTTGCTGGAGAAACTTAGCAGGTCTGGCAGCACCATGAGAGAAAGCAGAGTAAATGTCTTGGGTCCAATGACTTTTCGTAGTCTGCACAGACGAGAAACTGGTCTTAAAGCACAGAACTCTAAACTTAAACTAAGGCATCGTGAGTGCAGCACAAGGGAGATTAACCTTTCAAACTTTAGCCAAACCAGTCAGAGTTGATATCAAGAGCATTTCTTCATGTACCAGCTGATGAAAGTCTGTGAAACTCTGCCTGAAAATTTTGTGAAGAGTTTGCAAGGGTGATGGGTCTGGACGAAGTTCTGGAACTGGGGAGGATTTGAAGGTTTAGTTAGCTGTAAATTTGAGGCATTGACAGTAAAGGGATGAGGGGAAACTAGATGGCAAGGTGTGTCTCTGAGAGCAGACAAGGGACAGTGGTGTAGGATGGATTATAGAGTGGAAGCAGAGTATTGGAGAAAGGAAAAAAGAGGGTATGAAAAGAAAGTATGCTTGTAACGATAGAGCCTGAAGCTTATAAAAGCATGCATAAGGATTTTGATGGAAAAAGGAGTGAGATGAGAGCAGAGGAAGGGGCAGTTTTAAAGAGGGAAGCCTGGCTAATGTTAATAACTATTGTTTATACCCTTGAACAAGTGACCTTTTTGACTTGGAGGCAAGGGGTTCCATCAGTGCAACAAACTTCACACTGAGACAGACGTGTTGGCTTAATGACCTTTTCACAGCACTTTGTAGTCTTGTGTTCTAAATATACTTCATTGTTTTGGGAAACTCTCCATTTTCATTGCCACTGGAGGTTGTATTTCCCAATAATCTTGTGTTTCTGTGTAACAGAAAGGGAAAGACTGTGCCCAGAGGAATTCAGGACCAGCAATAAACAAAACTCTGCAGTTGATTTATTAAAAATAATTCCACTTTCCACACAGCAGCAAATTAGATTTGGATCAGTGAGGCGTAAACTTGACACAGCAGGTTTATGTAAAGTGTTAATGAGAAATGGTCCCTGCTAATTACACTTGCAAAACCTTCCTCCTTTCATTGACTATTCTGCGATAGGCTTTGCCCACTTCCTACATGCATCAATGTTTATATTTTGAATTCTTGTTGGACAAAAGCAAACATGCTGACATTTTTGTGTGCAATTAAACATCCTGTCCAGGTTGTTAATTTAAACCTTTATGCTAAGATGATTGAAATAGTTGATAAAAAGAGTGTGTATTTCCTCTGTTGACGGGTAATAACATTAAAATTACGGCTAAACTCTTCAGGACTGATATCAGGAGGTACCTCATCGTTGGATGGAAGAAATCTAGAGATCTCTTTCCCCAAAACATTGTTGAGGTTAGCAGTCAAATATTAAACCTGGCATTTATATATTTTTGTTAGGTAAGGGATAGAGATTCCTAATGAATAATTGGAGTTCAAATACAGAACTGCAATGATCCAGCTGAATGGCAGAACAACCTCAAGGGGCTGAATGGCTTCCTTTGGTGCCTATGCAGGTGTTATCTATATCCATAGATCAGGTGAGACTTTCTTGCTGTGCCTTGCAGATCAAGTGGCATTACTGAATCGGGAGGCTGTGATTCCCCCTCTTGTTTCTTGTCATCCCCAGGAATTGCAGATGTGAAAGAAGAAGAAAGAGATCTCCCAATGTCTCAGCCAAACATTCCTCCCTCAACCTACATGTTCAAAAACTCAATGAAATGGTCTTTCATCTCATGGCAGTGGGCCCATTGGCCATCACATTTGCCTGTCAGTGCTCTGAGAGCATCTTGACACATTTAAGGGGAAACTAAATGGACATGTGAGGAATATATCGAGGGTTATGCTGGTGAGAAGAAGCTTGTGCGAAGTGTATCCTCAAACATAGACCATTATGACTAGAGGTAGTAAGAACTGCCAATGCTGGAGTCAGAGATAATACAGTGTAGAGCTGGAGGAACACAGCAGGCCAGGAAACATCAGAGGAGTAGGAAAGCTGATTTTTCGGGTCGGGACCCTTCTTCAGAAATCTTCAAAAATTTCTGAAGAAGGGTCCTGACCCAAAACTTTAGCTTTTCTGCTCCTCTGATGCTGCCTGGCCTGTTGTGTTCCTCCAGCTCCACACTGTGTGACCATTATGACTAGATGGTTTCAGTGCTATTCATTTTATAGAATTTCTAAGCCACAGGATGTTCAACAAATGGACATTGAATAAGGGATGAGTAGCATTCAGGGATTGAGATCCGACAACACTTGGATCTGAATGTGGATGGATTAGTACTACAACTGAAGCCATGAGATTATTTGGATGCTAGCTCTAAATGGTGTTGATGAATGGGAGCGTACGTAACGGAACAGGGAGAGGTCGAAATGAGTTCAGTGCTTTTTCTAAAATCACCCATGTCTTGCAGAAGTTTAGATAATCACTGATTTGTAAATTTAACTTCCAGTACCAACATAATCATCAATTGTAAAATCTTGACTGATTATGTCAGACTTTAATCATTTCCTGTTTTTTGCCCAGCTGCCAACTTGGTACAAATCCCAACATTTATATTATGTTTCACTCCCAGAGGTTTGCACTAAAACATTGCTAGACAGCTAGAGGTGATTGAACTGTTATACCAACATTTAGAACAATACTTGAAACAATTGTAATGTTACTCAATGATATCGATGAGCTGAATGACCATTTCTGATTCATGAATATTTATAATATTAATTGGGGCGTTTTTTTAAAAATCGCTGTGTTTTACTCTAATGTTCGATTTCTGGACCTGACCATTTTAATGTCAAGCCTTTGGCCATGCTTAATGTGTTGATGGCTAGTAGTCCGTTGGTCTGTAAAGTGTTTTGAGATGCCTTAAGGATACAATAAAATGCTTGGAAAGAAACCTTCTGTCTCACATTTTAATGGAATAACTGAAAGTAGATATAACTCTGGTTGGCTGCCGTGGGGCACTTCTAGAGAGGCCAGGGATCACTTGCTTTCTAATTTTCCCTTTTGTCAGTCTTCACTGCAGGGCGTGTTGCTACTGCAGTAAGCTGACTAGAATCAACTAGGTTAGAAGGTCAGGCAGCATCTGTGGAGTCAGATACAGTGTTAACCTTTCACATCTGCAATAAAAGCAAAGCACTGAGGATGCTGGGAGTTCTGATCTAAAAACAGAAGATGCTGGAGAAACTCAGCATCTGTGAAAAGAGAACAGTTAGTTATTATAATCCACTGTGATTTTTCAACAAGCTGAAGGGTCCAAGCAGAAATTCTGTCTGAGGTAAGACCTGAACTTTTCAAGTTGTCAATTCCAAGTTGTTGAGCTTTTGTCAATACTGACAAAAGTTAGAGTTGCAATGGATTTTGGGTGAGTTTACTGAGCTGGAGTGTTGGGAAGCACATTTGACACAATTGAACAGAACTTTTTCAACAAAAAATTAGTAGATTTGCATGAGTGGCATATTGAGGTGTAGGATCATACTTCTAGGTCAGATGTCATGGGTGTAGTTTTGATTTGGGTAATAAATAATAGGTAGGACACTTGTGAATGCCCCCTTTATTCTCCATAAGGGAGCTGAAGACCTTGATTTGATTTCTTCCTCAAAAAGGAGCATCCATAACCGTTTTGTCTCTAGCTGGAGAGGCAAATCCAGGTTATGTGCTCTAACCTGAGATCCTGTGACTCCAGTATCATGAGTGAGCCAAGCTGACCACTGCTTTGGTTGCTGAGATGAAGGAAAACCCCCTGTTGGAGGAAACACTGAAGACCATTGATCCAAAGTCACCTGCACCATTGGTGGCATGGTGGCTCAGTGGTTAGCACTGCTAACTCAAAGCTCCAGGGACCGAGGTTTGATTCCACCCCTGGGCAGCTGTCTTTGGGCAGTACATTCTCCCTGTATCTGTAGGTTTCCTCTCAAAGTCCAAAGATATGCAGGTTAGGTGGATTGGCCATGCTAAATTGCCCATCGTATCTAGGAATGTGCAGCCTAGGAGCATTAGCCATGGGAAATGCAGGGATAGGGGAGGTGGGATGCTTCTCGGAGGGTAGGTGTGGACTGGATGGGTTGAATAGCCTGCTCCCACATTGTAGGGATTCTATGATCCTTCTCCCAAACATGTGCCACTTATCACATACAATGTCTGAAATTACTTGTGTACTGTAGTATATTTCAAAATATGATTTTCTGCAAGAGATCTATCTCATTTGCACTTCAATGCATCAATACTAACTGTTTCTACCATCTCCCTAGGGAGCCACTTCCTCGCTGGATATTATATCCACAGATTAATTTGCATCTACACTCTCTTTAAACACAGGCTGTCTCATTTTCATTCTACTGTTCTGGGCAATATGAAATAGCTTGTCATTGTCTACATTACCTAGCCTATTGCAATCTGAAATTAGCTATCCTATTACCTCTCAACCTTCTCTTTTCCCATGTCTAATTTAGACTTGGCAAAATTATTCTGGTCAACACCAGGGAAGAATGTTTTCAAAGTGTGAAAAATACTTTAGTAACTCTAGCTTGGAAAGCAAAGACTAACTCTATATTTAAATTGCTTCACACAGCTGACAGTTCCATAGACAGATAAGTGATGCTGAGTGAAGCTACTAAGTGCCAATATTTAGACTGTTAAAGGAATGAGGAGATGGTTACAGCATCTTAGCAAGAGGAAATCTGGAAACCAGATGATTCTCTGTGCAACCAGAGACCGGTTGCAATGGCTTCAGATGAAATAGAAGAATTTCTGTAGCACCTTCTTGTGCCCTCAAGATGTTCCAAAGCTAACAATGTGCTTTTGAAGCAGTCACTTTATTAGTTGTGGAAGATGTGGCAGCCAGCTTGTGCATTGAAACCATGTGATAGACAACACAATCATTTGTTTTGAGTTATTGGGCCATGGAAGATGCAGTTGGCTGATTTTGGCTTGGCTAGCAGCATTCTTATTAAATGCAGTGTTCCCAAACCAAGTAGCTGAAAAAAAAAGTCCAAACTTGCACTGTGTCTTTGGTTGAATAACATGTTTCTGTTTGAAGCTTGAGTAGCTTGATGACTGAGCTTCATTCCACTGTTGAGTCTCTGATGAAGTTAGGCTGTAGAATTTTTGAGATATTGGAAGTTTCTGACCCCTGTGGGACTGTAATCCAGTCTGGGTTTATACAACTGGGAGGGGACAAGAGCATTGGAAGGTGAAACTGATGTATAAGAAAAGTGCGAAGCACTTGAGCCTGCCCTACATGATTGTTGTGGCTGAAGCATTGTGATTAGATACCTCTCTGTCCGCTGCTACTGTTGCAATCCAGAAGATTCTTCTCGAACACCCTTAGGTGACGATAAGAGGATTGAGGAGCCCACACTGATGATGTTTATGTTATTGCATTTCATCCACCTTTCAGAAAATGTGATCTCCACCCCAGCCAGAAATTGGTGCAGCACTCTTTTGCAGAGTCAGCATTTTTGTCATGCGCTGTCACAGATCTACTGCACCCTTAAAGAAACATTAAACCAGACCTCCCCTACTCTTGTGTAAACTTGACCTTTTATAAAATCAATGGGAGCATGGTTTAGCCCTTAAGCCAACATTTGTTACCCACTCCTAATTGTCCTTGAACTGAATGACTTGCTAGACTATTTTCAGAACCGGATCTTCTTGGTTTCATAATCCTCATCTCTGACACGAGCTTTAAATTCCAGATCGTTCCACCAGCTACCATGGTGGGATTTGAACCCATGAAGCATTAACTTAGGCCTCTGCCTTAATAATCCAGTGACCTTGCTGCAGTGCCGTTGCTTCCCCACTGTTTTTGGTGCCTTCATCAAATCAGCCTAAAGTCTATATGGTTACAAACATACGGACATACAAATTCGGAGTGGGAGTAGGGCACTTAGCTCCTTGAGTCTTCTAGAATGTAGAACATAGAACAGTACAGCACTGTACAGGCCCTTCAGACCACAATGTTGTGCCAACCTCTTGGCCCATTCTAAGATCAAAACTAACCTGCATACCCTTTATTTTACTATCATCCATGTGCCTATCCAAGAGTCACTTAAATGTCCCTAATGTATCTGACTCCACTACTACCCCTGGCAGTGCATTCAACGCTTCCACCACTCGCTGTGTGAAAAACCTACCTCTGACATCTCCCCTATACCTTCCTCCAATCACCTTAAAATTATGCCCCCTCATAATAGTCATTTCCACCTTGGGAAAAAGCCTGTGGCTATCCACTCTATCTATGCCTCTCATCATCTTGTACACCTCTATCAAGTCACCTCTCATCCTTCTTCACTCCAATGAGAAAAGCCCTAGCTCCCTCAACCTTTCCTCGTAAGAGCTGCCCGCCATTCCAGGCAGCATCCTGGTAAATCTCCTCTGCACCCTCTCTAAAACTTCCACATCCTTCCTATAATGAGGCAACCAGAACTGAACACAATACTCCAAGTGTGGTCTAACCAGGGTTTTATAAAGCTGCCGCATAACCTCGTGGCTCTTGAACTCAGTCCCGCTGCCAATGAAAGCCAACACACCATACACCTTCTTAACAACCCTATTCTCCTGCCATTCTGTAAGATTATGGATGATCTGGTTACTCAATTCCCACCTACATATGCTAATTTCTCTACCTCCACTTATCAAGTATCTATCTTCTTCTGTCTTAATGAGATTTGAAGATTCTGCTTTCACTGCCTTTGGAGGAAGAGTTCCAAAAACACTCAACTCTTTCAGAAAAAAATATTCAACTAATCTGTCTTAAATAGACCACCTCTTATTTTTCAGCACTGAGCCCTTCATTTTAGAAATTCCCACAAGAGGAAACACTCTCCTGTCGAGACCCCTCAGGATCTTTTATGTTTTGTTTTTGAGTTTCTATCCCACCCCACCCCCATCCATTCTATAAATAATCAACAGATTTGAGAATGTCCAGATCTTTAGGCAAAAGTCACTGAACAGGACCATAATTAAGCTCAACATCAAAGCCCTCAAATGAAATGAAAACCTGAAATTGCTGGCAATCTGAAACAAGAACTGAAATATGCTGGTGACATGCAGTGAGTTAAACACTATCTGCAGATAGAGTAGTCAAGTTTATGCTTTGAATATACAGTCCTCATTAGGACTGGAAAAAATTATGGAAGAACTGCATTTATTCTAGTATGATTTAGGAACTACATTGTCATGTGTACATATGCAAGTGTATCCAAGGTGCCACATCACTCACTATGCTAAAATTGATGTACTAAAGGAACAATGTCTCATTCTGTAACATATAGTACAAATCTGGGAAAGTAGGCTGCACAAAAGCAAGCTCCAGTATTTGGCAAAGTGCAGTGGTTTCCAATTTCTGGAGCAATTGCAGCACGGGTAAGGGAGGTTGTGAATGTGAATAGAGAGGATACGACACAATGGTGAACAATTGGTGTAACAACCTACTGGTGCTGAAAAGTGGGAATGTTACATATCCCAGGAAAGCAGAAGACTAGATCTCTTTGAGTTAATAGATCTGTGATAAATTGGAGATATTTTATTGTGCTAAGTTTAAACAGTACATAGCTCATGCAGTAGAGGAAGCAGAAGGTTAATTATTTAAGTGGGTACTGACTTAATTAAGTTGATAAACTTGGTCAATTGCCCTCATTTCTGATTTGCAGTAATGGACACGTGCACCCATTAAACCACATTAGTTCCTCCTTTCCCTAATGCAAAAAGGTGTCACCTCTCTTAATGTTATTTGCTGCAGTTTGGACCTGAACTGTCTTATTCCCTGCAATTGAAGTCTGTACAATTGATTCAGTGTGTAGTTCTTGCCCCTTCATGAATATTACTCACAGAAAACCACAATGTACTTTAGAGGCAGACAGCAGTAGTGATACTGTGATTATTATTAACACTTCTGCCAACGAAAAGCCTAAGAATGGTGGGTATAATGCGAGAATTTCAGACTTATTTATACATACTGATTTACAGTAATTACTTTGACTTGCTAATCCTACTTTTGTGTCAGCCTTGAAAATATGCCACATTGTGCATGTGTGGGTAAATTAAGCTTGTAAATTCAGCAAGCAGAATCGAACCTCTCTATTCACGAGTGCCAAAATATGGCACAATTGCTTAATCACTGTGGTCTTTAACCCATGTCTTTAGTTTGCAATCTCCCTGCCTGAGGGCATTGAATTTTTCTGGGGCACTGGCAGCTTTCCATTTCCATCCGTTGTTTACATTCGAACCCAAATAATGATTGTTGACGTGCTGTTCACCGTTGACCTTGCAGATATGCCCGTTCCAGACAGAAGTCAATAACATTCACCTGTTTTCTTTCATTGGCTAATATTTGCTGAGGTACAAGTATCATTTTGGTGACAGCTTACCTCGATTGGTCACTCATACATGACAGAGTTCCAAGAACTTGGTTTGTGAGTCAGCTTTCCAAGTGTATGGTTTATTCCCAGCTTGAGAAAGCATCCCTTTGTGTTTACAGTTCACTTGCATTCAATCCTTACTCATTCATGGAGGAGGAAAGGATGAACTGGTACTCAAGTGGCTTTTTGGTCATTATTGTGCGCACGCTAAAATGGGAAGAGCAGATTTTCGGGCAGATGTTCCTCTGATTTAAAAGATACACCTGGGTATATCGTTGATGGAGCAGGATCAGATGCCAAAATGGAAGCTTGTCCAATTTACCATCCATTCACTTAAATGGCTGGCCAATGAAGTAATGGTCCATTTCATATGCCACAATCCATCTCTCTCAAAGTGAATATGTGTCCTTCGCTAGTACATTCTTGCCTTGGAAGCTCAAAAAAGGCCATTCATTGCCTGTTTGCCCTTCCACCTGCTATCTGTGGGTTTTAGAGCTTGCTTTTTAAACCTTTTCTTGAATTACTTTGGTGGGAACTTCAGTGAGACTTCTATGACTTCTACCTCTCTCCATTTGTGTTTGGTTGTAGCTGGAGTCAATGCTGAAATGTGCTTTTGAAGCACTTTCAATTACCACCTATTGAAGGTAATTTTACTTGTCATGAGCATAGTTATCTTTCCATCCTGTCCAGTCTCTTTACTCTGCCTGTGCTGAGATACCTATTAGTTGACCGAGAGGTGGAATTGTCCAGCCTGGATTCCGTTTATATCTCTGGAAACCAACTTGATTCAATAACATTTTGACTCTGAGGTGTTATCCGCTGATCACATTTCAGCATTGACTCCAGCTACAACCAAACACAAAGGGAGAGGTAAATATCTTAAAAATCTCCAGGCTACCATTTCACTGGAGTAGTGAACGAGTGCTGCCTTTCAAGTAAAATGTTAAATCCAGGCCCTCCCACGTGGACATCAAATAGACTGGTGCCACTATTTGGAAAACAGGAGAACAATCCTTGCTGTCTTTATTTTGCAATTATTTATCCTGCAACTGCTTCACTGTAGCAGTGGCTGTTCATTGTTGCATTGTTAATTTTGGGATCTAGCTGTGTACAAATTGGCTCAATGTTCCCCCACACTTTAAGAGTGACTACAGTTCAGAAATTATTTACAGTTGACTTTAAAGCACTTTTTAGGATATCCTCTGATCATGAAAGGTACTACTTAAATGCAAGCTTTTGTTGATGAAGAATCTTATCGAATTTACTGTCCACGTATTTTGACAAGCAAAGAGGCACAGTGTGATGGATGACACTTGAGATTAATCCTTGTGTGGGGAAGGGCAGAAGAATTTTATAGTTCTGTGTGTATTAAGTTTGAGACAGTTGTGTGATCATCCATTTAAATGCTGTCAACTTATGAGCCGCCTGAACACTTTTGGGAAGTGTGGTTTATATGTATGAATATCTGCATGAATAAGTGGTGCATATAAATCATCATAAACATCATGAACGTTTTGTTGTGGTTATTGAGTTATGCTGATTTCACACCCTGCTCTAACTCTGTGTGACATGGATCAAGGCCTCATTGATTTCACCCAGAATGAGAGAAGGAGCTTAGAAAGCCTGGAAATCAGGAATAATACTTTCCACAAAGAGAGAATTTGATTATACTCAAAGCATGCTGGAAAATGGGATTAGAATAGATAGAGGTAACGCAGTGTGAAGCTGGATGAACACAGCAGGCCAGGCAGCATCAGAGGAACAGGAAAGCTGACGTTTTGGGTCGAGACCCTTGTTCAGAAATGGTATCTGGGAGAACTGTTCCTCTGATGCTGCCTAGCCTGCTGTGTTCCTCCAACTCTACAGTTTGTTATCTCTGACTCTACCATCTGCAGTTCTTGCTATCTTAGAATAGATAGATGCTTGATACCATGTACAGACACAATAGCTAAAGGACCTCTTTCCTTGCTGTAAAAACTCCTGACTCTAACTTCAGGCTCCTGCTCTGCTTACCAAACAATGACTCCTGGTGGGAAAGACGACCATGTGAGCTTCATAGTTGAAGTCCAGTTTATTATCCTGACGCTGTAGATAATCTACTTTTCATTTTCCTGACCTAACAAAGGGTGTCTCGTGTAGTTTCTTCCACAAGCTCATAATATCCCCAAGTGCTTAGAAACAATGTGTGACCTGTTGTAACATAGGAAATGTAGCTGGCAGTTTGTGCACAGCAAGCTCCCACAAGTAGCAATGTGACTGGTGTCCTCGTTATCTGCTTCAGATGCAATTGTTTGCCAAGACAGGAGTCCGACTCCTCTCTGAACAATGACATGGGATGGTTTATGTCCAACTTGACAGCAGGGCCCAGGATAGAAGATACATCAGAATCTAATAAGCGGGTCCTGGAGCTCTACGTCGGCCCTCAGTACTCAGGTGGGCGGGGGACAGGGCCACTGTACTTGGGCTGGGGCATAGCATCAGGCCCTGTGATTTCTGTCCATGGCCCTGCCTGAGAGGGTAGACAAGGCTTTGCTTTGACATCTCATCTGGAAGGCAAAGTCATCTGTATCGCATTTGCTGCCAAACTTCATTGTTCCCTTTGTATTTGACCTTTGCTGATAAAGTAACATTGACTGAAACCTCAAACCCAGGGGATAAATGAACCTGACCTCGTTGCCTGTGCTGTGGACAAGTTTGACTCAAATTTTAGTGCCATTTGTTTTGTTATGTAACCCTCTCTCACAATTTTGTGAGGTCTGTCACAGAACAATGCTGGCTAATACTTGGCTGCAGGTTGCTGGTAGACCCTTTTTTTTAAACTTTCCTTGATTTCTTGATGTCATGCACTAGTTCACTCTTGGTTCAATCTAGTGGATTTCCAAATAGCTACGGTATAAAGATGGGTCAAAATGTAAATTCTGAGCTCTTCTCATCAATGATGACCAGAAAAGGAAATAGACCCAGCCACAAAAATACTGTGGCTTTTAGATCAGGTCAGCAACAGAGTGTTCTGCAGTGTGTTGTCTTAGAGTCAGAGTCATACAGCACAGAAACAGACCCTTCGGTCCAACCTGTCCTAATCCTAAACTAAACTAGTCCCACCTTCCTGCACTTGGCCCATATCCCTCCAAACATTTCCATTTCATGTACTTATCTAAAATGTCTTCTAAATGTTGTAACTGTACCTGCTTTCACCACTTCCTCTGGAGGTTTATTCTACACACGAGCCACTCTCTGTGTAAAGAAAATTGCTCTGCATGTCTTTTTAAAATCTTTCTCCTGTAACCTTCCAAAGACTTCCTAGAGATTGCACCACTTTGGAGGCCCTGGTAGAGAAGGTGGGTGGGATATACTGTGTTTTCCAGATGGATGCAGCAACACTCTTGAGATGCTTGTCACCCATCTCTACAGAAAGCAGTTTGCTTAATTGACAGTCCAACCCCCACTTACCTTCAGGGCCCACTTCCCTGTTTACTACCTTCAGGTTTCACTGACATTTCAACAACTGTCAAATTGCACCACTACCCAGAAGGACATGAGTATCCAAAACATCGGATCACAAGCACCTTCAAATTCTTCTGTAAGATGCATGCCATCTTGAATTAGTTGCACATTGACTATTCCTTCTCTGACACTGGATCAACTTTCTGGAACTCCCTATCTAACAATATGAACAGTCTGTATGAGATGCATAGATTCAAACAGCAGGTCCATCACCATCTTTCTGAAGGCAACCAGAGGTGGTGAGAAATGCCAGATTTCCCATATGGATGCCCTTATTCCAAAAGTGAAGAACTAAATTAAGTCAAACAAAATCCTCAGATAAGGAAAGAAAGATCAGAGCTATTGCTTCTGAGTTCTGCAACCTTAGAGACAAATAACACTTTTATTTTGTAAACTAAGTGAGAACATACAATACAGCATTCTTCAATTTTTTAAAATTCTCTCCCTCTCACCTCAAAAGAAAATCCATTCAGGTGTCATTATTATTGATTTGGTTGTGTTCAGTCATGCAGGTGGTCTCTGGGCCTTTTGATATTCAATGAGAGAAGCTGATTATGTTCACCCAGATAGTTTAATCAGTGCATATTCAGGCACAACACGCTGCATCCCATTGATCTGCTGAAATAGCAGATCACACATTGAATTATAATTAAGAAAGCTTGCAAATAATATGCAGTGAATCTTCCTCCGTAAAGAATTCAAATTTATTTCTGTCTTCGCATCTGCTTACTGTCTTGTACCCCCTGTAACTTGGTTTTGCTTTCACAAAATTGTTTTCCCCCACCCCTGGATCCTCACCCTCTGAAGTTAAGACTCATTACATTGTTTCCTACCTAATTCACTTCTCTGACTTTGCTATGCTGCTGAACTCCTTCAGGCATCTCGTCCTCCTACCATCATTGGCCTTGACTACTTGATCATGTGTCAGCTGTAGCTCAATTGGTAGCACACACTCTCACAAGTTTTGGGTTTCAAGTCCCACTCCAGCACTTCAGTGCAATGATCAAAGCTGATACTCCGGTCCAATACCGAAGGAGTTCTTCACTGTAAGAGGTGTTGTTTTTCAGATGAGGGGTCAAAGCTTAGGGTGCACCTAATAAGTGCCTTCTATAAACTTAACATCACTTTGCTCTTGTACACTGGCCCTATTAATAAAGCCACGAATATTTATGTTTTACTTCTCTCTTCAACCATTCTGCCAACTTGAATGATCTGTGCACAGATGCACCTAGGTCCTGCAACCCCCTTAAGAATTCTAACCCAATTTCTGTTGTCTTTCAATGACCTTCCTTCCAAAATCCATCACTTGACACCTGAGCAGGACAGTGGTTCAGTGGTTAGCACTGCTGCTTCTTAGCACCAGGGACCCAGTTTTGATTCCAGCCTCAGTCGACTGTCTGTGTGGAGTTTGCACATTCTCTCCTGTCTTGCGGGTTTCCTCTGGGTGCTCCAGTTTCCTCCCACAGTTCAAAAATATGCAGGTTGGATGGATTGACCATGCTAAATTGCCATAGTTTCCAGGGATGTGTAGAGTAGGTGGACTAGCCATGGAAAATGTAGGGTTACAGTATGGGGTGGGTCTGGGTGTGATGCTTTTCAAAGGGGTGGACTCGATGGGCTGAATGGCCTGCTTGCACACTGTAGGGATTCTATGATTCTATGACACTTCTCTGTATTGAAACTCATGTATCTGTCTGCTCTGTTGACTTGTCTAAATCATTTTGGAGTTGTGCACCATCCTTCTCACCATTTACAATTCTTTCAAATTTCCTGTCATCTGCAAACTTTGAAATTGCCCCTAGCACACCAGGAACTTGATCAGGAAAAGGAAGGGTCCCAACATCAACCACCTTCGAACTCCATTGCAAACCTCCCTCGAGCCCAAAAATATCGATTGACCATTACTCTCTCTCTTTCATGTTGCTCAGCCAACTGTATCAATGTAGCTGCTGACGGTTTTATTCCTTGACCCATAACTTTCTTCGCAAGTCTGTTGCGTGCACTGTAGCAAACATTTTCTGGAAATCCATGTACACCTCATTAACAACGTTACCCTCATCAGGCCTTTCGGTTATGTCTTCAATAAAGTCCAGCAAGTTGGTTAAACAGGATTTCCCCTTTTGAAATCCATGCTGATTCTTCCTAATCAACTAAACCTTTTCCATGTGACTAATTCTGAAGTTTCCTTATGACTGAAGTTAAACTGACTGCACTGTGGGTACCCACGCAAAACAAAATCAAGTTGAAATGGGCCATGCACACAAACTTTGTTTCCAGGAGAGCATCGCGTCCAAAAAGTGAGGCACTCCTTTACTATTAAGTAACAACTAGATTACGTATGTAAATTCCTGAGATGGAACTCGAACCTTCTTGCTCTTGAGTGCTTTCCCAACTGAGTGAAGGCTGAAGTTTAATGTTATGAAACAAAACAGTTATTTTAGAATGGCACTTGGCTGCAGTCTTCATACATATAAAATATGCAATGCACATTCCAATACAACTTAAAATGAGCCCTTTAAAAAACGCACAACACTTGTACTCTAACATTTCTCCCTGAACATGAATAAGTGGGGTATCCACACTATCAGTGCAGCTGGAAGGAAAGTGACGCATTCTAGCACTTAGGTTGGTTGCTAATATCTGGCATATTTTTAGCAGTGATCCAATTAAAATGCAGTGCAGTATACATATTTATTACTAACACTGTAGGTTGCCATTAATCATTCAGACACGTTAAATCATCATTCCTGTTTTTTTTCGCTCTCTCACACTCACACTTGCTTTGCTTCTTCCTTTGTCTTTATCAGGCTCCTGGCTGACTGGGCACAGACAGTTGTGGTAAAATATGTGACACTTTGTTTAATTGAAAAGCACTGTTTGAACCCAGAGGTTGCTAGCGTAATTAAACAGTAAATAACACTACCAGTCCCGAGGCCGGGGGTCAAGTTTCTGCAAGTTGTCTACAGCTCCGCTGGTTAGGCGCTGACCCCTGCAGTGTCTGGGTCACTTGTGATCTGTTGATCCTTCAGCTTGTCATTATAGGAGTGATGCCAGACTTAGAGGTTATGCTTACTGGGGATGACATATTCGGGCCTGCAGCTCTTTACTCCAGGAGAGAAGAAGGTTGAGAGATGGGAGGTCTTTAAAATGATGAAAGGGTTTAATAGGGTCAATGTGGGAGAGACCAGCTTTAGGGGCCATTAATGTTGACTAGCCAGTTGTGAATCCAGTAAAGTAAAACTTGTCAACCAGACTGTGCTTAGAAAGTGAAGCTTGCTACCATAAGGAATAATTGAGGCAAATACTATCAGTGCTTTTAAAGAGAAGCCAGGTAAGTACATGAGGGAGAAAAGAATAAAGGATATTTTAAGTCAGAGAGTTTGAATTAGCTTTATTGTCACATGTACTCACATCAGTACAGTGAAAAGTTTACAAGTTGCCACTTACAATGTCATCTGAGGTACAAAGGTACCTAGGTACAGATTCTTAAGTATAAATTCTTAGGGAAAAGCATTAGAAAAATTAAGAAATAATAAGTAGGCTGGGAGGAGGCTTGTGTGGAAGTTAAAATAGACCAGTCAGGTTGAATTGTCTGATTCTGTGCTGCAAAATTGCATGTAATTTGATGAGAGGTTGGTTGATCTTTAGAGTGGGAGGGGTAATTCTGTCTGTGTTTGATTGTCCTACTGTATTAGATTATTAGAATAATGGATGTCTCTGATAATGTCACTAACACACACTTGTTTCGCTGCTATAATAGGTTATTACTGCAGTCATTCAGCTGTTTAATATTGAAAATAATACTTCTGTATCACAATGTCCTGTTATGAGTTTTCAAAATGAGACCGAGATTGAATGTCAGAGACAGACAAGAAAGCAAAGGAAGAAGACGTACACAATGAACAAAAGAGATTAAAGTCTTTTTAAACAATAAAATGCAAACAGCTGGGTACAGTCATTGTATGTGAGATATGGCATAGTGACAAAGGAATTGGAAAGCAAGACTAAATTTAAACGTTTGTGCAGAAAATCCAGGGAAATCAGCTTCAATAAAGTAGAAGCTGGTGTTATCATCCAGGTTTCGAAGCAAAACAACCGTGCTGGTTTATGGGGATGTACAGAGCATGGAAAGCATCTTGACTCCTGACCCTTATCATGTACCACTGACTATGATGCCACCAGTCTAGATAATTAGATTTTTCTAATTTTTCATTGGAAGTTACTGAAGAGGCTAGCACTAGTTGCTCATGAGCTATCTTGTCAAGTTATTACTGAAGATAGTTAAGAGTAGACCAGACTGGGTAAGGGTGGCAGATTGGTTCCCTTAAAGGA
This sequence comes from Rhincodon typus, assembly GCF_021869965.1. Lineage (NCBI taxonomy): Eukaryota > Metazoa > Chordata > Chondrichthyes > Orectolobiformes > Rhincodontidae > Rhincodon > Rhincodon typus. Next base: position 37,931,882 of record NC_063353.1, read on the forward strand.
CATTGGTGAACCAGACGGGCTTTTACTAGAAACAGTAATGGCTGTCATGATCACCAATACTGTGGTTAGTTTTAAATTCCAGAGTCATTCATTGAAGTTAAACTCTGCTAGCTGCCATGGTAGAATTTAGACTCATTTTCCTAGAGCATAGATTGGCCTGGGCCTTTTGGATTACTAGCCCAGTGACATGCCCACTATGCCACCATCTCCCAATTTTTGGTGGAGATAGGTGTAAGTCTTGATCAAATTAATTACGTAGAAACTTTGTAGTCCCATAAGTAGGAATCATAACTGTCAATTGAATCCTAATTTTTCTCATACTTGAAAAATTGTCTTTTCTGATCTCAATCAGACAGCTTTCTAGGAAAACAAATTGGTATCCTACTCTTTTACCAGCAGTTGTATTGCACTTCACTATGTTTTTTCAATTTGATCAGATTTGATCAAAAAGATGCTTTGACTGACAACTCTTTAAGGCTGGTTACAGTGTAATAGCTGCTGGTTTGATCTTTGGTTTGTAACGTCAGGTGACTTTGGTCAGAGTATCCATAGCAGTCATTTTGGATTAGAAATGTAAATCGGTCAGTGTTCCCACTCCTGGCTTTAAAGGATGTATTTTCCTTTGGTAAAGGTAGTATGAATTAGCATTGGTTGTTGGATGCAATGGTATGCAGTTAACCTGCAAGAAACACACATGGAGAAGCGTCACATGATGAATGTTTTAAATTTCATTTTTCTTAGAATCATTTGAAAGTTGGCTTATTCTGACTCATTGCGTCTGTGCAAATGGTTTTGCCCACATAGGCACCTATGCTAATGCTACTCTCCTACTCAAACCTTATACCCTTTAATGTTTCTCTTATCAAAGTGACTGTATAATTCTCTTGCAGAATAATTTATGGGCTCTGTATCAGTATTTGCGGTAGAGGATTCCACACTCTAACAAATTTCTGTACTAACACATTTGTACCTTTCCTTTCATCCTTTCTCTGGTTTGCCCCTCATCTGTTAGCTGGTGAGCCACCCAACACTGCCTTTTGCATCATAACAGTCTCTGTGTTACCTCTTTCTTTCCAATAGGCTAGTGAATCTGTGCTGCACCTTTTGCAGATTGACAGCATTTCAAGATATTTCTCATCTTTGCTTTTGATTTGGGATTTTGAACAATATTTTGAGGGTCATATTCTCCAATTATATTAATTTTTCCACCAATCAATAGCCCAACGTCCTTGCTGACTTCCTATGAAAATATGCAGCTGGCATTTTAAGTTGCCCGTTTCAAAACCTTGGGGTGTTCCCAAGAGCTTCACTTATCCTTTCTCAAAGTGTTATTAATGTAAGAATGTAGGGAAGCCGTGATAGTCGATCTGTGTGTAGTATGTTCCCTGAAGCAGAAACGAGAGAAATGACCGATTTAAACCAATTTCAATAATGCTGCTTTGGGGAGTAACTGGTGGTGAAAGATTCCAGCTTGCTGAGCTTCAGTGTGTCAAACCACTTCTAAAAAAATTATTTGGTGGGGGCATTTTTAAGCTTACAGCTCAAATATAAACATAGAAGCTAGATGTTGAATTGGGATAGATTGGTGTTCATTAGGACAATCGATTTAAATGCTGAATGCTTATTTATTTATGACCATTAACAGTGATTGAAATTGTATGGGGGGGAGTGTGATAAACTGTGATTTTATAATTTTGATGTGTTGACAGGGTAATGGTGTCTGATGCCCTAGCTGGCAGGTTTTGTTGGAAAAAACTGATTAATATCTGTTTCAAAAAAAAACTTCTTATCTCACTCACCAGAACAGCAAAGCAAAAATGATATTTATACCAAGGCAGTAGATGAGTTAAAGACAGCCAAGAGGTGGACCCTTGACTTTCTACCACAACCTGGGGTCATAAAAGTATGAGAGACTCAATAATAAAGCCAATAAAGAATGAAGGAGAAATGTACTTAACAACACAATAGTTAGGTTGAGAGACCTATTACCACAACGAGCTGTTGAGGCGCTGATCATGGATGTGTTGAAAAGGAAGCTCAAGAAACAGAGGGAGCAAAGAATGGGAAAGATGTACAATTGCATATCAGTGCAGAAGGCTGGGGGAAGCTCACGTAGACATAAACAATGTGTAAACCTATTGTCCAGAATGGAATCTCCTTCCCCCACCCTAGGACCCCAGATGGGTTCAACTGGAGCTTTCAGTACTGGGATCTATAGATTTTTATTTGACTGGATGATACGGAGCCATAAAGAGGTAGAGATTGTATGTGAACTTTCCCCTAAACGTGTGGAAATTGCTGGAAGTGCCAAGTAGAACTGAGCCAGAAAAGTCTGATAAATGTAGCACTTGTTATGATTCATGGTGTGGTATTTTTCACTAGCCGCTGTCCAACAGATTCACAATCCATTAACACCCTATTTGATAATTTTTAAACAACTTTACAGATTTGACAAAATCTAACCACAAGCATGCACACAATCTCATTTGTGCAGTTCCATTAGGATTGTTGACAATTCATCATTACTTGTATTTAAGAGGATCAGTTTTGTGACAATGGAAACTTTCTGCTGATGTCTTAGTCAATAGGATACATTATTCATTGGCAAATTTGATTCAACGATCTTATTTTTTTCACTTTGGGATGTATTTGTGGTATATGTGTGTGTGTGTGTGCGCGCGCGCATGCATGCAAGCAATATTATTTGCTTGGATTGTGTCCCAAGGTAATGAGTTAAGTTTAATCATCAGGCATGTTACACAGGGCTCAGACTGCTCGTGTCACAGTCCCAAATGCAGTTTATGAACTAGAGCTTATTGAATAACTCTCAACAGAGTCAAACAAGCAGAAGGCAGTAGGCTGAGGGTCCAGGACTGTTAATTGAATGCCACTTGGACAGAGCAAGTTTCTTGAGATAGCTGCACTGGAAGATACTGAGCTATTACAGGTAGACATCCTATGGTGCGGTGGTGGGAGGAATGTAGGATTTAATATGGGCTAGGTCCACAGCTCTGAAACAATTTGAAGTGAAGCAGCAAACCATTTCACTACTTTGCTTTTCTCTTTTTTTTTTGACATGCCTGAAATAAATTGAAACAAAATAATAAATCAATCACATTTCTCATTGTTACAGTGCAGGAGGCCATTCAGCCCACCAGCTCTCCGAATGAGTAATTCACATAATGCCATTCTCTTACCTTCTCCCCATAACCTGGCACATTGTGCCCTTCCAAATAACCAGTTAACTTCCTTTTGAATGTGTCGATTGAACGTGCTTCTGACTCATTCTCAGGCAGTGCAATCCAGATCTTGTGTGAAAGTTACTTTCTGATATCATTTATTTTTGTTTCTTTTGCCAATTATTTAAGTGGATTACTTTAAGCAGTGAAGTAATCTTCTTGGGAGGAGGGTATGGAGGAAGGGAGGGTTGTTAGGTTGGGGGGATGTAGTCAGTAGTGTGTGGAGGAGGACCACTTGGTATAAGGTATAAAAACCGAAGGAACTGCAGATGCTGTAAATCAGGAGCAGGGTTCTGAGGAAGGGTCACTGGACCCGAAACGTTAACTCTGTTCCTTCCTTCACAGATGCTGCCAGACCTGCTGAGCTTTTCCGGCAACTTTGTTATTTGGTATAAGGTGTTAGGGTCTGAAAGAGTTACTGGTGAGGAGTGCCTTAAACACCACCCACTATATCGATATCGTATGGGCTTGTTGCGAGAACAGTTTAGGATCTTAGGAGATGAAGATCTGTCATCTGAGTGTTCCTGATAATCTGTAGCCATGGTATATCATATTAGTGCAACATCTCCCTCATTGCTATCATTGCAACAAAGTACATTTTGTTTAAGTTAAGTGCTTCTTCCCATTAAACTAAGTAGTTTTCCTCAGCTACACTAGTCCATGCAAGCCTTTTGGAAGCAACAATGAAAAAAGGTGGTGGTAGCGAATCTGCCTTATAGTGAGTAGTTGTACAGACAGTTTGTGTAACATGAGGGGAAGTGATATGAATTGCTTGCACATAGGATCACCACTGACAGCACAAAGTCAGAAAAATGCAATTCTTCTCCAAACCCATGGATTGTATTTTATTTAATAAATTCCCTGAAACCCTGAAGAAATTGCAGAGGAACCGAATCAATAAATGTTCAACTTTTGTCTAACGGTAGAAAATGGATTGATGGGCTGTTCTAGTAAAGTCATCCTGGCAGTTAATTTTGTTGTTGCAAACAAATCCATCAATACTACTCTCTGCTGATCAGTAGACAAAGTATTTGTATGGACGTTAGATACAAGCAATCCCATTAATGAGACCTGTGATGGAGAAGGCCAATACTGAAAGCACAATTCTTTAACATGCAGTGGGCGCTGTAGAATGATACTTATAATCTGACACATCAAATACAGCTACTTACAGTTCTGTGGTGCATCCCCAAGGAGCTAGGAGAGAAAGAAGGAAAGAAGCATTTTCACAAACACAAGACGTTCCCAAAAGCAATCCAACCAAATCTATTTGTAAAGTCAGAAATGTGGCAGACAACTTGTGCACAACAAGGTACGAGTAAAGCAATACCTGTAAATCTGTTTTAGTGATGATGGTTGAGGGGCAAATATTGGGTTGAGATTCTTTGTACTTCTGTGAAATAATTCCGTAAGTCTTTTACAGCAACACGAAAGACCTCAGTTTATTGTCCCATAGACAAAATGACAACACTGATCTTGTATGTGGTACTCTATCAGCCTGGGTCGTGCTCCAACTTGTGATATTGTGACACCGAGAAAAGACAATTGCCCACTGAGCCACGACCAACAAAGGAATCCGTCTCTTTTTGATCTGCTTTGTTCTTGCACATAGGATGGAAAGGACTTTGTTCATAGTTGCAAGCTTTACTTGCTTTCATCTATTTTGACAGGGCAGTGTTTTGTCTGTCCAGATATTTTCTCACCCAGCAATCTGCAATATTTTATTATTAAAACTTGGTCCCACCATTTCTTCAACCATCTTCTTACTTTCTATTTTTTAGTTTCATACAGCGATGCATTAAAGAAGGTGATCATGATCATGATGCCCTTCGTCTCTTTGCCAAAGTGAGCTAACCATTTTATCCTGCTCCCCTGCTCTTTCCCTTTTCATCCTGAAACTTGCTGGTCTTCAGTATCATCTAATTCCCGTTAGAAAATTTGGGATTGAATCTGCTCTTCCCATCTTCATGGGCAATTAATTCCCAGCAACTTGTTGCATTAAAAATCCTCCTCACCTCTCCTCTGATTCTTTTACCAGTCATCTTAAATCTGTTTCCTCAGATTTCTACCTCCTGCCAATGGAATGGGTTTATCCTTATTTAATCTATCAAAACTCCTCCGTTCTGTGGGGCCTTATTTCCTGATTTCTTTTTGTGGTTGAGGAGCCCCTGTCGAGGCAGTGAGCAGTTGTTTGTGAGCATGGGTGCATACTGTGGACAGATGTGTTGAATTAATCTGCTGTATTAACAAAGAGTGGTATGAAATAGCAATGTTGTTTTCCATGGCCATTGGACAACCAGGTTGCACATTGGCTTTTCCTAAAGGAAACCAGAGTTCAAATTCAGCCCTAGTGATAGAGCACGAGTTCTGTTTGTCTTCATGCTATCCTCGATCTCTGAGTAACTTGTCCAATTCCTGGTGAATATTGTGACAGAACCTTCTCCACCTCCTGAGTGCTTGGTTAATTTAGTGAACACAAAATCTTCCATTTCCCCAACAATCTGGTCTTGAGTAAAATGCAGGGGTTGTCAGTCAAGGGAGTCATTAATGCTTTGAGCCAGCTCTTTCTTAGAATGGCTAGCTGGGGCAGAGCTAAGTTTTATATTATTGGTTTTACATTGGCTGAATATGAGGGAAAAACTGGAGCTTTGCTTACCTCTGCCAATGCACATGCCCATAGCTCCTGCCACTGGCACCTAACTACTGGTTAAATTTTAATGGTAACAAAAAGCCTTTCAGTTTTTTTTACACTGGAGACTCCAAAATGACGGGTTAATGGAATGCCTGGGAACTTGATGCCAGTCACACTTTTGCTGCTGTCTAGGTGAAGTCAAAGAGAGAAATTACCATTTCTTGGCTGTCTGACACTGGGCAATTTACCTAGAATAAATGGAATGATGACTGGCATGCAGACAGGCCATTTAGCCCAATTGGTCCATGCTGATCTTTGTGCTTTACATCAGTTCCGTCTCACCCCACTTCATCTAAACCCCATCAAAATTACCTTCAATTTCTCCCTCGTGTATTTATCTATGTTCTCGATAAATGTATCTGCTATTTGCCTCAGCTTCACCATGCGGTAGTGAGTTCCACATTGTGATTACTTTCTGGACAAAGTAAATAAGGAGAAATTGTTTCCACTGTCGATCTGTCAGTAATTCAGATTTAAGGCATTAAGTAAAAGAATCAGAGGAAAACAGACTTTTTTTTATAACAGTGATTTTAATCTGGAATACACTGCTTGATAATGAGGTCAAGGTACATTCAATAGTTCCTTTCAAAGCAAATTGAATTTCAAAATTGAATATATTTAAGAACAGAAAGAAAATGCAGTGTAAGAGTTGGGGACTGGTACCTGAAAAGGTTGGATATGCTCCACCCATCAGGAAAGAAAGGACTGTTCCTTCGAGTAGCTAACCAGTGTTTGTTATCAGAACAGTTCAAGTTGTATGTGTGCCAAGTCTGATGAAACTGACTGTAATGTATACTTAATCAGAGGTAGGGACACTACCACTGTGCCACAAGACTTCTTTTAAGTTCGCATTACATGCACTCGAATTACAACCCACTCAATGACCTTAGTCTGGAATTAGTTAACCACAATAGACATACAGTGAGCAGCTGATACGTACCTAGTTTACAATTAATGAATGGTTAAGTGGGCAATTCTTGGGTGTCCACGGAAAATGTGCTTGAATAAGAAATGATGTCTTCAGGAGCAATATGGCGCAGGCACCATCTTTGTGTTCACACCAAGACAGGTTTTAGTAATTGCTTTGTTTTTGTTTCCCACGCCGCTGCTGAATCCTGATAACCTCATAATTGGGTTTGACAAGACATTTTCAAGATTTTTATAAACTGCAGATAAAAATGATCAATTGGCAAATCCTTACAGTGCAGCCTATTTAATCATTCATTTTCAATGCTTTCAGTCTGAGCACAAATACCATAAAACACAAAAGCATATTTTGCAAAGCACTGATTAGACTTTGAAAATGTGCTGCTCTCTGAATGTATGGGATAGATTGCAGTCAATGTGCTGAGCATTCAAAAGGCACATAATTGGGAAATATTTTCAGTTTTGGATTTGTATGCTGAGTACAATGGAAGTTGAAGAGAAGAAGAAAGCTGAGTCTTTGATTGCACTAACGGGAAGAGGAGGATTAAGGACTTGGTGTTTTGGGATTCTGTTTAAGGGGAGCAAATAGAATTTGTTTTGGTCCATTATGATTCCATATAGTCAGAGTGAATAGGAATTAATTTGCAATCGTATATAATGAGAGGAAATGGGAATACACAAGATACTTTCTAATTCCAAGCAGTAGATTGAATGGGAAAATATTTGGTTCATAGTAATTCCATGTGATGGCTGTGTGGGGCTTGATTCATTGGAATCAGATTCATAGCTATATTGTGTTGATTAAAATAGCCACCTTATCTCGTGTGCTTTGAAAATTAATGTTTGAAGATTGAATGGGTTTGAAATGAATGTTTGCTATAGGTGAGCACAAACCTACAGCAGGGAAATGGGAACAGTGAACATGGACGGATTAAAACTGGTAAGGGATATGAGAATATGCATCAATGTCTATATGAGGGTAAAACTTACACTGGTTTGCAATTTGTACCATCGTTCTTTTCTCACTGCAAGATCTGTGCTGCAAACTCCTTGAGGTATGAGAGCTATTACATTACCAGCATCAAACATGTTGCTGTTAGATCCAGTCTGGAGGTTATGTTCATGAACCTATGCTATGATGAAAGTGAAAAAAGCCATTTCTTTGAATATCTGTGATAGGAGGTTGCTCATTTGAAAAATGTTGCAGTTGGAAGCGGACATGATGGCCTGTTGGAGCTACCTGCTTTCATGTTGATTCCAAAATAAAATTAGGCATTTTTGATATTTTGTTTGTGTCTGGGAATCTGGGAGTATTTCTCTAACTGTGCTTCTCATCTGAGACTATAGATTGTGATGAGAAAACTGAATATATTCAGGGCATAAGCATATTTTCTTTTCCTGATCAAAGAGCTATTGGATTGGCAGAACTATGGGAACTTGTCCCTTAAAGAAGATGAAGATGATTCTGTTGGTGGATCTTTGTTGGAATCACATGTAGGCTAGATTAGGTAAGGATGACTTTGGCAAACTCTTTCATTCTGCCTTGTCTTTGTTCTCTTGTGAATTTTGGATTTAAATTATTAAGGATTCTTTGTAGTGTGCCAGGAGATCTAGCAATGGCGAGGAATTATTTTGGGGCATTTAAGCTCAAAGAAGATGGAGTAAGGAGTTTGTTACAATGATGAAACCACACCTGAAGTACAGCGTACGGTTTTGGCCACCTTACCTGAAAAGGTATGTGTACTGTTGAGGCAAGTCTGAGAAGGTTCAGTAGGTTGATTCCTTCAATGAAGAAAAGTTGAGCAGATAGGTCTGTACTTATTTGGAGTTTTGTGAAATGATTGCTGATCTTATAAAAGATACAATTCTGAGGAGTCTAGAAGGGGTAGATGTTGAGGGGACGTTTCCCAACATGGAGGTTTCTCATTTAAGGTAGTGATGAGGAGCGTTGTCCTCTCTGCTGTCTTTTATGCCTTACAATTCTCTACTCCACAAACTAATGGAGGCTGATTCATTGAATATATTAAAGTCTGAGTTAGACAAAGTTATGACGTACGAGGGAATGAAGGGTTACATGGGAATGACAGGAAAGTGGAGATAGGGCCTGTTAAATGATGGAGGAGGCTCAAGAGCTTGTATGTAAGAATTGGGTTCTTCTTCGTGAGTTCTTCTGGTGCAGTGGTAGTGCCTGTACTGAGCCAGGCCTGGGTTCAGATCTTGTCTGCTCTGGAGATACTATAATATTATCATAATATTGATGAACAGGGTGATTCAAAAATATCACAAACTGGGTTCTTGCCTCAAAGCCTTTAGAGAGGCATTGGCATTGCTGAGGCTGCAGTGCTTTATCATCTCTTCATTTACATCTTTATTCAACCTTCTCCCTTGTTTTCTCCAGCATTCTGTTTTTGTTGCACAGCCCCTAGTGGGCAGTACTAGAATTATTGCTGTCTAGTTCAATTTGGTGGTAGCTACTCAGAAAAAGAGCTGAGTTCTTCCCCAGTAGGGGCATTTGCTTTGGTTCACAGAGCGGATGCAGGAGGGAAGGGTGGAAACTGGTGTTTGTGCTGAACTGTAGATTTGCAATAAAATGCTTGTAAATCTCTGCAAGTTTTTTGCTACCTAATTCAACATATGGATATCTGTTTGTTAGATAGTACATACTGTAACCATGATAGGCTGTTAAAGGAGGAGAGTAAATATTTTAATGAGTATGAGGCTGATTTGTTGAATATGTGGTGATTATAAGAAATTGTAAAATATGGGCAAACTGCAAGGATGATTTCATATATGGTAAGTGAGAGGCTAGATAAATAACATACAAGTGTGTTTTATATTACATATAGGATGGTAAACCCCTGGGAGTCTTAGATATGTGGCATTCAGTTGAAACCTCTGATTTACACTCTCTCTGTAGGATCCAGATCGCTCTGACACATTTGGGGCACCATCTAAACATTGGACTTGGGCTCTGTTACTTGTGAGTGAGAGAGGGCAGAAAATGATCAGTAAGGTGGGGATTATCCCAGCATCTGAGTGACAGTAAAGGTCTTTCACTGAAATGAAAAAGGCTGTGTGGTTTTAATAGAGGGATTTCACTGCTACAGTGAATGTGAGCTAGATGCCTAGCTATCATAGAAAAATAGCAAGACAGGTAAAGAAAGACTTAGAAATAAAACTATGCTGTTATGACTTATTCATCATCTTTAAAAGCAATTGTGAGCAAAGATGTTACAACTTTATGCTCATTTTCTGGAGATTAATGGTAGCAAGAATGTTTGACTCTGCGGGGCTGTTTTGCAGTTCCCAGAGGATACCTGAAATCTCCAGAATGTTGGCTTTAAATTATCTTCCTGGATCTTGAGTGAACACAGGCATTTGGCACCTGGGACATGTTAAATTAGGGGTCTTGCGTCTGTTCCAAGGCCTTTCGATGAAATTGATTCATGTTGTGCAAAGAAGGTATTGGAGCTGTGTGGATAGAGCGGTGTCATAGTGGGGGTGAGGACTGCTTCTCCTATTTCCACATCATTCCTGCCCTCTCCAGTTGTGTTCATGCACCCTTCTGTTCCCAATCCCAGGACCTGCAGATAGGCAGCCCGATTTCAAACTTGTGGAACCTGAGAGTTTGAAGGTGAGTGTCTAGCACAAGCTGCTGGCGTACTATCTCTTTCAGGCCTGAAAATCAGCAGGACTGAGTTTCAATCCGATATTCAGTATGACTTCACAGCCTTGAGGTACATTATCATGTTTCATTCTACATAAACACAAATTATTGCTGACATTTTATTCTTCAGGTTTGTATGAATGATTGTGAACTTTGTAGGTCTGGAGAGCTCCTGTGTAGGATCCTGGTCTGTGCCAAGTACTCATAATGAGTACAGGAGCTGGTACTAACCAGAGTGATGACAGTGGTGGTGGTGTGTCATAGTCCACCCAGGGTGTCTAGCAGGTTGTGGACACAACATACAGCTTTATTGTCTGGAACTACAGGTAGCGTTGATTGATGCTACAAGTTTTTTTCCATCACATGGCTGACTAGGAATTTCTCCCATTCTTACCATCTGCATTGGCACAATTTGGAAGGATTTACTGGGTGATAACCAATCTGGTTGCTGTGTTCTGAACACGGCTCCCTTGGCCATCAAATCCTGGAGTAGGACTCGAACCCAGAGTCTCTGGCTCAGAGACATGGACTCTACCCACTGAGCCACAATACCGCAGAGTGGGAATTGGATCATTGTGATTGGCCTCAAGATCTTTGAACCACAAAGAGGGAATGAATGTTTTGTTTCCCAGACCAATCACAAAGAATTGACTGTAAAGCATGAGGTTGTGTGAACAACCGATCAGCATCACGGACTTACCCCATTTCTTTGTTGTTTGTAAAGGAGCTGATGTTCACAACCTTGGCACAGGCATGAAGTTTCTGTTTAAAAGGCTGATATCCATTTAAAGAATTAGGCAGCAAAATACTTTGCAATTTATGAGGATTTTCTTGCAAATCTACAGTTTAACACAAACATGAGTTTTACACCACTCCCTTCTGGACCCTTTCCCCATCCAGAGGCCAACTCCCTCACTCGGGAAGCAATGCTGCCTTATATTTTCTGATCAACCTCTTCAGAGATGCTATTATACACCTCTGGGGCAGCTGGAATTTGAACCTGAGTCTCCTGGCTCAGAGGTGGAGACACTACAACTGCACCACAAGAGCCCTCAAGAAACCTTAATCTTAAATACAAAGTCCAGTGAGCATGACCAGCTCTCCAGCAACTGTAGAACCATTCTGGTTTATCCTTAAAGGAACCACATTTCGGACAGTTCTTGCATTTATATCATGTCTTTTACAATGTTATAACTTCCTCAGGAACTTGCCGACCAATAGAACTTTTCTGAGTTGTAGTCACTGTCATATTGCGGAAAGGAAGATAGTCCATCTGTGCATGGCCAATTACCACAAACAGCAGTGAGGTAAACAACAGGGTGATCTACTTCACTCATGCTGGATAAGGGTGGAATATCAGCTAGGGTCCTCTAAAAATTTACCTGCTTTTATCTGAATAGTGCAATGTGTTACATGTTTACTGGAAAGGACAGCCTGGGCCACGACTTAACATTTCATCTGAAATGTGCATACTCTGATGTTACAGCACTTTCTTAGTAATAATCTTCAGTGTAAAACAAATTTCCATATTTGGTCTCTGTGTTGTAACAATTCTATAAGTGTGGTGTGAACCCACAACCTTCAGATTTAGAGATGCCTGGAAATGTGAATGGAGGATGTCTGGAAACCTGTAAGACCATAAGGCATAAGAGCAGAAGTAGGTCATTCAGCCTATTGAGTGTGCTCTGCCGTGCAGTGAAGTCATGGCTGATGTGATAATCCTCAACTCCATTTTGCTGCTTTCCCCACCATAATCCTTGATTTCCCCCAACTGGTTAAAAATCCTTCCATGTCACCTGAATGAAGAATGTCACATTTGTATGAGCTACTGGTACCCCTAGCAGTAACCATTGCCTTTTACGGGTGAGCACAATCTAGGAATAATGTGAGCTGTAATACTGTGATAAAGATGATCTGCAATGTGATTATGTTTCCTGAGGTATCTACCCTTTTGACATAACCCTAGTGCAAATGAAATGGCGAAAACAGTGCTAGAGTTGGAATGAGTCATACAACACTGAAAGAACACTTTATTTAATGGAGGATAAGTGTGATGCTGAGAAGGGTATTCTTTAAGAACAGGTGAAATTTTTGTCTCAATATGCATGATACCAGTATCAGACATGGGAAGGCTCACCAGCCTATGCTTAGTCACCAGAGCCATGAGCCAGCTATTTGCCTTAATTGGGAGAGTGGTATCTTTGTGAGCACAGTGGCTGAGGTCCCCAGTCAGGCTGGGAAGACGTGGTTCAGCTACTTTCACAGGACACTTGTGACCACTTTACTGTGAAATTGCTTCACTTATCAGCAGACGTAGACTTCCTCGGATTTTGCATTGGAATCTTATATTGTCATTCAGTTGATTGTGTTAGAGAGGAGAATTTCTGTTTTGTGTGTGTTAATAATTGAAACAGGGAAGCTTTCCTGTTGGGCAGGTTGTGAATGTATGTGCCCTATGGTACAGTCAGTCAGCACTACAGGTACCTGCAGTGGTTACAGATGTGGGCAAGAAGAAACAATGAGGTTCCACATGGGAACACAGCACAGCACAGAGTGTGTCAGAGTGTCAGTGTGTGTCAGTGAGGATAGCGCAGGTTAGAGTGTGAGAAACAGCGAGAGAGAGAGAATGTGTGTGTGGATGGCACAGGACAGAGTGTGAGAGAGCAAGAGTGTTTGTGTGTGTGTGTGTGTGAGTGAGTGAGAGAGAGAGAGCGCGAGAGAGAGACAGAGAGAGGGAGGGAGGACAGCACAAGGCAAAGTGAATGAGAGAGATATGGAAACAGAAATTCGAATGGTACAATATATTGCTTCTAGCTATTGTGAAGCTTAGCACAATATAAAATTGTGCCATCCAATAATGTATAGGATTACTTTGCGCTGCTGTGTTAAATGACTCCTGCCAACATGTTGGCAATGAATCGATATGTATTGACATACATGGGTATGAATACAGGATGGTACAGTGAAATACTCGTTATAACAGCACAACAAAACTGCCCACCATTCTGACTTCAGCTGGGTTTCTGCAGACTCTCATCTTAAAGATTTTAGGAATTGAAGGGATTGGCATATGTTTCTCAGTTGCCAGTTTTGAGATTGCCTTTATTTGGCTGGAAGTCATGCATTGTGTTAGTGTGGTACCTTTTCTCTGCCACTCTGTCTTCTCTCACTGATAACCTATGGAGCTCAGTACCAGCTGGAGCCCACTGCTACAGGCCCTGACAGCGTGATGGATGTGGGTGCCTCTGCATTGATGCCTGCTTCTCTTTCCTTGCCTTGCTGACATGGCACTCTCTCATTAATTAGTTTGCATCTGTTTGCTGTTGGCAATCCAGCTTCCTTGGAGCTCTGTTACGTTTAAAAGAAGTGCAGTGAGAGCAGAGTGAAAATTGCACAGAAGGTGCCAAGTCATTAGACGCCCCAGCCTTTAATTGTGTCACAGGATTGAGTTTTAATGCAACAGCTCTCTGGAATGCTGGTCCAGTGTCTGCCCATGATAATTACTGTACCCTGTTAGAAATGTATTCCCTCCCCAATTACAGGGAAGTTTTATTTTAATGATGTCATGTAAACTTTGAGTCACAAACTCTGCATGGGTCAAGTGTCAAATTTTCGCTTCCTTTATCCACTCACCCTCCCAATACATTCTGTATGGTTCAAGGACTGATTCCTCCTCGTTGACTCAGGAGTATGTAACTTTAAACTTGACTCCAGGGCTTGAATGCACCTTTATCGAATCTCTGACTCTGTAGCACTGACCTAAAGCCACCTTTGCCTTGGAATCTTTCTTTGCTGTCTCCATGCCGAATTCTTTTCTCCAATTCCTTCATGCCAGATAAGTCACCTACACCAGTAAGTTGTGATTTTTATTTATTCGCTCGCAGGATGTGGGCGTCTTTGGCTAGGCCAGCATTTATTGCCCATCCTTAACTGCCCAGAGAGAAGTTAAGAGACATTGCTGTGGGTCTGGAATCACATGTAGGCCAGACCAAGTAAGGAGGACAGATTTCCTTCCCTAAAGGACATTAGTGAACCGCATGGATTTTTTTTGACAATTGGCAATGGTTTCATTGTCATCATTAAACTCTTAATTCCAGATTCGTTATTAAATTTAAAATCCCACCATCTACCATGGTGCTATTTGAACTCATGTCCCCCAGAACTTGGCTGAGTTTCTGGATTAATTGTCTTGCAATAATATCACAAGTTCTTTTTTTGATATAAAGGACTGACTATCACACTGTCCAAATCTTCCTGTTTCCTTTGTAGCAATTTTTTCCGGAGCAGGATTTCAACTCCGTATTGGCCTTGCCCACTGTTGCATAAGTGCTTTAAGACCCTGGAGCAATCCTGCAAAAAAGTCATGGAGTTGTTGCTCACTGGGCAGAAATAGCCAAGACTGAAGAGAATTCTTCATCTTGCTTTCTCCTTGACCAAGCTGTCTTGAGCCTTAACTCCTAGATGTGGGCATACAACCACATGACAAAAGACCCACTGTGAGGAGATTCCATGGCAATACAATCAAAAACTTGTGGATGTTGGAAGTTTGAAGAAACACAGAGAATGCTAGAGCAACTCAGCAGGTCTGGCAGCATCTGTGGAGAGGGAGAGAAACCGAGTTAAGGTTTTGAATCTGGTATGACTTCTTCAGAACTCAGAGTTGTGGAAGTATAGGGACAGTGCTTCTGCCACTTTACTTTAAATGGACAATAGGACCTTATCAAAATTAACCCTCTTTCAACTTCTTTCGTAAAAAAAATCTATAATTTCCATTCTGCCGGAAGGCTGCTCTATCTTGGCTCTCTTCTTCCTGACAATGCTTTCTCACTGTTGCTACCAATAGAGTTGAACTTAATGAATGCTGTATGCCTGTGGAACTAATCACCCAGAGCTATTGGTTGGGATAGAGTGCTGCCAACTGACCCCTTTCTCTAGGGTCCAAGGGCCTATTCAGTTCATAATGGTAAGGGATGAATCACTATTGTCTTAGCAACAAGATACAGTTTCTTGCATGGTAGCAATAGGTATGAGCCACATAGTATTTGTGATTATGTCTAACTAGCCAATCAGGAACCAAGGATAATGCATCAGACTGGATTGGGACCTTGAGATGGACTCCCCAGTTCTACACCCAGGATTGTGGCTCAATCAGATTGGGTGGAGCTTAATGTAATCTGTAAAATTAACAGTTAGCCTATTTGCCTTTGTCCATAACTGGAACAAAGATCGCAGGTCACTGACACAATATGTACAACCTGGCCTCAAGAATGTTGTTCTTTTTTTCCACTTTTGGTTTAAACTAACTTGCCTGCACATTAACATTTTCAGAGCCATTACCTTAGCCAATGATGCATGTTTGCCTGTTCTAAAGAAGGATCACTGGATTAAAAACATTTTTTCTCCACAGATTCTGCCAGACCTATTGAGTTTCTCCAGCAATTTCTGTTTTTGTTTTAGATTTCCAGCATCCGCTGTTCTTTGTTTTAGTTTCATGTTTGTCATCCCTGGAGAGGTAATCACTTGATCAGCTACGATCCTGTTTTTGGTCTGTCTCACACCCATTCTTATGAGGTGCTGCCTTCCTTTGGTCATTGATTCTGACTTTGCTATTCCAAGTCCGACATTTTATAACTAATAAACTATAGTTTGAAAATAATTATTTAAGTGTCTGTGATAATTCTCCAGGGTTTTGCTCGAGACAACGTCCAGGAGATTAATATAAATCCTTGAGGGTTGGCAATAGTAGCTGACATTATGGTCTTAAACAGTTTCATTGGTAAACTGGCAGCTGATGCATCCAAATTCTAGGAAAACATTTCCTCTTGACATCCCCTTTCTCACAATTGAATTATAGAATAGATCCGGTCCCCACCTCCATAATAGGAGATCCCCATAATGGAGTAAAGCATCTTGGTCAAGTGTGGACATTATTGACATTTTCCAGCAAGGATCAAGGATGTCATTGGCCACTTTGTACACACACAGCAGTGGCCTTTAGCTCTTCCGCAAACTTACAAGATTGACTTCTAATACAGAGGGGCAAAGATCAGTGCTGTTAGTATACACTGTGTCCTCACTGAAAGGGCCTTTGGCTCGCTTCAGGTAATTTTGCCTATTTGCCTTTGTCCATAACTGGAACAAAAATCAGAGGTCACTGACACAATATGTAAAACCTGACCTCAAGAATGTTGTTCTTTTTTTCCACTTTTGGTTTAAATTAACTTGCCTGCACATTGCTGCCAGCCTGCTT
Source organism: Rhincodon typus (assembly GCF_021869965.1). Classification (NCBI taxonomy): domain Eukaryota; kingdom Metazoa; phylum Chordata; class Chondrichthyes; order Orectolobiformes; family Rhincodontidae; genus Rhincodon; species Rhincodon typus. The sequence goes on from NC_063353.1 coordinate 37,948,657, forward strand.
GAGTCTTTCTCCTTAGATATTGATCAGAATTCCAGAATTCCATCTTTTGGTTTTGGTGCTAATGGGATTCCTGAAATGTGGAATTGGGCCAATAATTGTTTAATGACTACCCCGCCCCCCCACCCCACAATCCCTCCATCACCAAAGAAATCGACAATGGCAAAATATCAAACTATGTGCAGCTGGCAATAATCATTTTTCCACAACTTGGGTATCATTGAAGAATTCGGTATTTATTGCATATCCTGGATTTGTCCGCGCAACAGCTGAATTGTTGGTTAGGATGCTTCAGAGTGTGAGTGAGACAGGAATCACCTGCAGACCCAGAATTGGTAAGGAAGGCAGGATGTTGCCCAGCAGGATATCAGAGATCCAGGACAGCCTTGGAGACTGACAGATCCACAGATCAGCTTTGCCAACTCCTGTGATGGCTCGGTAGAATAAATTCGCCTCCTGGTTTAGTCTTGAACCACAAGGGTTAGCAAGACCCCAGGCTTGGTCTTGATTGTGCATCCAGTTTGCTGATCAAAACTGCATGAATGAAGGAAAAGGAGTAAAATATGTCTCATCAGGAGTTATCACTCCTAATAGTCATCCAGTGACTGTTGCTGGACAGTTGGGTTCCCAGAGGGAGGTGTTAAATTCCTCTGGCATTGATTAATGGGGGGAGGGGGCTGGTGGGGTTTGGAGTTTGGAAGATGCAGCTCAAGCAACAGACCGGGAAATTTCAGGTTGACCCTTACATTAAAATTATCAAAAGAAATTACTTGCGCAACCAGGAAAGGATGGTAGAGGGATATCAATTGTTCCTGAGCTCTCATGAGGATAAGGGGAAATAGGTAAAGTCAAACATTTGCCAGATGTTGCAAAACACTTTACAGCCAGTTGTCAGTAAGTGCAGCTACTGTTGCAATGGAGAAGATGGAGCAGGCAGTCACTTTGCACACAGCAAGATTCCATATGCAGTAAAACATTGATAGCCAGACAGTCCATTTTTGAAATGTTGGTTTAGGGATGAATGTGGATCAGGACACAGGGGAAGGACTTTCCTTTCCTTCTTTGAGGAAGGGGCTTTGGATCTTGTACTCCCACCTGAGAGGGCAGTCAGGAACTTGGACTAACCTCTCATTGGAAGGAAGAATTTTGGGCTGTAAGGTGAATCCTCACCTCAGCTCATGATGGTGGAATATCCGAATGGTTGATTTTCTGCCACCATCCTCGCTTAGGGTAGAGATTTTTTTTTATCAGGATGAAGGCATCGCTGGCTAGGCCAGCATTTATTGCCCACCTCTTATTGCCCAGAGGGCATTTAACAGTCAGCCACATTGCTCTCGGTCTGGAGTCACATGTAGGCCTTACCAGATAAGGATGGCAGTTTCCTTCCTTAAAGGACATTAGTGAACCAGATGGGTTTTTCCTGACAATGTACAATGGATTCATGGTTTTTTTAAAATTTAATTCAAATTCGACCATCTGCCATGGCGGGGTTCAAACCCACTTTCCCAGAACATTCCTGGGTTTTCTGGATCAACAGTCCAGTGATAATTCCACTCATCCATTGCCTCCCCTTACCACAGGCCATTGATAGGGCTTGCTTGGTATAGTGTGGTAAGGAGAAACCATATAATGGGAAAACAACACTGGGGCTATTGCAAGACAGCAACTGGGTATAAGTTGCACTGGTGTGGTAAGGACCTATGTGGCACAGGGGTAGTGGCTCTACCTCTGAGCCAGAAGGTCTGAGTTCAAGTCCCACCTGTTCCAGAGCTATGTTATAACACACCTGAACAGATTGATTGGAAGTATCTGTACTGGTGTGATCAACCTTTCTACTGAAATTGAGGAAGACCTTGATGTTAGGTCTTAGTCCTCTGACATCCAAAGCTGTTGTCCTGCTGGGACATCATCATGTTGAGTGTTACTTAATGCTGTCCTCAGTATTAACCCTTTCGGACCCCTATACAACAGTTTCGATAAAACAGCCCTCTCCAAGTACAATGTCTGAGCATCAGCCTGGCTTTTGCCTCTGCTGTGAGATTTGAACTTGACTGTGGAGGACGGAGAGCACTGAACTATAGCTGGGCGGATGAAGACTAATTGTAGCTGCCAACAAGTGGTGGGGAGATGACCAAATATGGAAGCAAACCTGGAAAAACTTTGAAAATGTGGTTCTTGATTTTCATTGTAATGTATAATCTGCAATACGAATGAGGAAGATTTGATGCATTGCATGTTTTTACTGTCGGTTGTTTCAAGTGTGTGATGGATTGCACCAATTATTTACTTTATCAGATGATTGACCTCCCAGAACAGACTCGTGTTGGGATGCGCTGATTAGTGACCTTGCCTGCATCCTCTCAGAAACCCTGTGCAAGTGCAATCAATCTGGTGTTGCTGCATTTCAGGCAAATACACATCTGGACTAAATAGACTGGAATTCCTGGAGTGATATGAAGGGAATCTGTAAGACATCAGTCTGCACCTGTCACTAATACCTGCTCATGGAGTTGGGAATAAGGATGGAGGGGGTTTGTGGATGTGCATAAGAAAGCATCAAACTTCAGCCAACAGTGAAACGTTTCTGTTTGGGATTAACTGTTTTGGGGATAATTGACCAGAAGGGGAATTTAAGTTGCTTTTTATCCCTCCCACCTTTCTTCCTTCTTTCTCCAATTCCTGCTGAGGTGGCTTTCCACTTACCCACTGCTCTCTCTGACCTCCTCCAAATGGAGAGTTGCAGCGATGAGCCCCAGTCAAACTGGAGCAGGGTCCACTACCAACCCTGTATTTGAGCAGGAGGGGGCTTCATCAATTTGTCACAAACCATGACCACCACCACCGAGAAGAATAAGAGCAGCTGGTGTGTGGGGGTACACTTCCCAAATTCTCCCCCACTATCCTGTCCAGGGAATGTCTCACTGTAACCTTCACTATCACTGAATCTCCTCCCTCCTCTAAAAACATGGTGGAAACATCTTTGCCACAGGCACTGTAGCTGCTTAGGAAGGCAACTTGTCCCCACCTTCAGGGTAACTAGGGATGGGTAATAATTAAGTGGGAGAATGTGTGCACTCACCCCAGCTTTGTACAGACATGTATGTACATATAGACATGTGCACAGACATGCACGCTGGGCGTACACATAAAGGCATGGGCTCATAGTTGCACATACTCCTGGACATAGACAACATTCCTGGCTTTGCTAATGTTTTGGGATTGCAGGATTTTGAGGGAATCCAAAATTCTGCCTGAAGGATGCACTTACTGTCGACCAGAACCTGAAAACTGACCACTGAGCAGTGTTTCAGTGAGATGGTAATGCAATGCACTTCTCTTGCCTACTTGTAGAGATTGTAGCCAGCAATCTGTTTGTTTTTATTTGAACTTCTTCAATCTTTGGGTGCTGTTAATTTTGCTGGATATCTACTCCAATCTGCAGAATTAAACGTCTATGTTTCTTGTCTCTGCTTCTGTTTCTTTCTGATGTTTTCAAACGCAAAATGAAAAGTTAAGATTTTAAACATGCAACATTTTGAATGTGTATATCTGAGTTTAAACAGAAATGCCTGTGTTTTTGTTTTGCCTGTGGTAAGAACAAGGGAGTCTGTATTTTCTTACATAATTGGTCATGGTTTTTTTTATAATGGGGGGCTTGCAATGCTTTCTACTTTTAGCCAGCGGCTTTCGCAGGTTAGATGTTGTGGACAGCCCCTGATATCAGGGAACGGTCTCGGTCCCCAGCTATAGCAAAGGTTTCGTCCAGAAGACAAACTGCTCTCTCAACCAAACCAACTGCTTGAAGCCCCATCTAGCAGGACTGCTTTTCACTTCCCACACACCAACCTCCAGTGTAGCCTTTCAAAGTATACTAGTGAACTTGCACCAAGCTGTGCTGAGATATGGTTGGGTTCAGATTGCTAAAACTTCTTTCAAGATGTTTGTAATGCCATGATCCCAATCTCATTCTCAATCACAGTCCAAATGTCCTCCTGCTTGCTGCAGGAATCCTTTCTTTGAGCCACCTCCTACTGTCCCAATGGGCACGTGGTGATTGAAGTTTAGCACCCATTGTCACTGCTGGATATAATTGGCCAAGCAGCAGGGATGAGCTATCAAGTCTGGTAGATTTGGCCTTGAGAAACATCGGGAGGTGCATTCGATGTAAGGTATAATTCATCCAATGGAGCAGCAAAACCAAGAGAAAGCAATTAACAAAATTCAATAACCCAAGCACTGCTGGGTTTTTCAAAAATTTATTTCAAGGTGGACTTTAATGTGTATAAAAGGATAGGGAGTTTTCAAAATGGTGAACGGAGTCAATAGGGAGAAGCTGTAACCCTCATAATAGAAATAAAAAGAACAAGAGGGCATAGATTTAAAGTGATGTGCAAAGGAAACAAGGGAGATGTGAGAAAAAAGAACCCTTTTTCACACAGCAAGTAGCTAGGGTCTGAAATGCGCTGCCTGGAAATGTAGTGGAAGGCATTCAAGAGGGCATGGTTAAAAATGGTGTGCAGGGATATGGTGATAAGGCAGGAAATTGGCAAAAGGGAATAGAACTGGTGCAGGCACAATGGGCCGAGTGGCCTCTTCGTGCACTAGAGCAATTCCATGAAGCCAAAAGTAAGAGAGGGAATTGGATGCAGATTTCAGCTCTATCGTGGTTTGGGTTCATTAACATTCTTTGACCTCCTCTGATGCTGACTGATTAGTTTGATGAGGACTGGTGCTCACTTGTAGCCTTCACCTCGCAGGCTCGAGTGATGCCAGTCATCAAGCCAGCTGTTTGTGAGTCTGATGAGGGTTTGCAGGATGTTACGTCATGGCCCAGGTAACCCTCCCTCCCCATCAGCTTGTGGCTGCAGATGGTCAACTGTCCCCAAATGCTGGCCCTTGTCACTGCTGATTGGCTTCTACTAGCAAGCGAGCAGCCTTTGCAGGCAAAATTGAACCTTTCCAGAAGGGAGTTGCGGTTAAATGCTTTTGATATTCAGAAATTAAGGCATGATCGTGTCTTCTGTTGCCAGGGTTACTGATGTTGTGGCTGAGCCTACTTATGGGATTGTGGTGCAAATAATGACACACTTCGGGTGGGGGGTGGGGAGGTGGTGGGGGTGGTGGTGGGGGTGTTGGGGGTATGCATTGTAACTCGACTTATCAGTTGGAATTTTAAAAATACATAGATATGTGACAGCAGAGGTTAAGACACTCGTGTTATTTTTCTGCTTTTGCTTTATCTGTTTTTATTGCTGAGGTAAGCAAGAATCAAGCAATTTATTCATACCAGGCAGCACCTTCTGTGATGTATTTAACCTCAGTATGAATTCAGGTTGTGCTGGGGGCTGATGTATTACCTCCCCATTTATTTCTTACAAGATGTTGATGTATTGCTTTCTTTATGCTTCCTGTACGATCCAAGCAGATATACAGCAATGAAGAGCTGAGCTCCAGTCTACAAACATAGCCAGGCTGCTCCCTCTTGGTGCCTGTGCTTCTACTGTAGCATTTAATTCATTGATAACACAGAGCACAGAAACAGTCTTTTCAGCCCATCTGACCACATTGATGTTCCGCACAGTCTCCCTCTCAGCCATTGTTCCCATCACAATAACGACAAAGTATTGTGGATGCTGGAGATCTGAAATCAAAACAAAGGGCTGGAGAGATCAGCAGGTCTGGCAGCATTTGGGGAGAGAGCAACATAGTTTACATTTCTAATCTCACGTGATTCTTCATATTGGACATCAACTCTGTTTCTCCCTCCATTGATGTTGACAGATTGGCTAAGTTTCTCCAGCACTTCATGTTTTTATTATTGATTTATGAGAGCTGACAGTATATTTCTAATGCTATTGTCACTGACTACTCCCCTTGTATCAGTGAAGTCTTATGTATGAGCCAGAAGGATGAACAGTGGTAGTTGATTCATGGAGGGCATTTTGACTGAGGCAGTCAGAGGTCTTGTAAGGGCTCACTGGCCAGCACTCAGGTATGGCTGTTTTTCTGCCTGGAGTGCACTCGTGTGGTAAGCTAATGGTTATGGTACTGGGCAGACAACTCAAAGGCTGTGAGTTCATATTGAAATTCATAATGTGAAAATGAACTGAATACATGTGGCTATTTGCAGTTATAGTCCCGTAATATAAGAATGAAAACATCCAGATGGTAGTTATCACTTTGAAAGAAAGGTTTACTTGGCTTAATGTTTCATTGGAAAGATGTAACCTCAGACAAGAAAGCAGTACTCTATCAGCATTGAACTACAGTTGTCAGCCTAGTTTTATTCTCCTTCAATACATAAAAGTAACCTTTCTCTCCAGTTGCGGAAACCAGTGTTCTATAATCTGTCTGATATTTGGCCCCACAATTTAGAAAGGACATTGAGAAGATTTACCAGAATGTAGGGATTTAGTTATCCAGAGAGCCTGGAGAAGCTGGGATTGGCAGAGTAGAAACATTCGTGGAGAGATACAACATGGTGTTCAAAATTTGGAGGAATTTTAAGAATCAATAAAAAAAACCTGATTACCACCAGCAAGAGGATTGGTAACCAGAGAAGATCAATTAAAGATAAGTGAGAAAAATACAGAGTTAGGGTGGGGAGAAATGTTTTTTAAAATTCTTGAAAGACTTATAGTCCAGAATGTTCTGTCAAAATTGATGGAAGAAGCAGATGGAACATTAACTTCTACAAAGAAATTGGATGAACACTGGAAATAAATTTTCAAGGTTATTGAGAGAGTGCAGAGAGTGTGACATTAATTGGCAAACTCTCTTTCAAGGGGCCAGTATTGGCACAATGGATCAAATGGCCTCCTTCTGTGCCACATGATTCTGAAACTTCTGGGCCCCACATCCTACTCATCTTGAGGCACGATGGCTATCAGGAGATTTGAACTTGTGAGCTTAGTGGTGTTGTATTTCCCCCACTTGTTTGCTTTCAGTCTCCTGCAACAGAGATTGATGTAGGGCTGGATGTCATGTAGCTACAGTTTGGATTCTGGTTGCTAAGTGGATGAGACTCGAGCCTGTTTTCTCCAGATGTTTTGCAGAAGTGAAAGTGGGGAGATGGAACTTCAGACTGTTCATGGGGGACACTTTATTTCAGACAGAGCAGAAGTAAACCTCACTTATCCTGAACTGCTGCCATCAGCTTTTGCATTTATAATGCTACCAGCTTCACTGTTGCCAAGGCCCAGGGGACATGACTGCTGAGGAGTAATCTTCCAGGCAGAATTTTGAATATCAATAAGGCAGGGAGCTGACGAAGAAAGTTTGACTGCTGATTTTAGTACTTCAGTCTGCACTGAATGTGGTAAAGCAGAAGACTGATTCTATTATAACAAATCTCCCTCTTACCCCTCCCTCAGATTATTGTATGAGAAAGAAAGCCAATAAATGAGAATCAACTCTCTGTTCTGTTCATTAAGCAAAAAGAGATTAACATTTGTCGGTTGCAAATATATACTTGTTCAGTGAGTGTATAAAATTGCACAGTTGAGTTGCTTATGCTGCTTATTTGCATAGGGATTCCTTATCAGAGTCAGATAGTGAGAGACGGAGAGTGCCCTGGGTGAAGGCCTGGGGCAGGACGGAGAGAGAGAGAGAGAGGTGGGAAGGAGGGAGTGATGAGGCAGGATTGTGATATTGATATCTGAAAGGTTCTGCACACTGAGGGAAATGAATGGTACTGGCTTATGTTGGAGGGCAGGGCAGTGTGGGAGGGGATAACGGGGAGGAAGAGCTGTTCTGCATCAGGAAAATTTGGTGCCTAGCAACAAGATATCCAATTGGTGAAGCTGCTGACAATGGCACCTAGACTTGCCATGTCATGATGAATGTAAGTGACAATGATGGTAAAGAAAGAAAGACGTTCATTTGTATAGCACCTTCCATAACCTCAATGTCCCAAAGTGTTTTGCAGTCATGTAATATTAGGAAATCCAGCTACTTATTTTGTGCACAGCACTCTCCTGCAAATGTCTGTGTGATAATGATGATATAATCTATATTTTGGTGTTGGCTGAGGGCTAAAAATTGATTGGGATATCATGGAGAATTCCCTTTTGTTTGAAGTAGTGCCATTGAATCTGCAAGAGTAGAAGGCACTTTGTTTTAATGCCCCATTAAAAATAAAAGCTCATCTAGCAGGGCAGCACCCCCACAGTACTGCATTGCATGTGTCAGTGTTGACCACATCTGCAATTCTCAGGAGTGGTAATAGTAGGAGCCAGAGCTCCTGCCCATTTAGCAAACCCAACATAAAATCTGAGACCCTTGATCTGGTCAAATGTGGGCAGATCATTTGAGCACTCTAAATGTTAACCCCCACCATCTCTCTTTCACTTGTTATGATCATAGTATTGTTTTCTGTTTTCTAATGCGTGTGATCTGACACAAACGTGAAACTTTGTTGCCATTAACATTGTGTTCTCCCCAATGAATTGCTTATGTTTCTGTGTGCTGGGAATTGTCTGCCACAGGACAGATAATGTCTTAGTTTTGTTTTGTCTTGGTTTTGGTCCATTCACAGTTCTGTGGCTTGACTTGCATATTTTTCCCAGCTGGACTATTGAGAAGCCAGCCCTGAGTTACTGTTGAGCTGGAGTGCTTCCTCTCAAAGTGTTGTATTTTGCACCTCCTCTTGTCTGGTTCTTTTCCTTGTGTGTGTGTGTAGATGTTGACACCAATTTAATGAACAGGCAAGGAGGAGGTTTGCACAGAATTTAGCTGTGGACAAGCAAGCATTGATTTGAACCAATGAAGGAGGCATTCAGCATCATGTCTATTCATAATGTGGATTCAAGATGCTGCATGTGGAACTTAAAGATACAACCTTTCCAAAACTATCAAGATCAGACATAGGGATTCGCAAGAAACATTTGGTCTTCTGGCATGGATAGCACGTTGAGCCCATCTTAGTAGATTTTCAATCTTTTAATTCAATCTTTGAACGTGAGTGTAGCTGATTAAGTCAGAATTTGTTACCTGTTTCTGACCATCTTTGAGAGTGAGCTGGCTACAAATGAGTGGCTTTAACAGGACAGAATAAGTCTGGGAAAAGTGTCATATTGGACTCAAAACATTTTCTCTCTCCATAGATGCTGCCAGACCTGCTGAGTTTCTCCAGCACTTTTTTTTCAGATTTCCAGCATCTGTAGTATTTTGATTTTATATTTCAGAGGGCAGTTGTGTCAACAGGTTGCACTGGGTCAGGACAGGCCAGACTGGGTAAGAACAGTGGATTCCATTCCCTAAAGGGTATTAAATGCATTTTTATGATAATCCAGTAGTTGCATGAGTATTATTCATGAGGCTGATAAGTTATACTAGATTTATTAATTAAAATTAAATTACTCCAGCTGCTGTGATGGAATTTGAACTCATGACTCTGGCATTTGTCCAAATCTCTGGATTACTACTCTGGTAAAATTACCACTGTGATGGAAAAAGCAGACATTTCTATGCCCAAGCCCTTTTGCTTGAGAAAGTTCAGAATGATTGGATCACTGGCATTGTTGTACCTGAATTTCTCTGAGTTTCTCTTACTTACTTTTAGTATATATTTTATCACAGAATTTGTGTACCTGGCCTCACCAGCACTTCTTGCCCATCCCTAATTGCCCTGGAGAAGGTCCTGGTGAATTGCCTCCCTGAACTGCTGCAGTGCTTTGTGTATAGGTACATCCACAGTGCTGTTAGGGAGGGAGTTCCAAAATTTTGACCCAGCAGCAGTGAAGGAAAGGCGATATAGATGCGAAGTTCTGTGTTGCCCACCATTGCTTGATTGGAGAATGTGTTTAGAGGAGGAGAGCGAGACCTTGCGTTTATTTAGCACCTTTTACAGCCTCAGGGTGTTCCAAAGCACTTTCCAGCCAATGAATTGCCTTTTGAAAGTAGTCAACGTTGCACTGAAGGAAAACATTGAAGACAATCTGTGCTCAGCAAACTTTATGAACAGCAACGTGAGCACTTCAGGTGATGAAGCACACTGTTCACTGTTTTAACTTCAGCAGAACAGTGAAAGTCCTGGCACAATTCACTCCCCTAAAGTTTGTATGCCAGTGGACTCTGTTAGTAGAATTGCATTAGGCAGTAAGTTCAAACCACATTTGGGGGCTTGTTCATCCAGTCTATGATGTGTGGTACGTTGGACCAGATTTTCAAGATGTCTGCCTGAACTATCACATGTCTGTACCAGAAGCAGGAGAATTCCCCTGGTGTCTTGGCCAAATTCACCCATAAAACAATAACACAGAAGTTGATTAACTCACTCTTTTTACCCTGGGAGGAGATAGTCATGTTAAAACAGAAAATGTGAAGAAAAAGTCAGAGTTAACGTTTCAGGTCTGGTGACCCTTCCTCAGAACAGTTCTGAGGAAGGGTCACCGGACCTGAAACGTTAACTCTGATTTTTTTCTTCACGGTTGGTGCCAGACCTGCTGAGCTTTTCTAGCAACTTCTGTTTTTGTTCCTGATTTACAGCATCCGCAGTTCTTTTGGTTTATTTAAAACAGAAGATGTTGAATTAAAGGTCAATAAGTGTAAAGGTCCTCCATCTGAAGTGACACCGACAGGATTTGGGGACATATAAGGGAAGCGAAGACATAAGGGTAATGACACTGCTCTAATAATCCAGAACAAACTAAAACAGAAATTGCTGGTGAAGCTCAACAGGTCTAGCAGCATCTGTGGGAAGAAAGCAGAATTAATGTTTCGTGTCTGGTGACTCTTCATCACTCAGAAGTCACATGACACTAGGTTATAGTCCAACAGATTTATTTGACATTGCTGACTAAGGAGCAGTGCTCCGAAAGCTTGCGATTTCAAGTAAACCTGTTGGACTATAACCTGATGTTGTGTGACTTCTGACTTGTCTACCCCAAGTCCATTACTTCATTATTGGCTGCCAACTTTAAGTGACCAAATATATTTCAATTGAAATCTATTAAATTAACAGGCTATTCTTCATTATAGATACTTGAAGCTGCTTCAGTGATGATTGAAACTTCATATCAGGAAAAAACATTTCTAGTGTTGGTCTCCAGTTTAAAATGTTTCTCTGAAATTGCAGATTTGAGCTAGAGCAAAATGTCCTGAAGGCATCACATTAGCAACAAATGGTGGCATGTCTTCACTATCCTCCTGCCTGCTATAAAGGGTGGAAGACATCAATATGTGAAGAGTTCTCATTCTGTTTTTAATAGCCAGGATAGACATTTTAAACCCCCTTTCTTGCTGGCTGCCTTACCCAGCTCCCCACATTTCTGGTTTAGGTAGGAGGTCTAATAAACCACCCTATCTAACCAAATAGGATGACACACAGTTAAAATGGTTGTGCGAATGCTTCCTGTTCCAATCACGGCCAATTTGCAGCCACGGCCATCTTGTTGGAGCCTTTTCAAATATCTGTGTTCTTTAGGTGGTGCCTACCTACGCCTGGTTTCTTGGGAGCCTTGTGGGGATATGCTCATTTCGAGTGCTCTGTTGTCCCAAGAACCCTGGTACAATTTTAGCACATTACTGAGTGAGGTCTACCCAAATCAATAAACCCTGCACTGGGAGAAGAGGAGGCAGTCTTCTCGAAGCTGAAAGGCCTCTCTTTTGGCGAAGCGGAGCGACTTTAGGTATTTTCTAATCAACGTGTTCAGAAGTATTATTACACACCTCTGGATCAGGTGGGACTTGAACCCAGGACTCCTGGTTCAGAGGTGGGGACACTATGGCTACTCCACAAGAGTCCTTTTGAAGTAACTTTATGATTGTAATGGGTGTGCACCCAATTAATGAAAGCCTGATTACCAGCCTCCAGCTCTGCTCAGTGATTGTGTCAGGTTGAGGTTGGTAGATGTTGAAGTTGGCTGTACTCTGGGATTATGTGCTGAGGAGTGCACTGCAGTTTGGAACAGCCACTGCAGAGGGGCAATGAGGAAGGGCCATTCTCTGAAAGCTGTCAGCCATAGGGGCTGGAAACAGTGTAGAAACCCTCGTAGTGTACATTGTAAACATTAGCATTATTGAAATTGCGTTGAGGCAACTCAGAGTGGAGTGGGGAAAAATTGAACCCTGTTGCACTTAGCGTAATATTCAATTTGAAATATTTTGGGGGAAAAGGTCCAGCCAATCCAGTGACAAATACCACAGGTCTGGGAATTTACATTTGGAAACAGAGTGCGGGAAAACACTTAGCAGTTTGTATACTGTGTGTACAGACAGAAACAAAGTTCATGTTTCAGCACAAAATCCTTTCATAGCAACTTTTTAGATCCCGTCCATGTTCAAAAGGGTTAAGCACTGCAACAGAAGACAAATCTATTCAGGGAAGACATCATCACTGAGGAGAATAAAACCCCTTATCAGTGTACCAAGAAACTGCAGATAGGGAGTTTGTCAGTTTAACAAATACTACTTATTAAAAGTACGGCATGCGGGGAAGAAAATAATAATGTGGCTTGGTGGAAACTATTCATTTCACTGCATGTCCAATCAGAAAGCTGATATCATTCTGAAGATGAATAATTGACCAGATATGTTTGGCTCTGCTTTCCATACAATGAAGCTTCTTTAACGATTTTGATGATAAGGGATTGAATATCGTAGAATTTCCCTCATTTTGCAAAAAGGTATTGCAAATCATTCAGAGAATTGGCTAGATCAATGATGTTAGATCTCTTAAGTGACATCCAGGCCTTTGTGCAGCTACAAAGTCAAATGTGAAACCAGCGGGTATTATATTTCAGTCTCACTTTTCTGCTAATTAGCATAATTCATTACCAACAGTGTGGAAAGATTCTTTTCCTTTTCCAAATTTCCAATCCCACAATAATGTTGTTGAATTTACAGTTGGGTTTTTTCCAGGAGCCAGTTCACCAAGCTTGAGTGTGCTGCAAACTGGCCTTAGGGTCATAAATCAAACACTCCTGAGCTAGTTCAGAATTTTACTCCTCTCCGCTGCAATAGATTTGTTCAAACTCGAGTGATTTAGCTAAAGTGGTAAGAGAAAAGAAATATATCCATGGTTTAGTGAATTAGTAATTGTACTGAAGATTCTACGAACCCACAGAAAAGTCACACAGTGGTGCGGTGGCTCAGTGGTTAGCACTGCTGCCTCACAGCACCAGGGGCCTCAGGTGACTGTCTGTGTGGAGTTTGCACATTCTCCCTTTGTCTCTGTGGGTTTCCTCCCACAGTCCAAAGATGTGCAGGTTAGGTGGATTGGCCTTGCGAAATTGCCCAGGGGTGCGCTGGCTAGGTGGATTAGCCATGGGAAATACGGGGATTGGGTGGGTGTTGGTCTTGGTGGGACCCACTTCAGATGGTTGATGTAGACTTGATAGGCTAAGTGGCCACTTTCCAACTGTAGGGATTCTCTGTTCAATATTCCGTTCACCTGCTTTAGACATCTGACTTGTTCATTAAAAATGCTATTCAATCTAGTATTGTAGAATCCCAGATATTCTGAAGATCTTGCTTTTTGTTGTCAGACTAATCTTTGTATTTTGAATTATACACAAGCGATTACAACAATCACTGTTAGTTTTCTTGTGTATTGCTGGAAGGAACACTTGAATGCAATAGAATCTCACATCCTTCTCCCATGGGGAGTGTATGCAGGGAATGTTTTACAAAATGTACTAACAACCTGAAGACTCCCTAAGTCTCTCTCCTCCTTTAAGGTGCTCATTAAAACCAAATATAATCTTCTTTGGCTCAGTATCAATGTGCCTAATTATGCTTCTGTGAGATCCTTACATTAAAGCTCTATATAAATGCAATTTGTTGAGTACTAAGAGTAGGCTTGTTGAAATAGTTGTTCCACAAATGGTCAGATAGCTTTATTCTCTAAATCCATCTTATTACTAGAAAGGTTCAATTGAATATAGTTAATAAATATCTTAAATGTACTTTCGGTACTGACTACATACAGCATTGATGATTAACAATAGGCTGGATGGTATTATTATGTTACAGTTGATGAATCATTGCAATCCAGGCTTGATTTCTTTCTGTAGGATTTCTGTGAACAGAAGAAAGAGGAGCACGAATAGGCCATTTTAAATTTTCTTTTAAATTTGTGGGCATCACTGACTGGTCAGCATTTATTGCCCAACCCTAGCTGCCCTTGAACTGAATGGCCCATTAGGCCATTTCAGAGGGCAGTTTAGAATAAACCACATTGTTGTGGGTTTGGAGTCTCATGAAGTCCTGACTGGGTGAGGATGGCAGATTTCCTTCCCTGAAGGACATTACTGAGCCAGACTAGGGGTCTTCAGTCCCTCACACTTACTCCGCCATCCAATAATATCTCAGCTGATCTGACCCTTTCATGTCAACTCCTTTATTTTAAAAATCTAGTTATATTTACTATGGCTCAGTTGGTAGAGGTCACTCCTCTGAGTCAGAACTTTGAGAGTTCAGGTTCCACTCCAGGACTAAGGTGGAAACAGATTTTTAGTTAGTAATGGGTTGAAAAGTTATGGACTGTGGGCAGGAAAAATGGAATTGAGGCTGTGATGTGATCAATCATGATCATATTAAATAGTGGAGCAGGTTGGAAGGGCTGAATTACCTACTCCTGCTCCTAGTTCTTATGTTCTCTTTGAGCCAGTCCCTCTTTCCCAGTTACTCAGGTGAGCAGATGATTGGCTTCCATTCTCAGGAATTACCCACCCCACAATTAATCTCGAGTATGGTGTACTATGGGGGTTGGAGATAAAAATGTTATCTGACAAATAGTTGCACAGTTGAGGTACACAAAAGGCAATGAGCGCTCCATGGAATCCACTCCCCTGGGTAAATCATGGACGAGGAAAATATTGTGAGCTTGAAAAGTGAGCCATTGATGTCTAGTTTTACATGGATTTCTTCTGAATGACTGCTGGGGAGATTACCAAATGTTGAGTATCTTTAGGGAAGTAAACTTACATTGATATAGCACCTTTCACAACCTCAGGATGTTCCCAAAGTTTGTATTTATATTCCCCCACCCATCCTCCTCCTCTAACCAAAAAAAAGGTTTTGAGTGCCGATTTGGTAAGGTTACTAGTTTTTCTTTTTTTTTTTCAATAGTCTGTTTGGGAATTCAGAACAGTGGGAATGGATGTTACGGCAGTTGCATGCTCTTCCTGTAGAATGTGGGAGGTAAGGGTCACCACTAGTGTCCCCACTGACTTCTTCTGCGGGAAGTGCACCCAACTCCAGCTCCTCGGAAACCGCGTTAGGGAACTGGAGCTGGAGCTGGATGAACTTCGGATCATTCGAGAGGCTGGGGGGGTAATTGAGAGGAGTTACAGGGAGGTAGTCACACCTCAGGTACGGGAAAAAGGTAGATGGGTTACAGTCAGGGGACGGAAAGGGAACAGGCAGACAGTGCAGGGATCCCCTGTGGCCATTCCCCTCAATAACAAGTATACCATTTTGGATACTGTTGGGGGGGACGACTTACCAGGGGTAAGCTATGGGGTACAGGTCTCTGGCACAGAGTCTGTCCCTGTTGCTCAGAAGGGGGGAGAGGAGGAGAGCATTAGTCATTGGGGACTCCATAGTTAGGGGGACAGATAGGAGATTCTGTGGGAACGAGAGAGACTCGCGGTTGATGTGTTGCCTCCCAGGTGCCAGGGTCCGTGATGTCTTGGATCGTGTTTTCGGGATCCTTAAGGGGGAGGGGGAGCAGCCCCCCCCAAGTCGTGGTCCACATAGGTAGGAAAAGGGATGGGGATGTAAGGCAGAAATTCAAGGAGCTAGGGTGGAAGCTTAGAGCTAGAACAAACAGAGTTGTTATCTCTGGTTTGTTACCCGTGCCACGTGCTAGCGAGGCGAGGAATAGGGAGAGAGAGCAGTTGAACACATGGCTACAGGGATGGTGCAGGAGGGAGGGATTCAGATACCTGGATAATTAGGGCTCATTCTGGGGTAGGTGGGACCTCTACAAATGGGATGGTCTACACCTGAACCAGAGGGGTACCAATATCCTGGGGGGGAAATTTGCTAATGCTCTTCGGGAGGGTTTAAACTAATTCAGCAGGGGGATGGGAACCTGAATTGTAGCTCCAGTGTACAGGAGGTTGAGAGTAGTGAGGTCATGAATAAGGTTTCAAGGTCGCAGGAGTGTACCGGCAGGCAGGAAGGTGGTTTGAAGTGTGTCTACTTCAACGCCAGGAGCATCCGGAATAAGGTGGGTGAACTTGCAGCATGGGTTGGTACCTGGGACTTCGATGTTGTGGCCATTTCGGAGACATGGATAGAGCAGGGACAGGAATGATTGTTGCAGGTTCCGGGGTTTAGATGTTTCAGTAAGATCAGGGAAGGTAGTAAAAGAAGGGGAGGTGTGGCATTGTTAGTCAAGGACAGTATTACGGTGGCAGAAAGGACGTTTGATGAGGACTTGTCTACTGAGGTAGTATGGGCTGAGGTTAGAAACAGGAAAGGAGAGGTCACCCTGTTGGGAGTTTTCTATAGGCCTCCGAAAAGTTCCAGAGATGTAGAGGAAAGGATTGCAAAGATGATTCTGGGTAGGAGCGAAAGTAACAGGGTAGTTGTTATGGGGGAATTTAACTTTCCAAATATTGACTGGAAACACTATAGTTCGAGTACTTTAGATGGGTCAGTTTTTGTCCAATGTGTGCAGGAGGGTTTCCTGACACAGTATGTAGATAGGCCAACAAGAGGCAAGGGCACATTGGATTTGGTATTGGGTAATGAACCAGGCCAGGTGTTAGATTTGGAGCAAGGGAACCGTGGTTTACTAAAGAAGTTGAATCTCTAGTCAAGAGGAAGAAGGAGGCCTATGTAGAGATGAGGCATGAAGGCTCAGTTAGGGCGCTTGAGAGTTACAAGTTAGCCAGGAAGGACTTAAAGAGAGAGCTAAGAAGAGCCAGGAAGGGACATGAGAAGTCTTTAGCAGGTAGGATCAAGGAAAACCCGAAAGCTTTCTGTAAGTATGTCAAGAATAAAAGAATGACTAGAGTAAGATTAGGGCCAGTCAAGGACAGTAATTGGAAGTTGTGCGTGGAGTCCGAAGAGATAGGAGAGGCGCTAAATGAATATTTTTTGTCAGTATTCACACAGGAAAAAGACAATGTTGTCAAGGAGAATACTGAGACACAGGCTATTAGACTAGATGGGATTGAGGTTCATAAGGAGGAGGTGTTAGCAATTCTGGAAGGTGTGAAAATAGATAAGTCCCCTGGGCCGGATGGGATTTATCCTAGGATTCTCTGGGAAGATAGGGAGGAGATTGCAGAGCCTATGGCTTTGATCTTTATGTCGTCATTGTCTACAGGAATGGTGCCAGAAGACTGGAGGATAGCAAATGTTGTCCCCTTGTTCAAGAAGGGGAGTAGAGACAACCCTGGTAATTATAGACCAGTGAGCTTTACGTCGGTTGTGGGTAAAGTGTTGGAAAGGATTATAAGAGATAGGATTTATAATCATCGAGAAAGGAATAATTTGATTAGGGAAAGTCAACACGGTTTTGTGAAGGGTAGGTTGTGCCTCACAAACCTTATTGAGTTCTTCGAGAAGGTGACCAAACAGGTGGATGAGGGTAAAGCGGTTGATGTGGTGTATATGGATTTCAGTAAAGCGTTTGATAAGGTTCCCCACGGTAGGCTATTGCAGAAAATACGGAGGCATGGGATTGAGGGTGATTTCGTGGTTTGGATCAGAAATTGGCTAACTGTAAGAAGACAGAGGGTGGTGGTTGATGGGAAATGTTCATCCTGGTGTTCAGTTACTAGTGGTGTACCGCAAGGATCTGTTTTGCGGCCACTGCCGTTTGTCATTTTTATAAATGACCTGAATGAGGGCGTAGAAGGATGGGTTAGTAAATTTGCGGATGACACTAAAGTCCGTGGAGTTGTGGATAGTGCGGAAGGATGTTGCAGGTTACAGAGGGACATAGATAAGCTGCAGAGCTGGGCTGAGAGGTGACAAATGGAGTTTAATGCGGAAAAGTGTGAGGTGATTCACTTTGGAAGGAGTAACAGGAATACAGAGTACTGGGCTAATGGTAAGATTCTTGGTAGTGTGGATGAGCAGAGAGATCTCTGTGTCCATGTGCATAGATCACTGAAAGTTGCCACCCAGGTTGATAGGGTTGTTAAGAAGGCATACGGTGTGTTAGGTTTTGTTGGTAGAGGGATGGAGTTTCGGAGCCATGAGGTCATGTTGCAGCTGTACAAAACTCTGGTGCGGCCGCACTTGGAGTATTGCATACAGTTCTGGTCACCGCATTATAGGAAGGATGTGGAAGCATTGGAAAGGGTGCAAAGGAGATTTACCAGGATGTTGCCTGGTATGGAGGGAAGGTCTTATGAGGAAAGGCTGAGGGTCTTGAGGCTGTTTTCGTTAGAGAGAAGAAGGTTAAGAGGTGACTTAATAGAGACATACAAGATGATCAGAGGATTAGATAGGGTGGACAGTGG